>NC_042495.1:87167825-87230617 GCF_005508785.2 Acyrthosiphon pisum
CTCATCTTTACAGTGCTTAAAGATCTTATATTTTTTTACTTAGCCATTTTTACAAGTAGTTTATGTTGTGATATTATAATCTGCATAAATGGTTTGTAAAAACATCGTTTTTGTATCCGTGGTAAATGCACGCGTAATTAGTTTTTATTTTCTAAATCCTATAATGCTTGATACTATTATTATTATAATTATACCAACAGAGATCCGCGGAAGTGAAGGTTTTTGGCGTATTAAAGCTTTAAACGTATTGGCTCTGTTTGGTTTCGAGGGTCAACATGCAATGGCGCATGTGTGTCTAATTTGCCTCAAATAAATCTTAGATTTCGGTTGAAAATGGTGTGTAATGCAACTTGACCGGTTAAAAATTGTACAATAAAAAAAGGTTTTCATTTTAAAAATAACAAGTTTATTGTAACCCCAAAATACGTTCACTTTGGTGGTATATAAACTTAAATAGTTATTGAAAATATTATATTAAATAGGTAGGTATTTAGAAACTCCAAAAATCGTAATTGTTAGTTTTATTACATGTTTTAATTGCATAATGTAAGAGGAAATCGGGGCCCGGGGGTGTGCGTGATTCTAAATGAACAAACGTGTATATATACAAGTGCAAACTTATAAATTAAATCTATTTAAAAAAAAACTATTTCGTAAAAGTAGATATTTAAATGATCGAGTATTTTCATGATTTATATAAATGTACGGGTTATTCGTCTCACACGTTATTACAGTTTTTAGAATTTGTTCAGTAGGTAGTATGATTTATGGATTTTGTATAATATACCATGGTTATTATATCAAACCGTGATACGGATTTAATTGTCTACATAAGAATTATGTTTTCAACTGCTGAACATGAAACTATTACGACAAACAAAGTAAAAAACTACATATCGGTATTATTTTTTTTTTTTTTGGTTTCCGCCCTTATCATTCTGCAAGATGCAACTTTAAAACTTTTCAATTGCTAATCATAAACACTTAAAAATATAAACGTTGTGAGAATTTTATAACAAGTAGTAGGTTTTCAGCTATGTTTATCGCAACTTCGGGATGACCTGACATACTTGATATTCCATCCCTCATAAATAGAGGAATACAATCAACAGAAGTTTTAAACGTCGATTTCTGGCAACGAACTTATTGTCTCGGTAAAAAGTTCTCCAGTTACTGCTTACTTGTTTTCTTTGTGGGTGGAAATGATAAACCCGGGTTGTACCTATCATAATAAGTTTATACATTTCTTAAGAACTCGAGTTTTCCATGCCGTATTCTTTTCCACTCCGGACAGCCCTCGGTTCGAAATTTTATTTAGTCATTCTTAAAAAAAAAAATTACAAGAATACCTAGCAGTTCAACACATTCATTTTATTTCCCAAACACTTACTTAAAATTCTGCGTAGGTACTGAAGTTTTTGGTAATGATGTTAATTTTTCAATTGCCCCAACAGATCGATTTTCCCGTAGAGAAATGGAAATTGCGTTAATGTTTTATTGGTTACTCGTTAGCGCTTGTAGATTGTGTATATACCCATAGTATGCCCTATGTGGCCTCAATTCAGCCGACTCACGTTATGGTGGTACTATTTCAAAAACGTATTGATTCTCCCTAATACATTATAATTTATTAATCCCGGAATCGTTTATTTCGGCTTATGGTATGTGGTAGAATAATTTCGACTGCTATCGCGTCTTATATTTATAACAACCAGACTATCATAGATGAAGGAAAGCAATAGTATTATAATTACTTCATCAAACGTCGTGTTTCTATACACAGAAATCGACAAAGTTACTGGACAGTATTTATTTGCATTATGTACCTATCAGGTAGGTCCTGCTTATAATAATTTCGGATTTTATTAGTTTGTATACGTAATGAAAACTGTCTAAATTAGGACGATAGGTAGCCGTTCATTTTTTTTTCCAAATAAATATACAGAAATTGTATATTTTTCATACTACAACCGCAGGTTAAATATAAATTTTTTAAATAAAATCATATCAGATTAATCTTTTCAATAACTATTTATGTATTTTTACGTTCAACGTAACCCACCTTAATCTACAAAATGTCGAGAAGATTAATATCAGAATTCAGAGGATTAATTTATCGTAAAAATTGTGTGCACACATAATTGTAGGTATATTAAACACTATAACTTTAATCATGCATAATACTAAAACAGTGTTGGTATAAATAAACTTATAATAATGTTGTATCATGTGTCTCATGGTTAAGTTTCTAGGGAAAACACTAAACATTTTGCTTTATGGGAGTAGCTATAAAGCCGTTTATGGATTCTATAATTTTGTTGGCTTCTTGATCTGCATTTTCGTTTTCTTCTATAATGATGTAGTCGGGTATCCAAATGAAGGTAATATTTACTTCTATATTATGTGCTGTTTCAAATTTTTTCCCGAATAATTATTCTTCATTGTAATGTCTTTTATGTTCTTTGTGATTTTTAAATGTTTAAATGTGCTGAGGATAGTATACTTTTGAAAAAATTGGTTGTTACTTTGATTTTTGTTGTACTCGATAGAAAATAATGGGACTTTTTCGTATTGATAATATAATACTATTAATAATCGTCCATTAACTTTGATAAGAAAGTAGAAATATCTATTGTATCATGATATTAACATTATATATATATTTTTATTTACTGTTCTTAATTAACATAGGCAGCATTGACCATTAGTTACAATTATTTTTTTTCTAATTAAGTTATGTAGGTAAGTATACAATTTAGTTATATTTAAGAACTTTAAAATTTGTGTGGTGGTATCTGCGTCGGCTCCGAGTGCAGCGTTAACATTATATAATTCTAATCAGTAACTATAATTTCTATAGTAGGTATTTATTCTCATTATAATATTCAAAATTATAAATTTCAGAAATTAAATTAAAAAATCATCTTTAATGATAAAAAGTAATTAAAAATATGTGTAACACTAAAGTTGCTATTTATATTATTTCATTTGAAAAACAGTAGGTAAGTCGTAATTAATATACCACATTATAAAAAAAAATATTTTTAAAGGATAGAATACAGTCCTTCTGTATATATTTTTTTAATGAAAATGTTCAGCTCGATGTTCTTGTGTGCATTAAGTAAACATTTTTGAACACAACTTTACATGATTTTAAACATTTTAAAATAAATATGTACATGTTGTTAAATATTGGTTCACTTACAATTCCTGTATAATAATTAATTATATCAGTATGTATCTCAAATAATCAATAAAACAGTTTGTGTTCAATCCTTTTAGTCTTGAATTATTCAAGATTGTTTTTCACATTTAGTGTAAATAACAAGCAAATAAAAAAAAATGTAAAGATCATAATTACAAATTAATGTAAAACCTATTTAGTTGGTGTCAACGTTGAAATCGTGTTCACTAATTTATAAACAGGAAGTTCATTAGTTTCTTTTCATCATTTCAACAATTCAAAATTATTACATCTTATCCCTATCAAAATTTGTTTATGTAAACTATGCAAAACAAATTACCTGAACGTGCTTTTGTTTCATCTATTCATCAGAAACTATACTATTCACAGCTGAATAAACCTGGCAATGGTATTGTAGCACACAACACTTTTCCACTTCCGGATACGAGATGTTGGTTGGTTGAAAGTTTTAGGTAGGTAATGGAAAAAAAATCTTTACAAAACACAAATCTGGATTCTATACAAAAAAATACGGTTTTTAAGTGAAAAATTGTAAGCTTGTTTAACAGTATTCGAATTTGAAGTATTGAAACTAATGATAGTTAGTATTCAAATAACTCAAATAGCATAATAGTATTTTAATCGGTACTTAAATTGAATTAAAATTAAGAAATATGTTATGAAAATATATTAAAAAAAATTTGTGGTAGTGAATATAAATAATAGTTCAAAATAGTTGTTTTATTAAACCATTACTCATAGGCCATAGCATATGGGACATAATATATTTGAATATAAATATAATATAATATTATGTATTTTATATTGTCAAATACAAAAAAACTGATAACTTTTTATGTCAAATGACTAGAGATGTAAGCTTGAAAGTTTTTTTTTCATTGCAATTGTCTGACGATGTTTGTTTAAAATATTTAAAATTTGTATTTCAATGTAATTTCCTTAAAATAGTTAATTTTTGAGGTTGTGTGGCTGATAGGTTAATTCAATTTTAAATTTTAATTATTTCAGGAATTAAATGACTATCAATATGAACTACCTATGATTAAAATTTAAAACCTACATATTAAATAAAACTTATTTATCAATTATAAACAGTTGTGATTATGGTAGTACCCATAGTCTTGTGTTATAACTAGGTACCCACAGTGTAATTTGTAATTTGTAATACTAACAACTACTCAAAATTAGTTAGTGTAAAATTATATAAAGTAACTAAAAAAATGGAAAAATTAAAAAATTAAAATGTAGGAAAATATAGATTTACTGGTAATAAATGTATTACCGAGATAAATTAGTTTGTACTTTGGGTTTTCTATATTATGTTCAATTTATAATATTAAAATGTGCAATTAGTGATAATACAAGTAAACAGTTTTAAATATACTATAACTATATAATATCAAGGGATTTATTTGATAAGAAATGTATGATATGTATGAGAAATTATAAAATTTTAATAATTTTCACCTTTTTGAAAATGTACACCACTACGTATAACACATTTATATATGATTATTTCTAATAATATAAGGATGGTATTTGAAATAAAATTATTTATTTTATTGGATGGGTGAATATTATAATATATTATAGTGTACAATTACAACTAGCGCACACACTAGTAGAATGTATATTATTAAACTCATGCGCTTAATAAAATACTGTTTTATAGTACATGACTACACCAATGAGTAGTCATTTTACAAAATTAGTTATTATAACTTTGATTCGAATAATTATTATTGTTGTACTTATATTATTTACTTAATATTTTAACCTAAAATTCAGTGTTGGTTATTAGCTTCTCAGACCATTTATTAAACTTAAAACTATAGTACGTTTTAAATACTATTGGAACCAAAAGTCAGTCGCATTTAATCATCCATCCATTCATCCAGAACATTATCATGTAAAGGGTAGTACCTATATGTAATAAATTATTTTTTTTAATGAATACAGCAAAAATATAGAATTGATTCAAAAATTGTTATTTTGAAAAAGGTCTGTCGTCCGTGACTTTCAGTGAAACTATAACCTCTGAATGCAATCCACTTTTCATTTAAAATAAAGAAATCAGGCTTTCACTACAAAAGTATTTTCCGGATAAAAGTATGCGCATATGACATTGCAGAACAGAAATAATTTCTCCGCTCAGAATCCAACAACGAGAACATTATAACAATAGTAATAAAACATACATTTGATTTATGTGTATAGTTCAAACAAGCTATGTTTTAGTTATAGGTCGAACTGTAGAATTCTCAAAGTTATAATAATTCATAGTTTTCAAGTTTAAACAGACTTAATAAATTATTAATAATTCATACTAATAATAATTCTACGAGTATTAAACAAAATACATTTGATATGGCCTGATTATAATTCATTTCATATTATTATTAAATAATATATAATATTATGATTAATGCTACTGTGGTGACGAATTAACAGTAGGTATGTTTATTATTATACGCGTTAATATCTTATTTATATATTAAATGTTAATAATAATGCCGTAATGTAGGTACAAGAAAATAATTCGCGCGCTTCAATAGTTTTGTCCATTATATTCTTGGTGAAATAAAACCTTATCTTTGTTTGCAGAGATTGCTCTGACAGATTTTTTTCTATGCGGTCGTCGCCGGAATGCTGATGCTTAATCGTAAATCAATGCACACGTGTCACGGTAATATCTAAGTGATTTAGTTTGACGACCGAGATTTAAAAGAATATTTTATTGAAAAACAAAAATAAATTCAAAACAAAATCTTTGGAGGTTAAATTATATTTTTATTTCATCACAATATTTTTGTATATATTTTTTTTATTTTAAATTATTGAAAGTACATATTGCATCACATGCGCATTATATACGAGACAAAAAAAAAATTGATATAGGTATCAGTAGTGTAAGGATTGAGGAACAACGACAGTAAAAATCAAGAATAAAGACACTTTGCACAGAATATCGCAGGATAATGATATGGTGCAATATTATCATTGTACAATTCAAATCAATAATAAGCAATCTTTTTAGATGGCTGTAAGACATTATGTAAATGGGTGTCGGGTTACTCATGTATTTTCAGAATTCAATGATTTATGATAGGTACTTGTCAATTAAACAAACAATAACATACCCATACGAATAAACTTATATATGTGGGTACATTTTTCAAGTTAAAAATACTAAAATTGACAATTTATGATACAGAAAATGTATATAAAAGACAAGGCATGCATACTAAAACTAATTAAAATGTGCTAAAAATGTTTATAATAAATCAATTATTTTACAACTATAAAATTATGAATTTATTGACACATGTAAAGTACCTGTTATTAGATTAAAAACAAAAATAATAATACACTGAAACGAAATTATAATTGTAATTAAAAGTATCTTGTATTTTGGAAATTATTTGGTATTATTTTATAGTTAAAAATACTCTGTCGATTTCCATGGTTGATTGTAAACAAATTATTAAAAAAAAAATGATCCTCATTGAGCACAATAATTGTATTATTAAAATACATATTAAAAATAGCCACTACCATATTCATCCGAAACATTACGCTTGGCCAACCCTAAAGCGATATATGAGATTCATTCGTGTTAAAAGCAGTTTATTCGTTATGAGTATTATTAATTCTGAGGGTCAAAAACATTTCAGCCTAAATTTAAATTAATATAAACACGCACAGGCTTTCAAAAAACACTGTAATAGTTTGTTAAGCTTTTGAAATTTGTCTCAACAATATCAAATAATATACAGTATTTTCTATCCCTAAAATGAATAATATAATAATATACAATAGTACCAACCTATTATTAATTGTAAAATTAATCAGGGCAAATCTTTCAAAACTTAATGAGCACAGTGTGAGCATAGTCTGCCCAAAACAACAAATATCATTGTTTACCAATATTTTATTTTATTTTATCCTCTATGTGACGTTAATAATTGTCACCTTATATAAAACGTTTGTAACGTACCTAACACACGTGGAAATACTAGCTACAGTATATATTTATTTTAGACCTATTACTTGATCAAATATAATATACTATTTAGGTCCCTGTTTGGCTATTTCTCAAGAACCTACGTACCTACGTGTTTACGCATTAGGGAACGAGAACCCTTTTTATCGGTCATCACGACGTTATTCTGTGCGTGGAAAAATGGACAGTGGCGCGTGTCTGAACGTTTACTCGGAAATTATTCCTTTAAAAAAAATAAAATGAAACTGTACCCTAAGCACTAATTCTTTTTCTCTTTGTTCGCTATTATTTCATCCCACCGGAACATCCCCCGTTTATTGTTGTTGTTGCTGAACTAACAACGAATAACGAGAAGTTTAAATATTCAATTCATTCAATTCAGTATAATATATATCCTTTTTAAAAAGCACCGAACCTTGTTCGTTTAATATAAATACGCGTTGCTATTTGTTTACAACTTATAAAAATATATCGTTTGTACCTATATTTTATTCTGTCAAGTTAATGTAGTCGACGTTTTTTACAAGCCGGACATGCGGGGACACTTAATGAGCTTAGATATTACGGAATTTCGATAACGGTTTTATCCGTTCACTCTTCGAAAACGTAAAAAAAATAATAACGTGGAAATGGATCGATTAAGTGTATATTATAATAATATTATTATGACGATAAGCGTCGTTGCTTCGGTATAGGGATAATTTAAATTTACAATATTTTCGTAGTATTCATTGTTTCATTAAATATACAACAAAGTTAATTTAATTAAATGTTACGAACAGATAAAAAAAAACTTTATACTGCGTAAAGGTAAAAAAATGCATATCCTTATGGGATGCTGCTTGATCAATTGATTGATCGGTCTGCTGATTTGCAAATTGTTAGCAAACAAAGCGTCTTTGTTGGTATTTTTTAATTTATTTTTTGTATCATTTTCTATGTTTTGGATGGTTTAAACTTAAAACATACGTACATAGAGACACCGTCCAATATTTTTCGGGGTAGCTTATAATTATAGAGTAATTTTATTATGGTATCTGCATTAACACGCTATAGTACTTAAATCCACGTAAATCCTCGTGGGACACCACGTGCAGTATGCAGTGCATAATAATACCCTGTACAGTGTACACAGTTATTATAATATACGTATTCATATAATTTATCTAGTCGTCTTATTTCCAGTAAAAAATGGCATAATAATAGTGTAAAATATTATTCGACATAATTTTTTTTTTATATATTGTTTAATATTATTATATCAAAGCCATACAAACATCGAAGTTTTATATGTTTCACAATAAAATATATATATTCGGGATATATTCAAAATATTACGTGCTGACAGCACGTAGCTGAGATTTAATATAAAATCGTTTTAAAACATTGGCTACGATTTTAAACATTAATTAACGTCGTTTATTTTGGAAGTTATATTTGCTTAACTATACGACATTTTTAATACAGTCACATAAATAGTTTTATATTATGATGTATACTACGAGTATTATCAACTACAACATTTTCGTATACAAACTATGTGGTATTAGATTTTCATGAATGCGCTATTGAAGTTTTTATGAGTAAAATCTTAGTACATTATAATAATATTATTTGTTCAATTATTGTTTTTATGGAATATATAATATTATTATTATAGAGAAGCAACGATTTCGATAGTATAATATAATAATATTATATTGTTATTTAGCTAGTAATTCTATGCAGCTAGGCCAATGATCGGTAAAAAGAAAATTGAAAAAAAAAAGTATAATGTTCGAGTATAGGTAATATTATAATATCACTTATCAGTCTGTACAACCAATAGAGTTGGTCGATTTATCTTTCACTTAAATTTAAAATATTCTCATACAGAAATGAATTTTTAAACTTTATATCATTATCTTACAAGTTTATAACTATATATAATTATAGTGTTTTGTTCGAATAATTGATATACAATATAAATATAATTTCAAGAATCGAACGACATGAATATTGATGACAGTTACCTTTCCAACGCACGCGATGTTTGAACTAGTCATATAGGTATATGGTATATGGATGGCTTTATGTTCAAAACTCACGTTTTCAATTCAACATTACAACTTATATATACTTATACGATTACACGATCGTAGTCTGGCACGTGGGTATCCTCTACAAACTCTCCCAACTCAACATCCCGACTAAAATCGTTAAAATCATCGAATCCTTTCTCACTGACCGCACCTCTATCACAAAAATCGAAGACTCATTCCCGTCCATCAGACACATACTCACAGGCGTCTTTCAAGGATCTTGCTTTCACCAACTCTCTACTTGACTCATATAAACGACATACCAACAACTTCTAAAGCATATCTCTCACTATTCGCTGACTACACAATGTTCTTTGACAAAAATCTGAAACGAGCAGCCATACAATTACAACACCAACTCAACCTAGCTACCACATGGTTTCATCGCTGGAGAATCAAAATAAGCCCGACCAAAACTATAGGTATCCTTTTTCTGACGTTCTAATACTTCATCCATCCCGCCATTACTACTCGAGAATCATCCAATGAACGGGTACAATCATGCCAAATACATCGGCGTTACAATCGGGCGCAAACTCGCCTTTGATAAACACGTCCAAGACATCACTTAATACTTTACCCCATACTTAACCATCCTAGCCCCGTTCCAACGACTTTGAAACTCAACTTTCTAAAACTCTACGTCTTTTCAATTCTTTCTTATACTGGCTTCTCTTGGGCACCCTTTATCGGTCTCTCACATTGGAAACGCATCGAATCTGTTTAAAACAACGAAATTCGTACGATAACGGGTATGCCCACTATCGTTAAGAAATCCTTCTAAAATCTGCTAATTGCAAGCCTATCCAAAATTATATTCATACACAATCCAAATCGATGTTTTACAATAACTCTTTCTCCGTTCATGCCCACATCCGACTCCTAGGTAAAACTCACCCCCTCCAACCACTAAACAAAGAATCAAACCCTACCCTTTAACATGGGTAGAACAACAACTTAAAAAAATCACCTTCAATAAACTTCCATCCACTAGTAGAGGCAAAAGCTTGGTATAGTTAATGGCTAAGCCCTCCCTACAAAGCAAAGCAGATTAGTCAGTCTTCATCAAATCTTCAAACAGTCAACACTTTCAAGTTTCAACACACCGGTCACCGAACAGTAACAAGACTCTGAAGAACCGAAGACCATCCAAACCGTCGATCCCGCGAGCGAAACCTCGTCGCCCCACGGCGGTCAAGCACGAGTAGCAGTGAACATCGACGATTACCAAAAAACGCCGCTCTATAGCTAGCCTACGAAATCCCAGCGACGGTGGTGACTTCCAGCCAGCCACCACTTCAACGAGACGTCAACACTCCACGATGATCTTAGAACTGTCCGGACGGCCGTTAGTGACGTCGACTCGACCCCACGGTCAATCCAGCTACGCCGTTAGTCTCAAGACCGCCCGTCTAACAGAATCGTTCTCGACGGATATACCATCCACCGAGAGATCCGAAATTCGCCCTTTTCAAGGCGACCGATTATAACGCCATCATCGCTCCGATTACGACCACTTTTAGCACTTGATCGAGTCCCACGGATCGGACGCCACTTATATCAAGCGGGCCCGGTGTGCGAGGGCTCGATCCCCCCCGTTTTATATTATATAATTAATCAATTTTGAAAACATACCCAACTGTTTACAGAGACCCGAACGACCCTCGGTACGTCGGTTCTGCTCCACTTATGTAAATATAAATTAATTAATTCTTGGCATAGAAGTAAAAGCAACTGTTTCATTTAATATAAGCCAAATTGAGTTATTACCTCAAGAGACGGCACATGTCCACAACGTGCCCGTATCACATGTCACTTATATATACACATTATATTTTAATCTATAAATTAAGTGAACGGATTTATTTCGTATTTAAAACTACCTATCTCACCGTAATAATGCAAATTATTCTAAAAAACATCTATGTTCAGATATATACCTAATAGATTTTAAATTTTAACACTTGTTGGCAATTTTTAAGTTGATAATATTATAATACAAACATGTGATGATAAGTGACCACGCGAATTGAAAATCAATATACCTAATCTAAATACTATAGAAGAATCTAACAAAAATTATGATTTATTATAAAACTAGATTCGGTCTATAAATAGTCATTCTGAATACCTATCCTAAGAAAATTTAAAAGAACTTAACCATCTACTAAAATAAATAAGTTTTCATAATTTACTATAAAAGATTTTATGTTATTGTATAATATCTACTGTATTTTTTATTGTATGCAAAAAACATATTATTCACGCATATTTCAATCTTTTAATCATTTTAAACTAATCCTTAAATATATAAATTGCATACAGACGTACCTACCTATGAGAAATATTATTCAAAAGTTATTTTCTGATAAAATAATTAAAACATAATAGGTACATACTATTTGTTTGAAACAATCAGTTGAAAATGTCCAAAAGTCATCGATATAAATGTTAAACCGCCTATAACACTGTACAACAGCTATATAGAACTATGTAACACTGTTTTATTCATACAATAATTGATCTTATTTGATCTTAAATATCAATAATACTAGCTTTTTTTTTTTGCTAAAGGAATCAATGTTAAATAAAATTGTATTTAGGTATCGTTGTTTACTTAAACATCGGATATACATGTAGTTTAAATTAATCTTAAATCTCTTGACCGTTAACATAAAATGCCTACCAAATATAATAATATGTTTATCAAAGGAGTCTGGAGTTGGCAATTTGTCTTGTAGTAGCGGCTGCATCGGACTTAACGATACATTTCTCTGGTACATCATTATTATTACGACTTGTTAAAATCATAAGTATTTAAGTCACTGCAGTGTTTAGCGTCTGTCAGTACAATTTTCACTATCCAGTTTACAATAATTGAAGGGCAATAATCCAAAACGTGGTATTGCTAAAAATCAAAATTTTCACAAATTAAGAAAAACTTTATCACGTTTTATGACATGAATTAACACTTTTAATTGGTTTAATTAAATGTAAAAAATGAAAAAAAAAAAGATTGGCGGTGTTAAAATTAATGTATTTTGAGTTTAAAACTTAGTTTTGGAAAGGTATAATGGCAATAGCACGTTTTGAAGTTGTTCCTATTTCTGTTGTACCACGTTTTGAAGAAAAATTTAATATTGGCAATACCACATTTTGCAATGATACCAAGTATGCCCCAATGTAAATAACATGGGCAATAATACATTAATACGTTTTGACTTGAGCATGATTGAAAATGATAATACCGCGTTTTGCATGGAATTTTATTATTGTGTCAGTGTATACCATTTTAAACAGGGTAACTCACATAAAGACATACGCATCATATCAAGGAATGGCCAGGGAAGATGATATTAATATATTATATACCTACTATAGATAAACATTATGTTAATTTATTTAAAAAATCAGTAACAGTAGTTGTTAATGATGCAGTGTGAGTTTTTGGTGCAGTTTTTTAAATGCAATATTGAATATAATATGACATTAATATATCATGGTAAAATGGCCACTAATCATAATATATTGCATAATTTGAAAAATGGAAATAAAATATTCACATTACATTCTCAACTAGTGTTACTGGCTTACCAATTATTTAGCATACTGCAGTATAATCAGGGGTATGAAACTCCGTGAATTGGCCGAATCAGGCGATTGTAACCTTGAACACGGCGTGGCATACGTAATCTATGATAAAAGTAAACAGTGGAAACAACCCGACCCCGCGCAGAATACCCTGCCTATTAGGCGGAAACGGTTTTTCAATACGGGTATAACATCATGTCAGTGTTACGGAAACAGTTTCATTGTTCGGACTTCAGATCATAGGTAAACACTTCACCCATCAGCTGATCGAGTTTCGCTTCTATATTGTTCTATGGTATAATATATACGTACTATTATTATACAGACCGATTCACTGATTTTGGCCCAGTCAATACAGCGTTTTCTCTTTTTAATATTTTTAAGATTTTGTGGTTTGAAAAAATAATAATTTAACCAGAGATCTCAGCATAAAAAAATATATCAAATTAAAATGTAATAAAAAATATAAGATAACCACTACAAATATCTGAACTTTAAATACCTACTATTAATACCCATTGACTAATCGTTCAGATGTATATTATTATACATAAACGTTCTTCGAAAAATATTTTCCTTCGTAATACGAAATTAAACGTAAAAGTAAGAAATTGCTTTGCTATACAGTTGTTAGTTGTAGGTGTCCGTGTGCCTCGCTATTTTAATGGATGTATTATATTCGAATTTGACGATAAATAATTTTACAGGAAAAATAATTCTGAGCAGTGAGCAGAAACGGACTGTCGGCTTACATAATTAAGTATATTTTTTAAAATGTATGTATAGCTATTTATAGTAATTTATATTACTATTAGTAATAAGGCAGGAGTTATACGGTAAGTATTAAAATACTAAATATCTAACAAATATATTTTTCATTTTTCTATAAAAAAATAGTTTTTGAATTACAACAAAAAAACTTATTCGATTTTACGAGAAATCTTGGATTAGAATAATAACCAAATAACAATATCGATTTCGTCAAAAACTGTTATTGCGTAAGAATATCTGTTCTTCTCTATCCATTTTTTTTATTTTCCCATTTATTAAGAAAAGTAGGTACTGGATATGTTTTATTTTTGACCCCACAAAGTACCATTATATCCACTTTGCTACAAGAAAATACATTAATGTTATAAAATCAATACGTTGATCTCTCCGCTCAGAATTTATAATTTTTGTTTTATTTCAAAAAAGAGAAAACTTTAAAAATAGTAAAAATTATAATTCATTATTATATTTATATTTATTTGTTTCATAATGACTTCAAATTACACTCAACAATTTCAATACTTTCGAGACAATGTGTATAATAATATACTGTTAATAGTATCGCTCAGTGCACGGTAGTCACATTATCTGCACCACAGCAAAACCGAACATTGAGTTATTTGTTTTAAACGAAAACAGTAAGTATATGTTTGAACACACTGCCCCGTTAAAATAATACTTTATTATTATTAAAAAACGTAAATCCATTGAAACGAATTTAACAATTCATGCGCGTGATGCGTTAAAATAGCGTATAATATGTTGTATTTTACGGGGTTCCTATTTTTGTTTTTATGTTTAGGGTCATAGTAATATATTGAGCCGTTGGGTGCAATGGAACGTGCGACGATAATAATAATAATATTATGTATTCCCTGTTGGTTATTTACAGTGGAAATTTGTGAGCAACGGCTCGTGGTGTCAAGCGGCGAGCAGTATTGTTGCGATTTTTTTCCCGTCTCCTCCTCCGAGAGTAATAACGCACGCGAGACCATACGATTTGATTATTTTTTGTATAGCGTTTGTCCCAATCATGTTCATAATGATAATAATGTAATCATGTGGAAATATTTTATAAAATATTGTCGTCGTGATGGCGGATACTATAATATTATGTAATGATACGCCATTAATATTGGTGTTAGCACTTGGCACGCGTCTGAGATGTCGGTGCAAACAGTTTAATATGTGCTAGTCTGTACTAGAGATATTGTGAATTTTATTGGTAAGAAAATTTGGTAAACTAAAAACGGTAAATGTTGAGTTAATTATATTCACCTGACCATGAGTGTGTTCAATGCAGTCCGGGGGCTTATGTATTGTTTTAAGAAAATTGTGGAGTATTTTTTAAAGTTTTTGTTCGAAATTATTAATTATACTATAAATGTATATTATATTTATAAACGATTATGTAAATAATGCATAACCAAGGCTGGGCAAGTTAACGATTTTTTTAACTTGTTAAGTAAAGTTATTTTAAAATAATTAAGTTAAGTTAAGTTAAAAGTTATTCGTATTTTTTTTCGTTAACTCGTTAAGTTAAAAGTTAACTTTGAAAAAAAAGTAACTTAACTTAGTGTAAAGTTAAAATTTGCTAATTTGTAAAAAGAAAAAATTCCAGTCATATTATATGGTTGATTAGATAGTTTTTCTTTTATCCAAAAAAATTACTGGGTAAATTTAAAATTATACATCAAAGTAAAATCACATTCAAAAATTTGCGTTATTCTTCGGACGAAAATTAACTTAATTTAGATATTTTTGAAATAAAATTAACTTGAAGTTAACACGTTAATCTTGAAAAAAAAGTAACTTATTAAGTTAAAAGTTAATTTGAAAAAAAAAGTAATGAGTTAATTAACTTAATTAAAATTAACTTAACGTTTTAACTTAATTTTAATTTTTAACTCGTTAATGCCCAGCCTTGTGCATAACTCTGTAAAGGCGGTACAGTACTGAGATTATTAATACCCTCAATGACACAAATAATATTATATACTATATCATACTTAATAATTGTGTTTGAAAAAAATTAAATATTATGATATTGTGCACATTTCTGTGGATATCTCGTGGACACTAGATTTTATAAAGTGTAAAAGATAAAAAAAAAATTGAGAAAATTAACACGGAGTCCACAACCCTACAAGATTGCCTAATCTTAACCGAAACGTGCCATCACTTATAATACTATATAATTATTTTGGTATAGTGTGTGTAGTGTGGCCTGAGTGTGGGTAGTGTGGGTGATGGTGGAAGTATCATGGCGGCGATCTAATCTGCAGTTTAATACTACATAATATATTGATATAATATAATAATATTGTAGTATTATACAAATATAATAATGTGTTTCTACACACCATAACATTTGACAATACACAATAGCAAACCATAATAAATTATTATGACAGAATATGAATGTCCGTTGGTACCTACTATACTTTATATACTCTAAATAGATAATAATATATATGTCACATACCACTTATTGAAATCGCTCTTTTCATGAAGTGGACAACCACTTCATAAAATGTATCAATTTTGTGAAAATGACTTTTTGTTACACAATATGGATAGTTTTTTAATATTTTCGTGAAGTGGACCAAATTAAATTTTATCCATGCTGTGTAATAAATTATTTTAATATTTTTAAATTAAATTGTTTTGCAATTGTTTTTTTGATGTAATTATATTATAATCCATAAATATGTTAGTGGTTAAAATAAGCACATCATGTTATAAATTATTTTAGCCTCGTTGTAAATAAGAATGAAATAAATATTTTAAAAATATTGAATATAGGTTATAGAATAAAATCTTTATACCTATTTTATTATACAAATAAATATTTTATATGTTTTATTATGTATTTACACATAGCTGAGAATTATGGCAACGAGAATTACACGGAATTTTTTTTAAAGTTCCATCATATGTCACTTTTTAAATGGTAAAAAAAAAAATTATTTAAAAAAAAAAAACATTTTTTAATATATTTGAAAATCCCAAACTTCTGCGAAGCAATGCAGAAATGATAAATAATTATAATCCTGGAGTTTTGAACAATCAACAAACTCTAGCAGAAGACGTAAAATATGAAGTAATTTCTAAATTGATTTCGAGTTGTATTTAAAGATAACTACAAACTAACAAAAAAATGATTTGAAATATGTAGTATATTAAAATGTAAAGGTACCTAATTATTAAAAATTAAAATAAAAGAATGGTATTATACTCAATTATTATTTATTACGGCATAATTACATTATATTACTTCCATGATATTTTGATATACAAAGTCATCCATAATCTTGTTTATAATCTTTGAAATTCGCTTATAATGTTAAACAGCTCTTAATTATTATGCACATACTATTAAAAATTGTAGTACCCTGTTCAGTTATGGATTTAAGGGTGCGCACAGGGTTATCTGCAGGGTAGGCTGATGACTTGCTCTGTGGACAATGTTTCTAGTCATACATGATTATAATATTATATAGGTCATTACCTTAGGTAACGAGAATGAAAGTAAAAAAAAAAACAAATAATTAATATATTTGAAATTTGGAAGCATTTAGATAACAATAATATAAATCGGTATATTATGAGAGTTATTATCGATTTCATTCATAATATTTATTCGCACAAATACCTAAGAGGTGCCTACATAAATATTTTTTTTTAAATTCACACTGCCCGCGTTAAATCAGTAATTCTATAATTTGACCGGCCAACATAGTTATTCTATAATTTGCCCTATCAAATCTCTCAGGCAATTCATAAAATGATTGAAAAATAAATATTATCCATCCATATTGTCCAAAAATGCTAGGGCAATAGGTTATATGGAATACCTACCAGGATTTTCCACATTGCCATTTCACATAATTGTATATGAAACAAATTTCCGCTCGTCAAAGGTGACTGAATTTCTGTGTGATTTACTGGTGGCGTTTACATTTTTCCTAATATCGTACACCAAACATTTTATCATTCGTAAACATTTTTAAAATAAAGCTTTATAAAAAAAAAAAAAAACAAAAATCAATAACTTTTTACAGTTATTAAATGCGCAGATAAAAAAATGACTCACGCGGATAATATCGTCATCTATCTCGAGTATAAAAATATGTCGTTTTCAACCTTCAGGATTCTATACCCTCCTAAATCGTTTATTTTATTTTTATTAAAAAATTACGAGTGGGCGGTGCTGGCCTCTTGAGTACTTGCGTATAATATTTAATATTATAATATAACAATACGTATGCAGTCATCGACGCAGCAATAAAATGTGAATAAAATGTGACGGTGAGCGTGCGTGTGATGATGATACACATAATATTATTAATATAGGTGCGTATACAAATGACATTATGCCACCATCAGACACCCAGACGCGTTGATTGTCTCGCGATATAAATTGAGGAAGTGGTGTCTTTATCGCCATACGTGTGGGCGGATATTTGATCGCACATTATATGTAGGAATGGGATGGACTTGATATGTATAATGGCATTAAATAGAACCACGGATGATGCGTTTTCGTTCCTATGTTGTTAACATTCTGTCGAGGCTTAGTCTGCCAAAATCCTCACCCATCCCCGACTATCCGCTCACGATCGTATAATATGATATATACTGGCCGGCATTCGATTTTGTGTTCGACTACAGCGTACGTCTATTTCGTTTCGGTAGTATATTATGCGGCTGATTAATTCAATCAAAAATATTTATAGTATACTATAATAATATTATGGTAGATAAAATTCGTCTTGTACATAATACGCACGTATAATAATGATTAACTGGTACCAAATACAGATAATGTACATATGCCTTTAAATATTTCGTATTTAATATTGTTTCACATCAAAGCAAAATGCCGGTAACGTCTAAAAAATAATTGAATGAAATATGGCCATGAACACTTTTGTTGAAAACAAAAACAAAATTAAACATAGTCGTTCGTGCCAAGATTCTCACATGCGTACGCTGGCTTAACACATACAAATAAAGACTCCTGGAGGGCTGGACCACATAATGGCTGGAGAAAGACATCTCACTGTTCTCGTCGTGACGGTGTAGTTTTTTTTAAAATTATTACAATTTGTTGGTCTCAGACTCACAGCACATTAGGTTTTTGATCTAAAACCTATATTGTCATTATAGGTGGAGATAGACTTTAGATTTAGAGTAAAATATATATATATATATATATTGATTTATTTTAAAGAACGGTTTGGATATTATCTGTAATGAATAAAAAATATATCACAACATTTAAAATGTATTTCTTCTAATAATTAGTTAATATAATAATATATTATAATGCCTTACAATCTTGAATCTTTAATCTAGAACTAAAGCTTTTCAGTAATCAACGACTTCATAAACATCAAATGAAATAGTTAATGGACTAACTAAATAATCTGAAAAAACATGTGCTAGAAACAATAATCACATTATAACTACCAATATTTCTTTGGTCTAAGATGTATTGTAAATTATGTGGATTATTATAAATAAATAATTAATATAAATTATCACTGTATCCTTTAAGATGGATTACCTACCTTATTACTTAAGCTGGGATTGGAATAAACTTTGCTTTTAATATATATTGAAAGTTCTAATTCTATACAATAACTACTAAATTCAATCAGGAATCGATAATTAACTTTTTACACTTTTGAATATTTCTATTGTTTGTTCAAAAAATAGTTAGTTATATCCAATTTGGTTGTATGACCAAATTGACTCTATATATACAATTTTATTTTATATATTTTAGGGTTTTGCATCTTTAGAGCATATTACAGATTGTTTTAAATCTGTGGTACTAAAGTGCTCTTTTTAAATTTTAGTAAATTGTAAAATACAAAATAATAGATGATAGAATGTATACGAGTTGCAGGTGATATTTCTATAAGCATTGTTACATAGGATGGCAGAAAAAAATCAATCAAAATTTCAACATGTATTAACTTTTTTCAAACACAAAAAAAATATAATATCTTAAAGCACTGAATCATATAGATTTGCTTAACGATGCCAAGAAGCTCACAAGTATTAATAGATTTTAAGATAACTGATAAACAAAAATGTGAAGAACCGGTTTTTTTTTTAAAAAAAAAATGGTATTTTTAACGAGCTATTAAAATATACAATTTTTCAGCGCTTATTCAACGGGAATAATTTGGTAGCTTATAGGGAATATAATTATCTGCATTAATTGTTATATTTCTTAAGTTAAGTCACTTCACATACAGAAGAGTATCATTATACAATATATTATACAGACATATAATCGTTATAATTTTTATAAGTACCTACCACAAAACTGCAGTAACTTACATGTAATATTCATGAAAATTCAGATTTTTTTTCGATGATAATTTATATGACCAGCAGAGAGGTACATGTGTGATACTCGGTGTATAATACATACCCAATATCCACGTGGTTCGCGCTGAAATTAAATATCTAGAAACAATCGGTTGGTACCCACATAATATTAGGATAGCTAAACGACACACCACGTCGTGGAGATGCGCATCATAGGTGATATGGGGAGCAGTTAATTAACGTCGCTATATAATAACAGGGACGTCCCTTTACGCGATTAAGTTGTTATAATATTATTATGCACAAGTCGTTTATGTGTGTAATACACACGTGCTATTTTAACGGTGGAAACGTCAAGGTATAACAAATTTAATTAAATTACAATTGTTAAACAAGACGTAGCTCTGTACATTAGGATACACAAGGATCAAACATAAATGTATAATATAAAAGTATGAAACATATAAAGATCAACTATGGTTTAAAAAAAATAATAATGAATAACTAAATCGATCGTCGATCGACAATTTTATTATCCAGCAATGAATTATTATATACGATTCTGTCATAACCAATAATTGAAAATAGATTTTCATCTTAAAATATATATGTATAATATATATTGATATTACAATACCTAGTTGTTTTAATATTAATAAAACAATAAATACATTTTCAATTAGTGTTAAGCATAGTTTAACATGCCCATACATAATTGCATTTGTTACACAAGTCAAATATTATATATACTGTATAGCTATTCGAACCTTGCTTTTACATTTAAAACAATAGATTTGTATTTAAGTATTTTGTTGACGTTAATGTTTGCCTGAATCTGAACGTGACATTGACATTTGGGTATTGTTTATTTCCAAAAGTGCTTTTTCCTTTGAACAATATTCAAATATACATAATCCCTCCCCCCCCCCCCCCCCCCCAACCATTAATGATTGTGATTAGTGCTTGGGTTTTGATGTCCTAAAAAAATAATATGAAAAATTCCTTAAGACTCGTAAAATATTATGCTCTATAAAAATACGTTTAAAAATGTATTTCTTTCAGTGATACACTATCTTGTTACAGAAACATGTTTACAGTAGGGGATTTTGTTTACGAAGACACTTTAAAATACTCAAGGCGCTAAAATAAAAGTATTGTTATAGCCTCTTTAACTATTTGTCGATATGAAAACGATGGTACCTATACGGTTATACCACCCCGAGTATTGCGTGCCTTCTACACGTTTGGCACAATAAACCATTATGCTGGTTTTAACATAATATATATTGTATTATAATATTAGCAAACGTTCCAAAATGAATACTGAAAATTCCCTTAAAAATTTGAACTTGTCAACAAATTTATGCAAAATAAAAATAATCCCCTACAAAGCATTGTACTCTAACGGAGCTATGTTTTAAATCACCAAAGAAAAAGACATTACATACAAATTCCAGCCATAAACACTATACATCTTAAGATAGATATATATTAAAACTTCGATCACATTCCGTCATTCCATTTAAATTAATTGTATCATTTTGCACGTTAGTATTTTAACGTTAACAAGGATTTAATATATAAAAACCTTAACACTGATTTTTTTTCAGAGTTTTATGTTTGAGACTAATTACGATTGAAGTTAAAAATCTCAACTTCTATAGCAATTATTATTGTCTTTGCAGATGTTCAAATATATAATATTCATGTTTTAAATTTTTAATACAAGAATCCAAATGAATTTGAGTGCAACTTCGTCTTATAAGCAGACAAATTTTAAAAAGGAGCATTTTATAGATATTTTATTTTATTTTTTATGCATAATATATTATTTATATAATAGTTGTTTATAAAAAAAATAATTTAACTTCAGTTTCATTACGTATCGTATAATATAATATAATAAAATGATAACTTAATGCACGAGTAGCTTAATAGGTTTTCGAGTATAATAAAAATAGAACTGATCATCGGTACAATAATCTTAAGTTTTTATGTTCCATATTAAATACCTATATTCACTATATACCGAAATTGAAACATTTGTAAAACGTCCCATTATTTTTGTGAAACATAGTCAGTACTTTTCCCCGGTACATAAACTACTGGGATTCCCAAACTAAGCTCGGCAACTTAAGTTTATCAATAGCAATACGGATGTGTATGTTGGGTGTTGAGGGGGGAGCATAAACCTTTCAAGAAAGCTGCAGGAAATAAATCGACAATAATTTACAAAACCCCTAGTATTATTCGAATTGAAAAAAAAAAAACGATTTGTACAAATATAGTTCTATTATAAAACCGCGGTTACACGAGTCGATGATCTGAAGACATTTACACCTTAAAAATAATAAAAAAAATACCACTCTAAAAATAAATAGCATTATTATATTATATTATTCATTCTTCATTATGTTATAATAACTAATATATATTTTAAAACAATTTGTTATTCAATGTCATAACGAAACTATAAAAATATTGATATTACAATGATTTATTATATACGTCATAGCTACTTACAGAATAAAACCTCAAATAATTATAAGACTACGGCATATTCTGATTCGTGAATGTGTATTCATTTTATTTTATTGATACATTTCCAACCGCATTGTTTTATCATTATAATTTTAAGTATGTATGTAGCGTATTTAAAACTTGTCTGAGATTATGTGTGTGTGTGTGTCTATACCGTCTGGATATATTGTAAGGAACTCTCTTTTTGAAACAGAAAGCGATAAAAACTCAGAACGTAATGGATGTATTTTTTCTCATGTAAGCCCATCAAATGACTAGGACCTTTGGCCTCGTAATGTAACATTCACCTCCATCCAGTATTACTGCCACATAAAATCGTGTGGCAACGAGCAAAAAATGTGGTTTAGTGTAAATAAAAACAAAATAATGTCGGTGATTTTGAGTTTCCATCAAAAGCAGTTTTATAAGCGACGAACAATTTGCAATATGCCAAAAGACGCTCGTGCAAAATCCACATGGTTATGATTGCACAAACGCATATTATTTGGTGTACTGTAACGATATGAACAATCGTCGATCGCACTTGCATTCGGATCATTTTAATAATATATGATACTGTCATATCCACTATATCCACGACAACGACAGATATTTTCCTATAATAGACATTTCAAATATTTGTGTTAAAAATTTAAATCGCCAGTATCTGTTGTAGGTAATCCATTGAGCATTTAGAGAAGAACCATTTTTTAAGGTTACAAATTATGGTGTTTTATTAATTTTACACACAACACTAAAATAACTAACTGTAGTGAGAAAAGTGGTTGTTATTTATATGTTTGTATTTCATCTCCCGGTAGAGATTATCTCATCGCAAATACCCTATAGTCAAAAAATCAATGGAATGAGCTGATTTTGAACAATACATTTTGAAAAAAAAAACTTATTTAATGTGAAACTATTTTCGCACATGAGCTCAACTTTCATCCGACCACAACATATCCAATAATATTAATATTTAAAATAGAAACAATGCAATTGTCACAGGTTGATCGCTGTCGCCGAGATCGAGTGTCGGGTAACATCGATGAAATGAAACGGTGATACATAATATTATATTAATTACTTATACAGTTATAATAAATCATTATGGAATCGAGAAGACGTATTAATATTTCAGATTACGTATAGAATTCAACTGCGTTTCTTCATCGCAGGTTTCTTAGTGTTTGGCACGGAACATTACCTTTTGTGTCCAACGCAAAACCGTCGGGATATATTATCGGAAGTAAGTTCGATTTTTTTATTGATTTTTTTTTTTTTGGCATACGACCATGGTGTTATCTTACTGAAAATTAGATACACACAGCGATGACAGTTACCCATAGCCATCTTCACTGCAGTAGCAGTGTTTGACTTACCTCGCAGGCTGGAAGACATAGATAATAACGATATTTCACTACGACCGAATATACTTGCCATCTTGTTAATCATACTTCACAGTAATTAAATCAATCCTATTAACTATCATAATATTAACACCACACAATCGTATTAAAGGTGTTTGATTATTCAATTTCGAAATAACCCGTACGCGTTTATTCTGAATAATGATAATAATTGCTCTATTTATTCGAGTCGTATATCCTCTGCCGTTTAAATGTATTCCCAACAAAAGCATAATCCAATTAGGACTGCAGTAGGTTTATCACATTCATGGTATATCTATTGCTTATTACTTATTTCCAAATGTTTGTAAGTACTTTATGCAACATTAACAATATTATATTATAGGCACCTATATCTGCCGTCATAAGCAAAAACGCTATAAGTCCAAAAATAAAATAGAAATGAGATAAAAAAAATAAATTATTGTAAAATTTAGCTTGTGTAGATGAATATGCCGTATGTCTGAAATATTACTCCTAAAGTATAATATAAGCAATAATCAACTAACTAAAACGCCGTAAATCGTAGAAAAATGTGTGGTTACTAGATAACAACTTCGTAAATACTAGATAATATATGAAAATGGAATTTAGAACTGGTCTGTTTTGGGAGTTCGATGAACTGTCATAAATTAATGAAGGGATAACACGTTTGTAATCGTTGTGATCCTTTAAATAAATGAACGTCATGGCTTGTCGAAGTGGGTTACACTCAATCATGTCGATGAAAAAGAAAAGTTATAATTATATTTATAAATTACATAGGACACAACCAATCTACATCCCACCCAGACAGCATTTTGTAATGATAATATTATAATACTATATTATAATATTATCATTACAAAATGCTGTCTGGGATAGAATATATGGGTATCTCGCGTGTGTTTGGGGTCATTTAGATCGCTCTTTATTCTTGGTGATGTGTGCATATTTTTATTCTACTACTGTTTGTTATTAGATGTGTAATACAATATAAAATAAGATGTTGTTAATGCACTTATATCTTGGTCGTAACTACTATTGTGTGTGATATAATATTATCGTGATTGCAGAGATAACTTAATAGGGTCAGGTTTGATGTTAGGTGTAACTACAATAATATACGCAATATAATTTTATTTGTGTGCAGAATTTTTACTAAATGTATAATAAAACTAATTGGTGTAACATAATTATTTAACTTATAGTGAGTGAGTACTAAACTAAATTAATTTAGTGCGCAACAATAATCATATTATAATTCTAAATAGATACATAATAATTAAAAAAAGTCCAGACACTAATGTAATAAAACAAATATGTAGGTACGTATAATATGATATGCAATAAATACCTACATGGCTTAAATTATATTATTAAGCTAGCGAACACATACATATTAAAGCTTGAAAATAAGCGTGGATAGTGTGTTTTCGATGATAAGGAAATAAAGAAACAAGCAAATTTAGTTAATAGATAATAATCCCAAATAGATAATTCTACGATAATTCCCAAATGTCTGAATAACCCAGCGAATTGAAATACGAACACACAGCAGACATTCATTCAAACGGGAAATTGTCAAGTTTCACCGCCAATTGAAGAAATGTTAATGATGTTTTGACAATACAGCTCAGCACCGCTGCTTTGATTACATATTATCAATTGTTGTAGAAACAGTATCCATTCTATGTTAATGACATGTATCGGTTGAACGGAACGTTTTGTCCATTATATGATACATCCGTATATTCTCGTGTGGGTATTTTAGAACAGGGAACGTTTCTACTGTTTTATAAAACCTTAGTATATGCGTCATGACAGAACTTTTGATCGTAAACACGTAAGAAATGTCTGTTATGTGCTTGTGTGTTATTCTATAATAAATATATATATGCCGTATGGAAATAAATCGGAGTTAACTAGTTTGTCTACTTATTTAACCGTATACCAAAAAAGTTTTATAATATAATATAAACCTATGCAATTATTTTATACTATATCGTGTTTATAATAATTACCCGTTTCATTTGTTTCAGAACTTGAAAAATCAGATTATGACCACCAATTTGTGGGTAGAGCAGGTAATGTTTCCATGACTATTATAACTTATCGGGAAAATCGAGGTTTTATACGGAAGTTTTATCTTTGCAAATAAATCACTAGGTACTTGATAAAAAAATTTTTTGTCCCTTAAGAGTCCATGTCATTGTATCGGAGCATGCTGTGATATTCCTATATAACAGGGCTATCGAGCCCTCTGCCGTCCATCCGTTACTTCACTGTGTCGGCAATCAATACACCCCATTGTATATAATATATACGTATATATTATTTATATATGGATATATTCTTATATATATATATTAAAGGGTGGATATTATGTTTTATTTTATTTTTATTTTTATCGCTTTCAAAAGAATTCAAGTAAAAAGAAAAAACCCGCTCGCTTTAACGAATAAAAATCATCGAATCATCTAGAATCAAATATTTTTGGATTTTGATGAAATCCATCTAATTTATTCGAAACTACAATGACGCGTAACTATTGTGTGCATAACACGAGAACATGGAATATAAATCTAGTTGTGACTACATACTACATTTCAGTATTATAATTGATGTTGCAATATCGCTTTGTGATTTCTAAGCAGTTTTGATAAATTCCAATTGCCATTTTCAAATATTTAACTTAAAATACGGTGCAGGACAATTACAATATACTTTATAGTCTTAAAAAAATAATATCATTATTATTTATTTGTATGAACTAAACACAAAGAATAGCTCGACATTCATAGAAAATATAAAAATTATCAAAATACATATCAATATTTCACAATATATTATAAATTATCATTGATATTGCAATAAAGTCGACAAACATCAGTAGGTATAGTAAGTACTGGTAACTTTTAAATCGTACATGTTTTTTTAATATTTGGATTTGGTTTAATACTCTATCGCAAGTAATTAAAATCGCATACGCACAACAAAAATATATAAACATATTATACACATTTGAGGTCCTGAACTAATTATTTTCTAAGATAATTGAAAAACATGTTATTAATAGCACGTCATTATAATAATATAATAGTCTATATATTATGATGTGTATCATTATTAAAATACAATGTTACGGGTAGAATATTTTCATTACACGAAAACAATATTATAATTCCGCGGCGTATAATTTACCGAACTAAAATATCATGTTCATGGAGGAATTAACGAACTAAAATGCATCGTTAATTATTAACAATAACCAAAAGATAAGGTTGCTCGTAATTCATTATTGAAACGAAAATAACATTGCAATAATTAATAATATGTAGGTACCTACCTACTATACCTACGTATGATTCGAAACCGGTGAATAGTCAATAACGAACGTGATAATATTTAATGCCTACTCAGAGTATTATTCCGAGACGACGTCCAACAATATAACTGCATGAGCCATGCATATTAAATGTCGTAGGTATGTAATATGACAAGTATAAGGCCGACTCAGAACAGATGTGCACACTGGGACACCGCACGTACACCTACATGTTAAATAATGTATTATAGTTATGACTTTAACACTATACATAATATTAAGTTTTGACGAACTACGTAGGTACCTGGGGGTAAGTGCACGGAGCACGTTAAAATAGTTAGTTGATAATGCTTTATTTTCTGAATGGGAAAGAATCGTCTCACATATTTCATACATTTTTCCCTTTAAAACACGTCCATAATTTCTAGTGAAAATATTCAATTTTATTTTTCACGAGTAATTTTATTATTTATTTCCATTTTATTTTTTCATCATGGTGGCAATAGTGAAATAACATTATTTTGATTATTTTTTTTTCATTGCGTTAGATTTATATTAAAAATTTTAAATACGATTCGTATTGAAACAATCTTTGTGGAAATAACACCGAGCAAAGTGTTTTCTATACTAAATTAATCCGTTCAGATAAATAGAAATTAAAATAACAACTGAAATATTCTATAATTCAATAAGTAATTGAGTTTATCATAAATAAAAAGCGATTTGACGTTTTAATATTAAAATCATGTAGCTGTGAGCTAAGAAGTTTTCTGAAAACTTCTTCCTGTTCTAAAATATGATCTCTTACCCCTACCATCGAATATCGAATATGGGTCACCCATAAGTTTGCCATTAGTGTTGCTTGCCTTAACTTTATCCCAGTTCAGCTCGTCCCCTTCGATTTCCAAAACCAACTTATATGGAATATTATCACATTGTAGTTTAAACTGCGATTTTCAGGGTACTTCTTTACACTAAAACTATCAAAACTATCCTTGAAATTTAAATTATTACAATAGTTTAATATATAGTATTTGCGTATAACATGAATATTCATTACCAACATTGATAATAATTATTATGCAATCAAATAAAACAATTTGACGGAATACTTTGCGTTTATAAATGTTGCGCCTTCTTAATAACTTATTTTATTTCAAATAGGGCTTTTTAACTAAGCAAAATTAGAAAATAAAATATAAATATGAATCATAAAAAAACATTAAATATAATAAAAGTAATAAAATAAATACGTATCAATAAAATAATTACTTATATAGGTATTTCATATTATAATGCTAAACGAAAACTTTAAAACGAGTAATATGAACACGAAAGCTATTAAAGTGTATGCAATTTGGTATTATAGTGTAATATTGCGAATATTTACGCATTGTTAGGAATAAAAAAATATTCTACAAAACAATTATGTTATTAATTGCTTTTGAAAAAAATTATTTTTTCGTGGCCTGATGTGGCTCGGTGGTTGACATTAAATTTTGTTCTAACGTCAAGCATCATCCGGCGCTGTTAGTTCTCGGATGGGTAACCACCTGGGGATTAGTGACGAGTCCTTGCCTCCTCAACCAACCGTAATACCCCCTACAAAATGCTAATGTCCATAGTTGCCAATGCTTAGGATCAATAAAAAAAATATTATATTTTTGTACGTATATTACACAACTAAATTCATAAAACGTAGCAAGCTTAAAATAGTTTCCTTATGAATCAACTAAGTTTCTGGTTCTTTGTCCAATATATTATAATAAATACGAGATAAATGAAACAGATTTGTGAATTGTGATGTACAATTTATTAAGTGAAGAATGTATGTAAGTTACAAACACAAATAAAGGAAAAGTTTTAATTATATAATACAATATGTGAGCAACGAGTATGCAATAAACTTAAAAGGGTTCACGAAAGTGATATAAAAATAATGCTGAACAACTCTTTAAATTAAACAACTCAATATACTGTTATTTATCATAGTGCGCTTGTCTATAATTTATCATTATAATAAAATTATACGATACTACAACAATACAATTATAATACTCAATTTAAACATTGTCGGAAGTAAATACCTACAGCTTCACTTGGTTAAATATTGCCTATCAATGATATTATATTATTATTATATAAATGTTTTTTACTTGACAATAATAAATATAGATACTGTTCCGTTTTCGACAATGATAACACATTTACTCCGCGTTCAACGACGAAATGTTTCGGTAACAATATTATAATATCGCATTATGGTTTACAATCGAGTAGAGAGACGTGTTAATAATAATACCATCGACGTCCGTCGAAGAAGAGAATATTGAAAGGAAAGGCGGCCGCATATTATTATTATTATTGAGCTGCTGGGTGGGCGGGACACGTAGCTACACGTATACGCTTTCATAGTTGCGCAAAAATTGATCCATAATAATATTATACACATACATTATTGGCCTGACCAATCGTACATCACTGTCATCAGATTCTCGCCGTTGCCCGAATGATAGATTCGACCACTTAATATTTACCGACGGTCCCAGGCAACCGACGACGATGTAATGTTGTTTGAACTCGTGTAAAAAATTGTTACCGCGTCTGCGGCGGGTTTCCGTCATCGCGCCAAACCCCGTCACCAACCACCCACCACCCTACCACAATTTATTGTATGCTTGTTTGCTGGAGCTTGTTAGACATACCTACGTGCACGCGGAAAGTTGAATTTGTTTCGGTTCCGTATTACGGGCGGAATCAGGCGAAAAAAAAAAGAACTATTCACGTCGTATTTTCATCATTATACCAGCTACGTTCGATATCGTTCAGCCTCGACTGGCAATCAATTTCGGTGTTTCGATCGTTTTGTTCCCATTTGATTTTTTTTTTAACTCTTTAAAAACGACTTTCGATCGTATTTTTTGTTTGCCTCCGAGTGCGGATTATTAATAATATAATATTATTATATGTGAAAGATTTAAATGTCAAACGCGTGATACCAAACAATATAAAAAAAAACTATTTAAAAATATAAATTTGTTAATTCGGGGATGAAAAATTAAAATACCAAAAATATATATCACTGTTTGTAGTAGTTTAGTTATAATTCAAGACGCTCTATGCATAATATCCATAAAATCTTGAGTTTTTTGTGTTACTGGCTGGACTGTTCTAAAATAATTTTTTTAATTGACTCGAATACGAGACTTATCCGGAAACAACAAATATGATAGCATGTTACATAACACAACTGCCGGTCTCTTAAATCCAACTCCACGACGCAACGTTTTGATTCATGTAATACACACATAACATGTATAGTTTATTAGTATAATTATATTATTATAATAATATGTTAGGTATGATACATTTTTAAATTAAATTGTATAGTAACTGGTATTTTCTGTGTTATCGACTAATGCAATTACTAACATAAACCACCGTCTGTATCAATAGTTAAGACATATATTTCTATAACTACCGTGACCCAAGAACTTAATAACGTTTCCGTTTCAGTCTTTTGAATAGTTTTAAGGACAAAATAAATTAGAGTGCACCCTGGTCCCATTGCCCGTATGGCCATGTCCTAGGAGTTAATAGCTAATACGTATTTGAGAGGATTAGGTATCGAATTTATTTAGCAGTATATTATCCTCAATTTCCTTATCTATATTCGGCCACCTTATACTACCCTATATATACCCCCCTATACTACAGACGCCAAAGTTACACTCTAAAATATATGTCTATAATCAAAAATCTGACTGATCATATCACCAAAAATATCTTCCACAATCCCCTACCCACCAATCTACTATCCTCCCGAAGCACAATATTTGAAAAATTTAAAATAATCAGTGAACATTTAGACTTCCAATCACATTCTCTAAAAAAAAATTGGCCATCTTACCCTCCTTGTCTCTGGTCGCCAAAAATCAATACTAAACTGACCAAATACTTAAAATATTATCACGATAATTTAATTATACGCAGTAATTTTTCGGAAATAATATATCAACAATACCCGGAATATTCACAAAAACACAAATATACACTGACACCTCTAAAAATAAAAATGTTGTGGGCTTGGCCATGATCACGAATCAAGAAAACCATATTTTCCAACTACCGCCTTGTTTCAGGATATATACAACTGAAACGTATGATATCTACGAAGCACTTAAAATCATCTCATCTTCTAATCTAACAAGCAACAACATCATTATCAGCGACCCTTTGTGCGCCCTCTCATTAATCTCAAATCTCTTTCCAAAAAATGAGCTTGTCCAACACATTCAGAAATTGATAACTCAAATAAAAAATCAATTATTTTTTATGTGGGTTCCCTCACACATCTTGATTCCTGGAAACGAGAAAGCAGACACGACAGCCTACGATGCCATTTCATCTTCATTTTCCGTGAAAATTCATTCATCAGCCTCATTCGAAATGTTTAACATAATCTTTAACAAAATAATGGAAGAATGGCAGACATTTTGGGAAAACTTACTATTTTTGTTAATTTTACTAATTTATTATTGTTGTGTTAGGTATGTAACTGAATGCTATTTGCAAACTTACCCGGTTCTGAATACGACATTTTAATTATTGAACGCAGATAAATTTTGCTTGTTTTTGTGCATTCAAAAAATGTCAAACGAGAGAAAAAAAAACTAGATGGCGGAGTTCAAAAAGAAAAAAATTCTGTAGTAGAGTATGTCGAATTTTTTGTTGTTATACTTAACGGGTGGTCGCATTTTATAAACGACGAAATCGTTGTCGCGTGAAGTAGGTAGTCGTGTATTATGTATTATTATTACTATGCAGTAACCATCAACGTGCTATTATTTGGGTTCGGTGTGGCGTACCCTCGCCGATCATTACTGATATCATTTTTCGAAATCCTCGGAAGTGTAAAGAAGTCGGGAAGTGTCTTGTGGGACGACGTCGGATATACGAGTGAGTCGGCTATTAAGTGTATGAGGCACGGTGACCCGGGAAAACCACAAAGTCTAGCGTCAGTCTCTACCTCCATTTCCTTATAACCCTCTGCAGCCTTACCCCCCCCCCGCACGACGCATACTATAACGATTACTGTAACACTATCGAACGCTCAAATTCGGACACGGTCCGCGGCTGGTGCGTGTGCGGTGTCTGATAATTCACACACCGTGTCCGCACCACCGCCACGCACACAATCACTTAAGCTGACGAATTTATTGTTGTGGCGATGTTGTGGCGTGTTGTAAGCCGGAAATGACATTCATAGATAATAGATCGCCACTACCGGAGTAAACGCTCGCGCGATGGTTATTTCGACTAGACGAAAACAGTTTGTGATTTTTTTGTTTACACCTAAATGTAATATTATTATCATAGTAGTGCGTACATTAATTTCATTGCCGTTAATAAATTGTTATTTTTTATAATTTTCGCAAGTCTGCAACCCGAAGACGTCATGCGCGTGTCATATTACCCTTCATCTTGATTACTGATGTAGCCGGCTGCAGATGCGGTTAATATATTATTATAATTTTACGATTTTATTTTTATTTTCATCTATATTCTAACGTATCCAAATTACACCTTATCCGTTGTATAATCCTCTGGAATTATTAACTATAGTAGTTATGTTTATATTTTATTTTTAATTTTGTAGTATAAAAGAAGGTTTTTTGTAATTTCCTTTCATCAAGTCAAGCGTATAGTAACATTTTAATCAAATATTTTCTATAAAACAAATATAAAAGCAATAATTAATATCCTGCGTCATATTTATCGTAACAAGAAGAATATTATTCTCGGCTACATTTGTCTGTATAATTTAGTGGTAATATATTATAAAAAAAAAAATTGTAAGACGGCGTATTGTATAGGCAATTCAGGTACATGGGAAAGGGGACAATAATAATATTATATTATAATATATTATATTATAGTAATATTCTGCAATACAATTTAGTTGCGATCTATACTTAGTAATTACCTACCAAGCTAATTGTATTCTCAATAATATATAATTTATTATTATATAACTGTGAGTTTTCCTAAGTCTTGGTCAGATGTTATGTCTATGATTTAACCACTGAACGTTTTACACAGTTATAACAACTACAAGGATATATTTTAAATTCATAAAATAGTGGATTTCATTTGAGTATATACACAATAGTCAATAATACAATAATAATAAGTTGATTAACACATTTCAAACAATACAATAATTTAGAAAAGTCATGAACGATGATATCGGATATTCCTGTACCTACAGCAACTACTCGTAAGCATACAAGGATATAAACAAACAGTATGTTATTAAAATTGCTCTACAATTATCTTTATAGAATCTTTATAGAATTTATGAGAAGAATTCTATGGCTTAGTATACATTCCCCATGTTAAATAGAATAATACAATTTAATTATAGATTTATTAATAAATTGCTCTATATGTACAACGTGGTCTATATCCACATAGTATTTATGTAACCATTTTCTCCGTCAGAACTTAATAATACATTATTATTTATATTATTTTGATACCACCTATCGCAAATAAGATTATAATTAATGTTGTTGTCTCCCAATTACTGTATAAGCCCTATATTTCTTAACAACGTTATTGAGAACAGAGTTCATTAAACCGAGGGAGGAAGTATGACACTCACTCCAGAATTACTTGAGAGTTGAGACCATACTCTCATGTGTTTTACAACTTTTACAACTTGCCCCCCCCCCCCCCCCCCGTGTATGATTATTGTACATGAATTATATCAAAATTAATTTACATTCAAAATAATAATAATAATTAGTAATAATAATAGTAATTATTATACAATGAGATCATCACAATCATATCAATACATGTGCATCGCAGAAACTAATATACAAATATACTATTTAATGACGTAATCATATGTCCTTGTTATGATATTATTATTACGTACATCAGTGGCCTGTAATTCAATTACCTACCTGTGTATAGGTAGTGTTTAATCCGTTTACCAGATTGTTTATACATAATCGTGATAACTACAGCAATAATTAGGATAAGCCTCGTGGTTTAAACTGAAAATTAATTCGTTTACCGAAGCCGCGCTCGTCATAATATCATTTCGATGGAACGGAATCGTCTATAAATAAGCACTATATAATATGTACCTACTACGTATACATAAATATATTATATACGTACCGTCTTTAATAACACAATAGATTTTTGTGAGAAAAAAACCTTATAATAATACATTAACATATATACTCACTTATACACAAATATTCTATACAGATGATTCGTCAAGCATGCTCACCCTCGTGTTTTTATTTAATAGGTAATTTATATTTTATTAAAAATCTGATATTTGGAATTCTAAAGGGTCATAATATTTTCTAATCCTTAGATTTTTTATTATTTAATGAGTATCCTGTGGTGCTACAAACATATTTTTCCAATTGAGAGCCATCTTTTTACTGTAATTTGTTAAGCAAATGATTTTTATTGTATACATTAATATTAACTAACTAACATTTTATATATTAAAAAAATTGAAAAATTTGACTGAGGATACAGATATACAAGGTGTCCAGTGAGTATATATCCATTATCCGTAGAAGGGGACTTACCACCCGGACAAAAACTGGCCTTTTGCTGTTTTACCTATAAACTGAAAAAATGATTAAAAAAAATAAAAATAAAATGTTGAAAGGTCAATATTTTCAGAAAATAAATCTTTATAAAATAACTATCTTCAAATAAAAATGTTTAACTTTTTTACCAAAAAATGTAATTAAATTAAAAAATAAAATATATGTAGTCCTTGTCTCTGTGAGTCTAATAAAAAATGTATGATAAATGTATTATCTCAGGAGATATCTTAATGGGTAAATCCTTGCGGGACACCTTGTACTAATAACTTTAGTAAAAAGTACTAAATATTTATTAAATCTATTTTGTAGCTTATGTAAAACCAATATCTTTGAACTACGATCCTTAATAGATTAATAACTCAAAAACTTCATCTGAATTATCGGCCTTTCAATTTACTAAGATAAAAGGTACCTAGTTTTCATTTGAAAAAAGAAGTTTGTACCAATACAGGACATTCATGGTAGAAAAAATATATGTAAGTAAGTATTTGTAAATAATAATATGGGCCTGGCTTTTTAGCATCTTTAAAATTTCTAAAAGGGTATCGATGCTTGATATATTATATGGATACATATGGATAGGCAATTAAATAAAAATTGTAATTTTCGTATAAAAGCACAATAAATAAGAGCTAATAATAGGTACTTGTGCCATTTGATTATTTAATTTATGTTTTGACTTTTAAGAATATCAGGTGTATATTTCAAGGTTATTTTTATGCACGGTTGTACATTATTCAATTATAGTAGTTTTTTTTTTTTTGGTGCATACAAATCCGGACTTCGATTTATTATAATTTATCTCGACTATAATATTATTCATTCTCGATGTATTACAATGTAATATACAATTCGAATGTTTGGCTGTGTTGCAGGCGTGGAATGATTACAAATTGCAATGGGACCCGAAGGAGTATGGTGGCGTGCAAATGCTCCACGTGCCTTCCGATCACATTTGGCGGCCGGATATCGTGCTCTACAACAAGTGAGCGTATTCACAATATTTCGAACGCGTGCGCGTTCACCCCCGAAAATTTGTCCCCTCACTATTCAAAGTTAATAATAATAATACGAATAAATTATTATTATTATATGATCCCTTATTTTTACAACATAGTCGTTGTTTACGACCACTACGAACATATGATGTATATTATAACAAACACGCGCGCGCGCTCGCGCGCACACACACACACGCACACACACGCACACACACGCACACACACACACACACACACACACACACACACACACACACACACGCACACGCACACACACACACAATCTATATGACGTATGATATGCATAACTCACGCCCACGCGACCGATCGCCCCCGTCTAGCCCCCTGTTTGCTACGCGTAATATATATATATTTCCCGATTAATTATGTCAGTATGTGTAATATGTTTACTAACACAACAATATAATAATTTATATTATAATATTATATTGTGTAGTTTCTGCTATGAATATATGACTATACAGCTGCTGCTACTGCTACTACTACCACTACTGATGCGGTTGCATATTATATCGATATTGCCAATTCGCGTAGTGCGTATTATATAATTTATAATAAAACAAAATTAATATTTATAATATTGTTCATCGTGTTATTACGAGTTGTGTGTAATACAAGAGCGAAAAAAAATGTACACTATAGTTAAGTGTGTGTTTGCGTTTTTTTTGTGGAGTTTTGTTACTCCCGCCAACCCTGCAGCCGTCACTGTCGATGATCACAATGCGCGTGTGTGCGTATTCCCCCGTGGACGACAAACGGAATGCATACCATGAAAACATTAGAATATATTATATTATTATTATCATACACTATATTATTATTGTAGCTACAATGTATAATACTGCTGCAGGTACAATTGAATAACACCTATAGGTACCGCATTAAAAAAATATGTAATACTGCATAAAACTATAATAATAACAATAATAATAATTGCGCGGCGTAAGAATCTGCCACCACCACCACAGCTCTATCTGTATGCAATATTGATGTGTTCCCCTCGATCAGATGAATATAATATATATTTATAATAGATATATTTATACGTTACATTATTGTACCTAATTCGTGATTGTCAATTTATTATATTATTGACACGGTTTAAAAGCGGATAATCGTCCTATATAAAAGGCACGGTTCAGATCGGAACTATATTTGTGGAGTGTAATTTTCTTTAGTATAGGTTGGATATTTAAATTCAATCTATGATAATAATTTATTATAATACATATAATATTTAAAAAAAAAAAATAAACGATAATTGTATATGTCGTAGGTAAATACCTACTTATCTATTATATTAAATGTATATCATCCAATTTCGTGTATTAAGTTCGTATCACGTGCGCTATATTATGCCTATGCTTTATTAATACTATAAGGATAATAGACGATAAAATTCAATCGGCTTGAAAAACTTCTTTTTTTTTATAGCTACACATATAGTCGAATGAAATATTGATGGACTCACGTCGTGTATTTATACTATAGTGTTATGCATTGTAAATGTTGGAATCCATGAATAATATTCTTTATAAGTCCCTTTTGTTTTATTTTTACCTCCAATAACCTTATATTATACTTTTTTACATATTATATTTGAAACAAATACTAGTAAGATTTTTAAAACGTGGATCGTCATAATATTTCTTAGATTTTATATACTTTTAAAAGTATTCATGTAATATACATTTATTATTTGGTTTAAAATTTAGTTTGAAAATAGTCAATGATAATATAATAATTAGTCTTTCCGTGATTAACAATTTTTTCAGTTTATTTACACAATGATAAAGTGGATTATCATTACAATTGAATGGTCCTTTTGTTTGTTGATTGTATACGTTTCCTTATTAGGATTTTTTTATAATAACATACTTAATATAATATTGTTATAATTGAAAATTATTTTACTTCGTACTTAATAAGTACCTTATACGTCAATGGACTGACGCTTTTGGTTTTCGTATTAGACCGATTTATTATATTTTTATTATATACAATATTAAAACCACTAATTGACGTTGGTAGACGACCTTTGCGGCTATACACGGTCACGTGGGATTTCGGAATCATTGACAAATTTCAATAATTAATTTCCCATGGGTATAGGTATAAGACCTGATAGGCGATAACCATCGACCCACATTTACACAAACAACTATTGTTCTAAAAATACAATACGCCATTGACTAATGACTACCGGCACTGGAACTATATACAGTGCGTTAAGCGCTAAACGTCTAAATCACAAAGGAATAAAAACATTTCTAGACTTCTAGTACGTTCATAATAGCGGTTTCATAAGATAAAAATGATTGCGATGAACGCCAGTATTTCATTGGATGCATAACTACGTATAAACATTAACCGTGCCTATGTGCAGTAAGTGAACGTAAATGTTAAGGAAAATAGTGTGTACGTTATAAGATAATACTGTTTAGTGATTTGAGATATCCACAAACGCTTTTACACAGACGCGCTTAGGAAACGTTTACATTAACATAACTGACTCAGTGCTATACGCATTTATTATCATTACAAAGTATACAAACGCATTGTTCGATGTATTTGATAGAAAGCTCCGATAGTGTTTTGTGTGGCGCAATCAATTCAAACAATATACATTAGGTATATATGGTATATATTATCTTAAAAGCTACAATATCGTCGTACACTTAATTCACAGTTATATACGTTTATACTGCAGTATACGTAGGTACTTGTTATTCACTGAAATTGTCCACCATTCATTTCATCATGCAAATTATTGAAACTATACGGGTAAATCAAAAGTTAAATACTACATATACAATACATAAAACATTTTAATGACGTGTAACTTTAAGTCCGTTTACGAGATAGATATTTTCATTTATTGCACTATAATATAATAAAACAAGAATGAAAAGGGAATTCACTCCTACCTATCTGTACCGGTTGAGGTAAAACGCATTATAACCGAATGTAGTAAATACTAGGAGAGACAAGTAGGTAGCGGAAATATTCAGTATTCTATCGGGAGCCCTAAACCCGCAGACAAAAAATAACAGCTGACCATCTTTCTTTACAACTCAAACTTGATAAATTATTGTAGGCCACGAGAATATACGTCGTGTATACATGTACAATGCAAACTAATGTGAGTTAATTATAAAAAAAATCTAAGGGCCATTTCTGCCAAGACAGAAAAAAATAAATACAACTATACTAATCACAACACATGATTATTAGATTGCATAAACGTAGATGCTTTGTTAGATTTAACTTCCTGATATTATTCTTCTCAATTATTTAAGAGGCGAGGCACTTATTTTTATGAAGTTTATTGTTTACGCTCACTTTGTTTTACTTTTAAGAGTACCCAATGAAAAGTCGCACGCAATACAATTTACCAAACGAACTGGCCACTCAAATAGACCGTACCAAGAAATAACAATTGTTAGGATAAAAACGTTATTGTAGTGAACACGCAACTTTCGATGTTTCCAATAGACAATTATTATTGTTATTCCTATAAAAAGCCATTTTGTAATGTTTCCAAAATCTCTAACTGTTTATCGTCCGCAATACGACATTGAGCATTTTAATAAGGTTTTTCTTGAATAAAATATTCAGTTATAGGTATTAAATAAATGACGAGCTTTATAGAAGAAAAAAAGTGATCTGTTATAGCTGATATCATGATAATATGTCATCATCTATATTACGGACAATTAGTATACTGTATACTATACACAATTCTGTTAACTGAGTATTTTACGAAAACAATACTAAATGAAAACATATTTTTTTCCGATAGAATTGTAGAAAATTTATCGTTTCAAAAATGCCGGTCCCGAAAAAGATTTACGATACGCACATAATATTTCAGTTATGACACAACGGAGGATTGTTATAAATTCTAATACAAGTAACATAATGATATATCTTACAATATCAACAACCAACACCCCCGACGACGATGGTCGAAACAACGGCACGTATTTTATTCCGGACTTTTATACCGTGGTATAGCGTCGACGCGAAGCAAATAGTGCGTGCCGAGTGCCGCGCCGGAAAATTCGGAATACGGTGTTGGTATAATGTATATATTAAATTATATATATATACGGGATAGTACTATACAGGGTAATTCACCAAAAATGTTCACCCCCGTTTTTCATATAACATTGAATTTATCAAAATTCTGATTTTTAGAATTTTTGAATATTTTTAAGCTCTTGAGATTTTTGTACTACTACAAAAGGGTTATTTGTTATTGTCTCGACTTAAACGCGTAGATACTACTTTTTATACATTATACAGAATAATTCATCAATCATTCACAATCTGATTTTTTAACTTTTAGATATATACGACATAATATGTCGTAATAACCATATTATTTTCAAATTCTCAAGATTTGTTGTCCTATACTTTGGAGATTGTCTTTGGCGGTAAAAACGTCTGTTTTTTAAATGAAACCCCCCCCATTTATACAGTAAATTATTTAGTGTATATTTTTTTTTGAAAATGATCATGTATTTAATTCATAATTTGAACGAGCATTTTCTCAGTTATTAACATTTTTATACTAATGACAATACTATAATAGCCCTTAAAAATGTTTGTACAAAAATATAAAATACTTGTAATATTGGACCTAGTATTTATTAAACTTAAACCATTTTCACAAATTGTAGATTGCTAAAATTTTCAAATTACCATAGCCTCTATATCCCCCAAACCCAAGATCATAGGAACTATTATCCTTAGTACCTAAACAAAGTTAAATAATTCAGAAACTACTCGTTTGAACTTTGATTTTGATACGTTAACATTTCCAGTAAAATTATTCGCTATATAATATACGTGCAGGAAAAGGGTGGTTCTGATTTGAAAAACAAAAGTTTGTATCTTCACGGGACACTCACTTCTTAAGTAGGTAGTACCTAAAGCAAACCTCAAGAGTTTGAAAATTGTATGGTCTTTTAAAGTTTTTAACTATATAAGTATCGTATATATTTAAAAATGTTGGAAATCAGATAGAGAATACTTGGTGAATCACCCTGTATATAATATTTTAAGTAGTATCTACGCGTTGAAGTCGAGACGATAACTAAAAACCGCCTACACATGGTTTGCCCCGGTGGATGGTACGGTCGTAAATATTAATTCCGCTTTTTCACATATACATGCGTATACCTCTACATATTATATACCTACGCGTATTATATGTATTATATGTTTCATAGGACCTCTTGTGCATAAATAAATAAATATATATATATATATATATATATATATATGTACACATACATACCTACATATACTGTACGTGTACACCACACGTAATAATATATATATCGTATTATATATCATTATAAAGTATCTTTTCAGAGCCGAGGGATGGCGCCGCCGTTTGGTCCTAGGCCAATTTAACGCAGGCACGCATAACAATATTATATTATGATTATTACGTTATATTGTGCCGGATTTACCGGCACAACGTTATATTGTTTGGCTTTTGATAGATGTCGACTAAAAGTCTAAAAGTCTCGTGCACAACACCGCGTTTGAGCGCGTACTCGCGCACATAATATATTATCAAGTACCGGCAAAATGTTTATATAATTATTGCCGTTATTGTATACTCGAATCATCGATGTCGTCGCTCTAGTGTTGGATGTCGTCGTATAATAATATTATTATTATATAATGATACGAGCCGACCATTATCCGAACAAAATGATAATATAATAGTATCGCGCATGGATCGCGCGTGTTTGGTGTGTTATGTTCGAGCCGGTTAAACTAAACCCACTTTTATATTATAATATAATAATTCATAAGATATTCCCATTATATACACGGGACGCGATTACGCTACACGGCGTATATTATTCTTTTGTGTACGATCCGATCTTCTAATAATTTATGTCCGTATTCGGAACGAGTAAACTCCCGTTTTATAACCGCATGTAGGAAGGCACGTAATTTTCTCGACTTTGATATTATTTCGCGTTTATTCAACGAGCGGCATTTTTCATCCGACGCGATTTAAATCACGAGGAAAAAAATTACTTAAGCCTATTATAGCTCGTAACGTGATATTTCAGACGGGGTGGCTTTTACTTTTCTTCGCGTCGGTTTCGAAATCATTTTATTCGCACGGATCACTCCGTTAAAGTATAATTACACGAGGTGAAAATATGAGGTACTTAGGGCAATCCGATGAAGCTGTTGACAAATTATTGCGTAACGTTTTGGCAAGACGGAAATTTAAATATTATGATTTATGGTTTCAACAAAAACTTTATAGCACAAGAGAAGTTTAAACTATTATGCAGATATAGCGGACGGATTATTTACACACTTAATAAGTTTTAAGATGTTTTCATTCAATCTTCTTTGTGATAAATAAACACTAAACAGGAAAACTGATTCGGTAAAAAGAATTTTTATTAAATCCTAATCTACATAATAATATTAATATGAATAACTGGTTAACCACACAAAAGATAAACAACTAAGACCTCATTAATATTTCATTATGTAAGTATACCTGTAGCAGAGAATTTGAGTTTAAATGTCCAATGTACAAACAACGCTAAAGCCTGTTAGTTTCTGAACTTAAATAAAATCCGTTTGATTTTACGATTATTCTGAACGAACTCATTTGTGCACAGATTTTAAGTAGGTATCTGAGTTTCTGCACAACCTATTCACTGTTCTATAATACTTACAAATCAACAGACTACACTGTCAATAAAGGTGTTGTTCACTGTGACAATGTACTTACTAGAAGTACCTAAGATTCAAAATAATATTTATCTACACAAAATATTATTTTTATCTATAGATATCCTTAATATGTTGCTATGCAATATTCGATTATCTGTGCCCGACAATTAAATTATCTTGGGTGAGTTAAAATTAAAAACATTTGTGTGTTAGACGTTAGTTTTAACGATGGTTTTTGTTGTGCGAAAATGAGTCATACATTTTCAGGTAGAACATTTTGAATGTGTGCAAACGATCGAGCACACGTCTTGCTTCACTCATTCCAGTAAAGAATAGTGATGTTTGCTATTATTAAATATGAAACCAACGACAAATAACCGTATCCTAAAAAAACCTTTTTAGATCTCCACTAAGATCATGCGATATTTCAACGATGGTTATGTTAGGTTAGGTTTCCTTATTTTAGTATTTTAGTAACGTATACAGACAATAATTATAGTATAATACTATAATATAAAATAATACAAGCCACTAAGAATATAAAAAAGTGGCATCTTTGAATAATTACGTATAATCATTTTATATATAATATATATATATATATGCGTACACTTAAGTAGGTACAATTTGATACAACAGTAATTTTCAAATGAAAGGGTCGTTGAGGACACAATCTTCACAATGTTTATAACAATTGTGACTTGTCATCTGTTATTTTATGCCAAGTTCCTACATAATCCAAATATGGAATGGACTTGAAAAAAAGTATTTATTTTATATTTTTGTACATCATAAGTAAATACAACACCTATATTATTATTCATTATCACTGATAAAACTGTATTGTTATTAGTACCTTTTTGAACTAACACGTTAAATGTAATTCTTTTTGGAAATTAAATTTTCAAACTAATAATTATAATATTTGTAATAGAAAAAAAATGTTCATATGAATGATTAACAAGATTGTTGTGAATATGTTTTATGCTAAGTTTAGGTAGGTTGGTACCTACTCTACTTCCAAACAAATAGTTAATTTTTTTTTTTTTTTTATGCTAAAAAGTGATAATGAAATTTTACGTTTTCTTATTAATGGTTATTTTACCAGAGAAATACACAATACAATAATAATTATAATACGTTTTATTATCTTGAATTTGCAGACAGTGCCCGCACTAGTATCGTAATTTTAAATCATATAGTAATTTAAAAGTTTATTTTAATCTTGGAACATATTTTTACTATCATCACGTAGGTAGTGACAATTTCTGTTACCTACGCTAAACGTAATTACTAATTGTTTAGCTGGCTATAATATTTCATCGCTACATTGCGTGTACTGCAACTTACTGACTTCTGTACTAACGCTATGTTAATTGCTATAAATAAAGTAGAGTCGTTACTCCCGACCACAGTTTTGAACTTCGTCACGCGCAAAATAATAATATTATCATAATATAACGTAAAACATTAAACACAGACACAATTTAATCTCGGATGGATGTATTAAACCCAAATGTTTTTCATTTATCATTATAATAATAGTAATAATAATGATATATATATTATATAAAAAAAAACAGTATCGTTTGAAAGAATCAAAGTAAAATTTTCACGTCATTTATTGTTATTAATTAAGTTCGCTTTGGCGATGGCAAGCACAAGCACAATATTGTGCTGGATAAAAATTCAATTCTATCGGTTTGTCCCGTGGCTGCATTTTTCTGGCCAGCGTTTCCGTTTTGTTTCGACTGCCACGAAAATAAATTGCTCCACTTTTGCCGCAAATATCTTATGTCACTTTATTATTACTATTATTATTATTATCTTTGCGGATGTGACGTCCATTAACCAAACAGACGGTTTTGTAATGAAATAAGAAGGGACAAAATAAAAATAAAATCACCAATTCAATACCCCACTCTTTCCGACTAGCTCATTCCAAAATGATGATAATAATAATAATGGATATAATAAAATGACCCCCCGGATATAAGGACCGTACGCGCTACACTATGAGGACTACGTGACTGTGTCGCGTCCGCGTAAAAAAATGCTTTCCCGGGATGAAATAAAATATAAAAATATGAAACGGTCGATGCCGCTGAAATTAGTCCCTGGCGTACTTATACTGTAAGGGTTGATTTTATCAAAAATATTTTTTCCCCTGTCGAGCATGTTGCGAAATCGGTCCTCAGAGAACCGACGCTTATGAAACAAAAGCTAAGACGATATAACCCGATAAAGCTTATATAGGAAATATTGTGGTACAGATTTTTGGTGGACGTTTGGATCAGTATTATTCATTCAATTTTTTTACTAAATAATAAGTCGACTAGGAAATGATACATTTATGATATTAGTTATGTCAGAAGTATTTATTTTTGTATACATGAAAAAAAACCACAAATGCTACAGCAGCTATTTAATTTTAATCGGGATATTATGTATAGTGGCATAATATTCGTAAGGTATATAATTGTATATATACTACATTTAAGAAATTAAATTACTTATTCGCAATATTATACAAAAATTATTAAATTATTGATTATAAATCATAATATATCACGTATGACAAACATTTGATGGTTACAAAATGTATTTGTTTATAGGAAGGATCAAGAATTTATTTACATTAAATTAACTGGGTATGCATATTTTTTAGTTTTATTATTAATAATCATATCATGATTCATATTGTATATCTATAAATGTTTCGATCGAACCCACTTAATTATATTGATAACAACTTATCAGTTGGAAATAAGTGTTTTACTAAAACGCTTAAGACACTTAGAGTTGAGGGTATAGTAAAAAATACAACTTTTTATGTTTTTATAAACTGTGTTTCTTTAACAAAAGTCACCATTGTTTTTAGGTTGAGCATTTCTCAAATGGCTCGTACTTTTTATTTATCGATATGCTTTTTTTTTCTTCTTTGAAATAATAATATATTTGGATAAAATCCAAGTCAAAGTTTTTTTACTCATAAAATCTTTTTATAAACAATAGGATTTATATTATAGAAATAATTGTATAGATAGTGAACGGTAATAATTATAATAATTAAACATGAATTAATAATTAATTTGTTTAAATTTGAACTATATTATGAAATTATATTTTATTTTTGTTAGATATTTTTGATAATTCAATTCAAATTTCTTTACAACACCATTTTTAGATTGTCCCCATCACTCATCAGATAAAAATAACTTGTTTACTGGTTTTCACTAAATATTAAAAAAATAATAAGTGCCAGTTTCACGCTGTGTTTCACTATTTTTAAATTTTCTATATCCATCGTTGTTTAATTTTTTTTTATTTTTTTATGAAGATTAATAAACCCGTACCTGAATATAGTGACATAATATTCTATAATATCAATATAATATTATGTGTTAAAAATTTTGCATATATTATATTTCAATGTATTTATGTATGTATCACTTAAAAATAAAGACAAATGTATATAATATTTATTTAAATATAGGCATTACATCTGCATATAATTAAACTTGGTTTAACTGCATAATGACCAGCTTAATTTTAATAAAGTTCTTTTTTCGTAATTTTCTCATATATGAGATATTTAACTCCTCCTTTTCCCTGTGCCGCCGTTTCCTATTTTCGAACGCCTCTTCACGCGTTTTAGTTTCACTGCATACATAATTAATTGGCCCACAGTGTGCGCGTCAGTTACCCTACAGAGAAACAGGAAGAATGGAAGCTATTAATTCGCAGCAGAAACGAAACGGCCTCAGAGTTTTGCGCCTAACAGACGTGTGCGTATGTGTGATCAGAATTCGAACGATAAAAAAAAAAAATGAGGTCTCGTAAAGTTTACCGAAGTGTTGTTATGTACTGAATTTTTATGGTAGCGTTAAACAATCATAAGGGAGGAAAAACAGGGAAATCCGATCGCATAAACGTTCTCATGCGTGTGCATTATGTCATGGAGATGTGTCTCAAAAGAAAATATTATTTCTGATCCGTTTTTTTTCTCTAAGAAGCTAGACTTTAGAAAAAAACACATTGGTAAATAGCCAAACACTTCCGGTTATTTTTTTCTCCTTACATCAACTGAAGTAAAGGAACTACTTGGATTTTATGCACATCAATCATTGCGCACCAATGTGGGGTGGTATAGATAGATCTTTAAATAAAACTCTTTCGACAAAACAAAACGTCACTCAAGGCGTCGACTAAATGTGCCTGCCGTTTAGTGTGTTCTCGTGAATTGGCATATAAAAGTGCACTTGATGACACGTCAATTGTTTTTATTCCACAGTCATTGTCACAATCATACAATGACAATAATAAATTGTGAAAAAAAAAATGCCATGATTTATATTATATACGCAATCAAAAAATACGATGTGGTTATCGTATATAGAATTAAGTGTTATTCAGTGGCATTCATATTTAAAGTTCGCTTAAGTGTTTTTTACTTGGTGCACGATTATTATTTTTTGTTTACATATTGTTATTTGTTACTATGTTGAATTTAATGAATCAAATACATACATACATGATTCTTAAGAATTTTTCGTGGCACGGCAAATTGTCAAAAAGGGTCGAGGAATTCTGACAATCAAACATGTTGACATACTTATTGACATTTAAACATTTTAAATTATTCAAAACCGTTTTATTTTCTACTATTATAAGAAATACGACCTTTTAGTCTTTTCAGTTTATTGAAAACAGTTGTATTTTGAACGAATCGCCTTTAAAATTCAATGATCATCTTTAAATGCAAAATAATTATATTGGTACAACACTGACTTTTACACTCTTATTGTAATTTAAAATAATATTAAGTCTTTGTACTTGTATTACATTCATCTATCATCTATGTAAAAATCTAAAACGTAGATTTTTCTCGCTGAGTTATCGAAAACTTCTTGGAATTTTCAATTTTTACCTATCAAAAGTTCCAACTATAAATTCACTTTTCTATCATGAAAGATGATGAAGTCGTAAATCGAAATATTTTTACTACCCCGAATGTTGATGCCAGACTGAAAAAAAACACACATCATTTTAAATACAATAAATTATTCGCTACGTTCAGAATCTAAAATATATTTAGTATCATAATAGAAAGAATAAAGCGTTGTTTTATATATTATTACTAGATAGATTTTTTTGATCTAAATGTGTCCAAATTGAAATTCTAAATGCATAATTTCGTATTAAGCCAAATTTGCAATACGTCTGAGTCAAACCACCGGTGAATATTTTAGTACCTTTAACATTTTATATTCAAACCAAAAATGATTTTTAAAATTTAAGTAATTACCATCAGTGGCCTCGTTATTAATTTGAATAGCGTGCAATTCAATGCATTCGTGGGTAATGAGGAGAACACCGATTGCTTCACGCAGTGTTTTTGTCACATGATTCGAAACAAAAGAACGGCGTTCGTCATTTTTCGGTATAAATAATATAATAATATATTATATATACGACCTACCTACAACGTGTAATTATAGTATTTTGTATCGGTAGAATACAATGGGCTCGATTGGAGTGTCAGCGCTTCTATTTACACAGCACCGAGTGCATATAACATTCAACACTTAACATTTTAATTGAGGTTGGGAATTTTTGTTGGGGAGTCAAATCCCCCCTAGTACCTCCTTTTAGTAGTGCCAATAAGCTTTTTAACCTACTGTGGTAACATTGTATGCTCGTGCAACACGAAAACAAAACTGCGAGCGAAATCTCACGAGAAGTATGTATCTATATTTTATGTTTTATTAACACTTAAATGATTTAAAACAATAATAATCGCATAGCGTTATATAAATTGTACTATATGTATAACGTCAAAAATCTATAGAATTGAGTTTTTAAAAATGTGAATAATCGTTCGGCGTGTAGTCGATGAATACCTACAATATTGTCTACATATACATGCCTATAATAATGTATAGAAATAAATTACCCTATAAATTGTTTTACGTATTGATGTTTTAATATGTTACGTATTTTATCAAATGTTATTGATACAAATATTCAAAAATATTACATATACGCATTGCAGCTATTTTTAAATTACTCATCAGCCGCGTGCCGCTTACCCAGATCGCCCTGACCATACCGACTGTTATGCACCATTACATTATAATATTATATTACATATAATGTTACTCGCATGCATGTTTCTGAATCATAATAATATACATATGTTTATCTGGGCGATGAAGAGCTATGGTAAGATCTTTTAGTTTCCAGAGAAGCCGCTAACATTTTGACACCATGTACAGGATGTGTCGCACGCGCCAAGGTTTCGGACGCCTGTTACTCATTGATTAGTAGACGGTGGCAATTGGGATGGGTTTCGGACATGGGACGGTGGTGGGTGGCGACCGATGAAACTTTTACTTATAGTGGCATATTCACGACCGGACATCCGTCTTAATTATTCGCAATGTTCGCGCGTAGTTAACGGTGATACCGACCGGAAACCCCGTCAACGGCTGTGTAAAAATTATGCATTATGTGCAAATGTGCAAGTCGTTAATCGTTATTACTCACAGTACTGTATACATCTACATAGTCGTCGTCGCAAGTTCCCGCGGTCTACAATAATGAGCATTATTCGAAAGATGAAATATCTAGGATTGTTCAATCGACAAGTGTGCGAAGTTATAATGTTCACCTATTCGTGAAAATTGTACACACGCCCACATGCATACCACAGGAATGAATGGAAATGTTAAAAATAAAAATTTCAAATTTTAAACTAACAAATTAAAAGCGTTATAATAGTGGTGTAGATATTTATAATATTCTGACATAAAATATATGATAGATAGTAACGATGGTTAATTAAAACAGTAAATATTAAATCAAAGTTTCAAAAAAACCTCGTTAAAAACGTATGGTTTACGGTACGGAAATACATTTTCACCCTGTATAATATAAAATAGTAATATACAAACACGATATAAATACGTATCGATTTTGACTGTTCTCGAGACGCCTTTGAATTGATTTATCATTAGTCGGTGCAATTGTTACGCCTGTTCTTATCTCTCCCGTCCTACAATGAGAACCGTTCACAAATACCTATACGTATAATATCATCTAGTCGAAGGTGTATATAGTGTGCTCGTGTATATACGATAAAATCGCACCATTATTAAAACGACGAGCGCGTTTTTATTATATATATATATATTATATGAATGGTGGGTCGTGGGCAGGTGTAGGGGTGATAAAACGCGCGTGCTTCGATTAAACGGACGTTCGAGTGACTCTCAAAAACACACGCACGCGTTAGATATTATATAAATTGACATTCTTCTCTTCGTACACTCCAGTGCGGATAACATAATAATATATCGTACAGGGTGATTCGTTCATCGCGCACCAGACAATAATTATACAACACATTATTTATTATTATTATTATTATTATCATTGTAAACGATAATATATTTGAAAATCCAAAGCGTTGTACAATTTTTGTTGTTTTTATTTTTGTTTTGAAGAACAAAATATACTGTTATAGTCATAAAATGTTTAACTTTTCACTCGTTGGGAAACAGAGACATTGGATCATCATTCACAAACATATATGACTTTTAAACTGCGAGGGATTCAAAAAAGAATTACAATAGCAACTTATAGAAAGTACGCCCTAGCTAAAAGAAAAAAATAGAAAAAAGCGTGAAGCGCATTTTTGATAGGCCTCTGCAGCCAATAGATATTATGTTTATCGTCTAGTTTGCTTCTAAAAATATGTGTATATAGGTGTGGTAGGCGTGGTTTTAGTGTACAGATTTGTAAAATAATAGTTAAAAACTTTGTAAAAAAAAAAAAATAATAATAATTCGAAAATGCATTGAATTCCCTGAGACATTATTGATCGGGTTATTACACAAGAATTACTATTATTATTTTTTTATGTTAGTTATAGGTATTGCTATTCATAGTGTTCCGATCCGTTTTCGCGCACCGTTTTCTGTAACTCGATTATTACGTCTCCCTCATTTTTCGATATGGATATGCGTGTTTTATGCATCAGCTGGTATTACCACGTATACGGTATGAGGTGGTCACATTCATCTCGATTTTTGCGCAACCGTGTCACTAATCTCTTCGTCAAATCTATACCGCGGCCCGTCAGGTCCGACCACAAGCGTTATAAAAGGATTTGCACACACGGTGGAGAGGAGACCCTTATCGACCGTCCGCACGGTTAAAACTCTGCAATATTATCGTGTGTGTTTGTAAAGTTCAGTAAACATTTTCGAATGAAATAACAGGAAAACTATGACTGAAAAACTCGTGCTAGCTACTCAAAGCGGCGTAAAGTTTTCGAGGATTTACCACTGTGAACAGAATGATTGCGTATGCATTGTTTTTGACGTATTATAAGAAAAATCCGAGAAAATCCAACGAAACCGTTTTCAGATGATGCACGGGGTAGTTAATTTGTGTGTAGGTATTAGGTACTTAGATCGCAGTACAACAACTACTGAACTTTTTGCTGTTATGCGAGAGTGTAATCCCGTAACGTGTATTTGATTGTATGACGTCATTATAATGCAAGTACTGACCGAAAGATTTCAACATTTTCATCCCTCAACGGTTGATCATTCTCGTAATAAGTATAGTTGATAATGATAATTATTGTGTGTATATAGCTTCTAGTTCGATTAAATTGCAGATAAAACACCTTAATTTGATAAGTTGACATTTTCTTTTCATTTAAATTACCATATTTATTATAATTAAAATATAAAAAGTAATTCAATTAGTTGTATTAAATTCTACTTTTATAGCTGAGAAGTATAGCTTTTACATTCATTTTTAATTCCTAAACTTTCTGATTTCATCAATTTATTATGGTATATTCAATCTTATTAAAGTTTATATTTCTATCTAAATACATTTTTATTCAGTTAATTCTCTTACAACATTATTTATTTAGTAATATTTTGTTGGTTAAAAATTTAAATATAAATGAACTAAATAGCAGCTGCTGTTGTACTTGTATATTTAATGAAAGATTTTCAAAAATGATAATGAAAATTCATGCAGTCTTTAATTTCTACCTACTTTTTAAATACCACAATTTTAAAAAAAATATATGATATACACTTAGTTAAATTATGTATTTAACCTATTTTAAATTTGAAGTTATATCAAGGATTCCCGAAATATATTTTGTAGTAGGTACCTACTTTAATTTTGGATTATGTTTTAAATATTGTTATATTATTCGAATAACATTGTATTATAATTATAGTACTTATTAAATTTAAATTCCTATTATATTGTACACATATTACAGATTTTAAAACAGTTCATAATATTATAATTTCTTTGTAAAAATTTACTGTTATCGCCTTATCCGTACATTAATTTATCGTTTCAACAATTATTTTGTTATTTGTTAAATGTTATAATGTCTACGACACATTTATAGTTAATTTGTAATTTTAAAATTAATTATTACCGATCAATCATACAAATATGTATGTTACTTATTGCTTATAAACTATTCGACCGTTCAAACGAATTGCATGTTTTTATATTTAAACACGAATAATACCTCAGTAGTTCATAGTATTGTTAAATATTTGAATACTTGTATTTAAATACTTTTCTTTGTATTTTATTCCAGAATACTACTTAAATACTTTTTTCTTTTTACCGTCATATTTCAACAAGCAATATTTTTGATTCGTATATTATAATTTTAAAATAATATTTTATAATGCTTTTAAAAATGTTGAAGGTTAGAAAATGGCAAAATGACACAATACCTAAAATTCATATCTACCTGGCTGAAGCTAACTTGATAATATAATAAGTATGTGACATCTGATATTCTTGAATCAATTAAAGATTGTACCTACTTGTTAATTATTTAATTTAGATATTTATTAAGAATTTTAAGTATAGATCTGCGATCAACGTTGGTAAAATCATTTTAATATACTTGTAAATTATTTTGAATATTTTTGAAATAAATTTGTATTTATATTAAAATACTTCTGAAATACAGTATTCTAATGCGTTTTTCAAATACAATTGACACAATTATTGATGTACGTATTCTGAATACATTTAAAAAGTACATATTCTCAACAAGACTAGACTATAGGTAGTTTATTACAAGTATAAATCTTGGCGGAATCCGCAGGTCTCAACCGTTGAGTGATTTAGGCTTTTTGAAAATACCATAATTAGAATTTATTTTATAGATATATTATTTATGTTCACACTGTGCAAGTTTGTTTATAATTAATATTATTATCACCCAACACAGCCTGACAACACGGGAATTAGCCTGCAATACCTATTTGGGTTTATCTTTCGGATGAAAAATATTTTTCCAGGATAAAAACCTTCGTAGTATCGTATACTATGACCGAGCACTCATACGCGCTATAATATTATAATATACGGGCTGTCGGATGTTGTGTGAAAAGCTAGAAACTCTGTCGAAATGCCAAAGTGTCATGTCCGTTGTACGCGATCAATCACTTAGCCACTGTCTGCAGTACTGCAGGCTCTGTCGCGTTCTCCGGAGGTCGTTAAATAATAATATAATATAGGCAAACGTGCGTGAATGTCTATCGCTCGCTACATTATTCCAGACCACAAAATGTGTCACTTCGCGATACAATCAATTTCTAATAAATGAGTAGGTAAGGTAAACTATAGAGTATAGATCGTTGTGTAGGGAATCAGGTATGATGTTATATTATTATTATTATTATTATTATTTACGTGCGCTCTGCGAACTAATGAAAAAAGAGCATATACATGGTATATTACTTCCTGCCTATAATCGATTTTTTTTTAAATATATTGAAATATCCAAAACACACTTGTCGTATTTCACTCGTCCGTTGCGCGTGGGACCTATATAGTTGAATAATTAGAAACGCGTATTATTTTTCGATTTAAACGCAATTTAAACATTTATCATGTATTTGCATCACACCGTAGGAGGGTTTATTCATTATTGAAGTGTTTAACAAACTAAAGCTAAATGGTTTCAAAACGTTATGAATTATAATATGTTAATTATATAATATGTATTATCACTAGTGTTTTAGTTAAATTTGTTTTAAATACAATGATTGAAAACATATAAAATTTAAAATTTTGTAAACATTTTTGTTTATTAGTGAACTAAAATTTGAAATGCACCTACTTATAAAGACTCCTTAAGTACCCATACTAAGGCAGTTTTAATTTAATCCCAAGCTGGCATCTTTTGTAGGTACTATTCATAATTCCATGGTGTATTCCTCTTCATTTCATATTTATTTATGGTGCTGTTGGTACTTATTCAACATAATCGTTGTATTTAAATAATGAAAATATATTTTATGTACAACTAATTGGAAATTAAAATGGCTATAATCTGAATTGATTTATTTAAACTGATTTTAAGCATCTGATCAAAGGAATATATATATTATAATATTATTACTCCATGTAGTAATCAACATTTTAACAGAACCAATTAATTTGAAAATATTTAGTAGGTACTAGAAGATATTTTATATACAGTTTATACGTTAAAATCTATTTGATAATAATATTTAAATAATAGGATTTTTATCAAAAGCTGTTCATATTTGAAAATAATTAACATATGTATATATTGTTTGTTCAGGGATGTAAATAACCTCACTTTGACACTTTGTGTTCGTCATAGTTATATTATAGCTATGAAATATGTATTTTAAATTCCTGAAAGAAATAACCATAATTACTAAGAAACATAGGTGATACGGATGAAAATGACGGAGAAAGAAAACATCCATTCTGCAGCTTAAGCAGCTATATCATGTGTACGCACACACTTGCTTCTTTTTGCGCGTGTGTGCGTGTGTAAGGGTTTAGTGTATGGGGGTGGAGTAGAGTTAGTCGGGTAGTAATTTATCAATAATTTGTGTTTTCCTCATAACCTTTACCCTTCCGGAAGCGCATGGATGATTTATCGACCGCGAAGCCCTATAGACAGTTTTATATTTTATTTTATATGCTTTTTCCTCCTCTCATCTCGCTCGAAAAAACCTGATAGGCCCGATTTATCATTTTCCATCCATCTGTCAAAAATCCGGAAAAAATATAATAATATATATATTACGTTTTTCGTCCTTTATATATTATATACTCCTGGTTGTTTTACACGACCTCCATTTCCTTGTCTTCTGCGAAAAATGTATTTATACTCCAAGTTGAAAACCCTGAGGGGTTGTAGGCATTGCGCTGGTCATCGAGTAATATACAAAGTATAAGGTTTGACATTTTTTGAATTTTTTTTTTTTGTAAACGTGAACACTATCCGCTTTACCATTAGGTCAATGTAGTTTATCGTTTCCTAAAACTTCTCAAACAGTTTTTGAAAATCTTATCGAGTGCGCGTGACAGGTAAAATGCATATACTATACGAGTAATAACTGTGAGTAAACACCTAGACACGAAATTATTACGGTCTGAAAAGTTTCTAAACATAAAGTTTTGTAACCGTTTTAAACTATATTGTTAAAGTTCGATTTTCATCAATAAAATATGCATTATATATTTTATAGGGGCAAAGCACATTTCCATCAGTTAGTACATATTATTATAGGGAAAAACGCTTACTACATTCATACAAAAAGTGTAGATCAATTTGTATGCTGTAAAACTATCGTTTTTATAAAATTAGAATACGATATTATAATATCTTAATTTAAAATATTTTTTCTCGTTATTTTTTTTTTAATAGGTTATCAGATAGTATATTGTAACGAAGTGTTTCAGTAAAGTCGCACAAAAATACCAAATTTTTTCGTTACAACTTACAACTAATACATAATAGACTACCTATGTGCTTATTGCTAAAGTATTAAGGTTAGTTAGTAGTTACTGTGGTTTTTGAAATGATAAGGACTAAGAGGATTCTTATAACCTTTCTGTGGAACTCACTGATGAACTGATTTTAAAATCCTGTTATCTCATAAATCCTCCCGATCAGACCGTGGTTACGCATAGCTGAGGAGACTGCTGACCATACCATATTTTTTAATGCCTAGCGAATGAGTTATCACGATATTTTCTGTCAGTATGTCTTAAGTTAAAGAGGTCAGGTACACGCTGGACACCGTTACTAATAGAAAAGTGACTTTGAAAAATATATTACTACTCACGCACGTCCCAGTATCATAAAAAGATTATCCGCAGTACGCACTTTTTTACAGAATCAGTCCATTTAAAGTTTATTTTAACGTTCTCTAAGATGTTGTTAAACAGTATTATATGAGTAAATATTCTAGTAAATATAGTGTTTTAATGTGGTCCATTTAACATTGTAGGTATTTCTCACTCATGATATCATCTCCATTATTATTATATTGTTTGAACTGTTTGATAAGTATTCTTTTCGAATTTAAAATAGACACTTTTATTAGTTTTACTTCTATAAGCTAAACTATAATATTAAATTACCTTCTACTATGCTTGGCTGTGTTAATTTTAATGCCCCCATTGTTCATAACGATCTGTAAATGTTATTTTTTCAAATTACTTTAAATATTATTTAAATTTATATTGTGATTTCAATTGAAAAAAGAACACGCATTTATCTTTTGGTATACCACAAACGTACCCGGATATCCTTTGTTCGATATAATGTTCTGTACTTCGGGGTATATCATTTCGTTACTCGGATTTTTATACGTATAATATATAAATATATATTGTATATGTACATTATATATTTTTATATGTATAAGTAAACTCGTTATCAAAAAAAAAATTTAAAACGTTTTTTACTGTAAATTCGTAATAATAGTTTACATAGTAATCTTTTCCTACTTATTTCAAAATAATATCGACGAATAAATTAGCATATTTTATAATAATCTACGTTAAATTGCGAGTTTTAAAATAAATGTACCTACCAAATATCTGCTTTCAAATCGTCGATCACAACATACCTTAATATGAATTTGCAATTGTCATTTTCGCATTAGGATAGTTTCTGCTGTTTGAAAGCACGTTATGGCTTTTATTTTCTTAGAATTTATTGTATGCTAAGTGCCTAAGTGAATAGAGTATAAAATGTATTCCTTAAATATTCAAAATCTTTTTTAACACATTTTCAAACTAATTTAAATGTAATAAAGTAAATAAGATATTTCCAGTTTTAGTATGATAGGTTTTTATTTATCACTGATCAATGTGTCATAACTCATCATACAGGCTTTGATAAACATCCAGCTTGAATATAAATATCACAAAGCTGTATTTTAATATTTAAATTAAAATAATTTACTTAATCACACAATTCAAAGATACAGACCATGAAGCCAAGAAACATTACATCATATAATACTATAACAAATTGTTAGAGTTAAGAACAATATGTTATTTTTCTATTGTCGAGGAATTTAAATGTGCGTACTTATATAATTATTTTGTTCACACACGTGGATTCTTTTTAATTTAAAAAACAATCCTAAAGAAATAAAAAAATCATTAATATTGGCCTATTTTAACTTAAGCCAGATGTAGTTGTATCAAAATGCTTAATTTTGGAACTTGAGAGAACTAAAGCTAAAACTTTAATTTTTATTTTTACGAACCGAAACCTTTAGAGATTTAAGGCTTGGCATTACCCATGCAGTACACTATGTTTTTTCTCGTATAGTTAGTCCACTTTGACTTTCAACCATTACGTTTCATTGAATGAACTAAGAATAATCAAACCACGAGAGCTAATAGCACAAACGATACAGTACACAAGGGAAATACAAAAACATAATGAGAAAAGTGCAGTCATGATATGCACATTAACTATAAGAATCGGCACAGTCTCTCTGAATCGCATTAGACAATATTCTAGACGATATCGTTATTGCCGTTGCAGTGTGTCAATATCATGAATTGTGTTTTTGGTACGTTGAATAATGAGTTTAAATGTGTAACATTTGTTTAGAAAGAAATCAACGACCATTCGGCATACGTCAGCTGGAAGGAATGTAAGGCGCTAACAATGGAATTTGAAATATCAGACAAAACGAATAAAATCAATTTATTAATAGTATAATAGTAAAATTATGCAATAAAATAAAATTGTCTGTTCTCTCTAAACATATTATTATTAGTGAAACTCAAAAACTGACGAACATCTATAAAAAATGAAACATAATATTATATTGATGCACTGTTGTATTATTTATTACGATTAAGAGGACGTGATATCCGCATGTGTTTTCTCCGTCTTACAAGTGCATAACATAGCAAATTTTACGCTCAGCAGAACACGCGTAGCTCCGTTAATTTAAAAATTAGAGTGAATTGACCTCTTATAAAATCTAAAGATAAGATTATTATCTAGGTAACCTCATATGCTTTTTAGTATATTTTAATTTTAACGTGAGTTATGAGTATTTTAAAATTGTAAATTTTTTATACATCTTGGCACGGACTCGGCTGCTTCGGTCACACAAAGAGCGGTGAACGACAACAACGGCGGTAGCTAGCTGTACCAGCGCGAGCAACGATACCGCCCCGATGGTACCACGACGATGGCAGGGTGCACGAAGCCGACTCGCAAAGGCAGCGGTGGCGGCGGAGACTGCAAAACACAACGGGTGGGCGATACAGCTGAGCTAGGAACATGGAAGTCAGCATCGCTGGACTCGTGGAAACTGATAACGTTTCAGGGTATGGCGATGCGGGACTCTAGGACAGCCACCGGATGGTGACTCGGTCGAGTAGTCAGGAAAAAAATCAAGTGGAGAGGACCTTTGCGGTCCGACGATCCTCTCCCATTTTCGCCCAGTGGCAATCGGTCGAGTCACGTCTCCGGTCGCCGGCCGATTCTGTAACACCAACAGCTACCTCTGCTCGCTCAGTGTTTTGGGTTTCTGTCACCGTCGCCACGCATCAGTCGTCTTCAGTACCTGCACATCGTCGATGCGCACAACATAGCACACTAGCCGCTCGCCGTCAAATTGTCTAATCGCTCCCGTGGCCGTCGTGGTTGGGACTTCGCAAGCCGTCATGATGGTCGTCGCCCGTGAGCAAACGCGCTGGCGACTGCACTCGTCCGCCTGCGGGATGTACCGCAAGAACGTATGGAGGTGATCAGTAGTCCTATTGCTTTATGCAAGCACCTCACCATCACGTACCACTCCCCCACTGCTTATTGTGTCTTGTCTGGTGTTTTTTTTTTTTTTTTCCCGTTAGGCCACTTACTATTATAGTATTATATTACGAAAAACCTTCAAAACTAAAAAAAAATAATAAAAATATCAAGTAAAAAAAAAAAAAAAATAGGCCACTTTGAGCAGTTTAAAATTAAAAAAAAAAAACCAAAACTTTTCATTGTACTTAAACTACAATAAATATATTGTAAAATTACTTTTGTTCAGTACATAGGTAATAAAATTGTCTTTCAAAAACAAAATATTGTTTCTTTTTTTACGTATATGTATTTACGAGTGTATTTGTATATCTATTTGTTTCAACAGAATAATGGACTCCACTGAACAAGTCCCTGTGAGGGCTCATGCAAAGTAATAACTACCTACTAGCAATCAGGGGCGCCATTTCAGTTTTTTTTTAAGGTGTGCAAACAATTAAAGAGGCCAATTTTTTCCCACCTCCAGGCCAATCGTTAAAAAAACGTTTCTAGTGTTTTCAGTTTTTCATTACAGATTCATTACAGTATCAAAAACATACTTAATAAAAACATATTTTTATAGTTAACACATTACATTTTACCGTTCATACATTCTGTGTATATACTGTATAGTGTATAGTAAAGATATTTATAGATAGAATAGATGCATATTATTATTATTATGTCTTTTGTCTATCAGTAACAAGGGACGGACTGGCCCAGGGTGCTATACACCAAGTAGCACCCCGGGCCCCCGATTACCAAAGTCGGTATACGGTATAATACTGGTATAATACGGTATTATACAAAATAAAATAACATATTTCAACATCTCTACAAATAAACAACATGTTATTCTTAATTTTTTTTTTATATTTACTTATAAAACTAAGGGCTCTTTCCAAATTTAGGTAGGTTTGAAAAAAAATTACGGGCACCTAATTAATTTTGCACCCCGGGCCAAAAATAGCCAGTCCACCCCTATCAGTAGCCACTTACCATTTACACATATTTGTGTGTGCCAGTGGATAAAGTGATACCAATATCAATTTATCAATTATCAAATTAAAGAACACAATATTATAATATTATTTATGATTATCAGTGAATAGCTGCGGTGCATGCACAATTAAAGATTGGCAAACTGAAGGCCATCTGGTCATAGTATTAATTAGGCCTAGGCCAATTGTGGACAACAAAATTACAGGGTGTGCGAGTACACACCCTGCCCCCCCCCCCCCAAATGGCGCCCCTGTTAGCAATGTTTTTGTCACGCATCAAATATATCAATAAAATATTATAATAATGATAGGTATTTATGGTCAGGTGAACGTACTATAATAATTAATAGATGACCATAGATAACTTGGGACTTTAACGTAAATTATAAATTTTATTGTACACGGTATTTTAAAAATAGTTGTACTTTATACTCTTGACCCCACAATATCATATATAAAAAAGGGAAAGAAAATAAAGTAGCTGGTGCTCTTTCTAGGAATCCTATTAATACAATTGACATAAAAAATGACAATGATAATTTAACTATTGATTTCAAAAAACCAACAAATTATACAAGCAATTAATAATAATTAAATCGATAAAATACCAATTAACATTCAAAGAAAATCAAGACAGTTCATAATTGTAAACGATATATTACACTATAAACACTATAAATCACCAAACAATATAACTTACCCCTTTGTTTGATATAAAATACAAAGAACCTGCTTATAGATTTTAAATAATATATTATTTTACAGTTAAAACAATTATTAATATTCAATATATAGGAATTTTTATTATCTATTGATCTATTATAAATATTTCTAGAACACGAAAATTATAGTAAAAATATGCATGTAGAATATTATTCTAGATCTGAATTTTATTAATTTTGACTGATGCTAATTTAGTTTATAAAATATTGATGAGAAAAACGATAATTTATCATTATATATATAATATAAATACATTGCAGCAAGTGATCAACTGGAATAATTCTAACAGTAAAGTGGGCTTACAATGTATTAATTGATGATTAAATTATTATTCTAACAAAACTAGTTAAGTACCTATTTAGATTTAGGTAGTTATAAAAAAATATGCATTTGAATTTGGAAATATTTATAAATGTTACATCTATTTTATTTAAAAAAATTAGGATAAGATCACTTATAATTAACTATTTGTTATTAGGTATATCGTTACAATACACACAAATGGTATGGTATAGTATTTTTATATGCAAACGAAACTCTCCAAACTCACTTGTATTCAAAACACTTTATTTAAACTTTCAAAGAAGTTATTATTAATATACTTGAAGTACTATTTTATTTTATTTGACAATGTGTACAATTTATCATTTCTCAAAAGTATTAAGCCATCATAACTGAAAAAAATATGACGTGGTTGTATATTTCTTAATTGTTAGTGTTTTTTTTTTTTATAGTATTTTAAATATTATTATTATTATTTTTTTTTTTGAAACTCATTAAACTTTAATTTCGCGTAAGGCGATGGAAATTAATAAAAACAAACACAGTGGATTATGTAGGCTACGCTTTAAAGTATAGTTTTTTTATTATTATTATTATTATTATTATTTAATAAACACGCTCTTAGTCTCGTTAAGCAATTTGTCCCGCACTTGACGAATTTGTGTTAAAACGATTTGTTTTTTTTTCTTTAATACCATTTCGACTATACAGTACCTTTATATATATATATATACACACTAAACGAATGCGCAATATGACTACGACGACGCCGACAAATAATCCCGTTTTATTTCTCCGAGCACAAGACGTCCGATTTGAAAAAAAAAAAAACAAACACAAAACAAACCGTCGTCGAACGAATACCTAATGAACGAATTCGGCCGACGGGACGAGTCGCTTTTTTTATCGTACGCCCTCCACGAATCATCATCAATCCTCCGGCCCCGAGTGCGTCCCGCCGTGGACCTAAACGAAGCGTTGGCTATGCACGCGGTGGGAACACAATATGATACCGAAGAACGCATAAAGGGCGACAGGGCAGGGTACGATAACGACGGGACCGAGATGGTGAGCGTACACCTACCGCTGTTGAGGGGCGGGCGAGAAAACGTACCATATAATATTATACATCGAGGACGGCGGCGAAGACAAATAATCTGAGAAAGTCTGTCGGACAAGTCGGGTGACGGGGAGGGGTGGGCGTAAGTCATTAGACAGCGGCGGTGGACGCGGTCGGAATGGCGAATAAACCCGAATAAAAGTCAACATGAAAAGTTGGCGAACTTTCATCACCACTGCCACGACCCGAATCGAAAAAATTATATTTATTCAAACAGTGCCACCGTATATAATATATCGAGCGTGCTCCTACAACACGAACGAGGGGGTTAGTAGGTACCTACACTATTCGTAGTACTCTGCCTACGTCACCGACACACGTGCGTGTATGATTTTGGTGGAAAATCTAGGATTTTCACAAACGACGACGATATATTCTTATTTTATGCATCGATTATTTGAGCTCGATGGTTAAACCATTAACCTCCTCATAATATTATAACGTATTAGTCTTCCGCGTCTATACGCATATTACATATTATAACTGAACCATTTTTTAGAATGATGATATTGTTTTACCTACCAAACTGCGTATTATTGTTATAATAAGTGATAAGTGTATTATTTGTATCAATAGATTGTCAAACGGTACGTGAGATTTCCAAAATGCTATGTATATCATGTAACAAGTATTAAGACACTAATATAGTAATATCAATATTATTCTAAAATAAAAAAAAATGGTTAATTAAATATTTATTATAGTTGAAATAATTAAATCACGTTTAAAAAAAGGTGGGTAAGTGGATTTCGCTCTGCTGTACAGTAGGTTACAAGTGGGTCACTGTATAATGGATGGTATTAAATTTGAATTCAATGATATAATATCATTGTATAAGAAAAACGATTCTGAGCGGAGATGGTATGTCAGTCTAT
>NC_042495.1:87230667-87231299 GCF_005508785.2 Acyrthosiphon pisum
TATTGTAGCGTAGTAGGTACAATGATTATCGCTATTATACTTTGGGTTCGACCGATATCGAGTTTATTACTTTTAGCTTCTGATCTTTATAATTGATAAGTATTATTATGAGAAGTGCAGCAGTGCCGCAATCACTTTTAGTGGGGCGCACGGTGGACGCCCTGCTAAATGGGCATTTTACAATACATTTAGGGGCACAACTTATAAGCTTACTGTACTTGAAATGATTTGAAAAGTGTAATATCTATTACTCTGGGGCATAAAAATCCAAATTGCTGCGGTATCTACCGACTAGGTATAACACATTAACACACAAACACCTGCCAAAACTACCCAACTTTGAGGAGTTATATCTCATCAACGGATTAATGAAAAATGAAAATTTAAACGTGATAATTCATAAAAAAAATAGCTTTATTAATTTATGAAATTAAAAGTATAGGTTACCATTTGAAAATCAGAAGTTGATAGTGTTTTTCCTAATAAATATGAGGGTGAAAAATATAAAAAAATTATATAATTCTAGAACAGCGTAGATCTAAAATTTTGAAAAAAAAAAAATTTGAAAAAAGTGAATACTTTTTGAGATAATGAGTGTTTTACGCTTAATCAATCACCCTGTATACTGTGCA
>NC_042495.1:87231399-87278367 GCF_005508785.2 Acyrthosiphon pisum
TGATATAATAAATTTTTTGTCTATTTATCTATTATTTATTTGAGTTAAATATTAGAGGTAAATAATTTACATATGACACAAATTTCTCGAAAATATTTCATACTCCAGATCAGCGTTTTCCAAAGTTAATTACTATTTTTTATAAATGTAAAGTTTTGTGAATATATATGACGAGAAAGATATTATAATATACGAATAAGAAGAAATAAATACGAATATACGACCATATGCAATAAAGTAAGTTTAGGTAACATTGTAAGATTTTAAGAATAATAAAAATAATCTATTCAGTACACGACGAAGAATAATATGGAACAAGATCTTGTTAGACTTTATTGAACAACCTTCAAACTTGACAAATTATATTTTCCTCTTTCTATGTTATTTTGTAGATATCAATGGATGATTAAATTTCATATTTTATATTATGCCGGAATACCTTAATAGTAAATATAGACTTTATGCTAGTTGGACTTGCAATAAATTAAAAGCTAAAATAATCTTTATTTTTGTCAAAATAGTACATAATAACATTATTATGAAGTATACATTTTTAAAAATAATAATAAATATTTAATTTAATTTAAAATACCTAATTTGATTATTTTTTTTAACAACCTATATAACACTAATTTGTTCAGTTTATAAACGCAAACTACATAATTATCTACATTTTACATCAACATAATTTAAAATTAAAGCTTCAGTTGAATATTTGGACTTAAGTATTTTTTTTTTTCAAAATTAATTAAAACAACTTAATCAACAATAATAGAAAATAAATAATTAATTAGTTAATATGTTTTATTTGACGGCCTGTTATTTTCTTAATGATTATAAAATATGATATAAATGTATTTATAAAAATATATTAATATTATGTTTTATCGTATTTTATATATTAAATTTGTATTTACTGAAGTATAATTATATCTTTCTTTTTTATTAACTAGCCCACGGCAACTTGAGCCATTGGGTGGTTTTTAACTGTGTGCGAGGGTACTGTAGGTTGAAACACGTTTACACGGTTTTGCAGATTTTTTAGTGGCCACTCGTAGGTATCTGCCATGCCCGGGTGGGAATGGCGGCTTTCTCTCCGGACATCATGACTTGTCCGAAGAAAAATGCCACCCGCAGCCGAGGTTTTGAACCGGCGTCGGTGCGGATCGCAACCGACGCCTAAGTCCGCTCAGCCACTCCGTTCCCCATTATATCTTATATAATATAATTTTACAAATGTATTTATTAAAAATAATTGTAAATTACATTTTTCAATGATCTCATTAAAATGCATACTATATTATTTATTTATTCCAAAACCTACATAAATACGTGAGTAAAATATGATATAAATATACCTATATTAGTATAATTAACTATCTCAATAGATATAAAATTACAATTGCATTATTTGAATTTTGATGATATATTATTATAACCTATTTCCAAAATTAAAACGTGCACTATTTAAGAACAGATTAAATATAACTATAAATCGGTGTATTATAAGTTATTACATTACATAATATATACTGTAAATACGTGATTAAATTTTTAATTTATGATTTATACTATACATTTTGCAATATAGGTATTAAAATAATATATTTTTCAATCGTTTCGAATTTTCGGGTGAAAAACCTTGTTGTATTAGATAGGTACCTATATTGTTATTAAATGTTTGATTTACTTTACTAAACTTCTAAAGTATTCTAAGCATGGCCTCAAAATGAAATTCATTGTGTTAAAACTATTTTGTGCGAAAAGTTTGAAAAAACAAGTAAAACGTGTTCGGATTTAACAATATGCTATTTATGACGAATCTGTCAAAAAGTATGCACATAGAACCTTTGTTAAAATTGTGTTCAGTGATCTCCTTGGTTTAAAGAAATAATTTTTTTTTTTTTTATTGATCTTGAAATTTAAACAATTAAATTTCCGCTTCGACTACAGGGGCCATTAGCGTTACATTTTTTTGACAGACAGAGACAAAAGAAAAAAAAATAGTTTATATATATAAATCAGTAATGAGTAAAATATACAATTTTAGATTTTACAATATTTTGGTTGTAATTTAAGTAGGTTTAATATTTTTATTGTTTTGAAAAATTCTATTGTATTGGCTTCATTTTCGTGGTTTGGACCTAATTTCTTTATCCTAATCAACAATGTACATTTTATTTTAAAACTTTTACAATCAATTTTTACAGTGAAAAAATATTTTTCCCAAAATACAGTTCTTATAGATTTATTAAATTTCCGGAATATAGAAGTTATTGTTAGTTTTTGTTTGTTATTTTAATTGTATTGTTTTTGAAGAGTTCTTAGTGTTTGATTTATAAAATAAAAATTTTACATAAGACTTCTATTTAAATTTGAATTTCTTAAAAAAAAAATGTAGTACATCAGGACATAAATAAGTATTATTTTTTTTTTTTGATTGTATCTTTTTTTAATAAATTATTATTCAACATATTATTATATTTTAATATTTTTCAAATAGATAAGCTGTTGGTACGTATAAATGAAATATAGGATTCTAGAAACTATATTTCCGGACCGAAAAATCTGAAAATTGTTAGAAGAAAACCGATAAAGAGTAATAGCTTTAAGTTTAGTCTACTTTATCGTTTCAAAGCCAACTTTAAATGAATGGGTTATGACTGTTTTATTATATATATATATTTTTTAAATAAATGCAACAGTAGATGAATGACTTTGTCGAGTGTTCTTTAAAAACAATAAAGTGTCCACCTAAAAAACTTCTTTATAAAGTTATGTAATAAATATTTGAATTAAATTTTTCATCAGTATTGTTTTGCATAAAGTTCAATTTTTACACTTTACTAGAAAACAAATATAAAATTTGAAGCTATTTATTTATATGTAATGTTTTCACACAATTAAAATTAATAATATTTAATATCTTTGTTTATTGTTAATAATACTATACCTAGTTATTAAAATACCTAAGTAATTCATTTGCATGTATAACTCCTATAAAACCAAAAATTTGATCATTTATTGCACCATAGGTCTAGCCGCAGTGTGTTTAAATTAAATATCGTGTTTAATCGACCATTATTATTTTTACACAATTCGTTTAATCCCTAAACAATTCAAACCCAATTGACAATTGTCGATCGCTATTGTTTGTTCGTTGGTTTCAATATTTGACTTAGCAACACATTGAGTAAATATAGACCAGTATACTTACTGCTGCCAGTCATGAAAATAATATTTAAATCAGTGGCACAACATAATATTCGAGCCTGAAACTGTTTATCATAACACGTTGGCACCACGAATCATAACCTATAATATTATATGATACTCAATTTATAAGGAAATATAAAACAATATTTTATTGTTCCTATTGCCTATCGGAATTGTAAAACACCAATTACCTACTGGCGATTGTTTAAAATAAGCTAAATGTTATTTTAGTGTAATGTTGCGTATGTGTTGTTATATAGAATTTTAAGGACGATGCATATATCTGAGACACTTATTATTGTCTTCCGTTTAAATAGCTAATTTTATTAAAAAAATAATAATAGTTTCTTACTCATCTTTAGAAACATTGTTGTATTTAATATATTTTATTATTATATAATTTATGTTATTTACACCCTATTTATAAATCATATGTATATCTATAAACTATTTAGTATTAATTTGTCAAATGTATCATTCAACTTAGGTACCTTAATATTTCAAAAACTTTCAACTTATTTTGAATTTTTCTTAAACGACAGCGTAACATACTGATTGGGCACATTTGGGATGGGGGGGTTTATAAGCTGTGTCTTTTGGGCGCAAACGTCCACAACCCTATCGCGGTAATGCGAATAAGCTACACTGCGGTGGCGCATTTGCACTGTACTCCAAAGCAGGTGGGTGATATAGACATATGCGCTTTAACAGCATTATTATTTTAAACCCAACTAACGTCAAGCCCATACCACCTACTATATTTTAATTACGATCGCATGGCGTCACAGGAACTACTAGAGGTACTGACGACCACTCTCGTCGTCGGTTCATTTTTCCGGTCGGGTTAAGAAATACTATGCTGCGGCAGACGGCCTACAAATACATGATTGGGTACTGAACATGAATATTGTTTAAGCCGATGCTGTGCCATCACTAAAAGTGGCTGCCTGAGTGTACGATAAGCACGCATCGCTTACTACAGCCCATTGCAGCAGTCATGGTACCGGTTTTCGTTTTTCACGCCACGCCGCATATTGATTTCGATTCTGTACGACGCGCATAGCTCGAAATCGATTATTCAACGGATGATTCAAGAAAACCCGCCGGTAGTCAAATATCAAAGTGGTACAAAATATGCGGTCTTAAAGTTGAAAACACAATAATTTCACACTCGTCCGAGGACAAGACGTAACAACATGCCGTAATGATATTATAACATTATATAATTAGTACAACACTTAATATAAAATAAAAGCCATTAAAACAGTTATAAATATGCAACAAATAAACAACATGTTTGAATATTTACATTGCTTATAAATGTGACACGACTATACATATATATATGTGAATATATATATTATACATTCACCTTTCCCATAATTGAATGCAATAACTTCTGACTATAATAGTATACAGTGTTGACGCTATAGAGTGGTCGTATGTACGACTTTTGTAAGCAATAATATTTATGTCAATCTTGCTGCTAAAAACTATTAAAATATGAGAAATATGCTCGAATCATATATGCCCAAGCACGCAAATATGTAAAAATATTCAAAATGAATTTTATATATTATTAATGTCGCACGAGCATTAGGTACTAAGGTTTTACAATGTTGCCGGTGCGAAATGACGAATAATATATTATTTGATATTTCCAAGTCAAACAAACGGACCGAATGAGGACGAACCACCGTTATTTCTCATAACGGTCAGAAAATTTATCGTTATGTCTACTATGGATATTAATATATTATATATTATTATTACGATGTGCGTCCGTTTTCTCGATAGTTGTATAATGATGGCGTATCTAATAAGCCAGAAACGTAAATTTTTTGTATAACAAATGATGTGAAAAGGGTAGACAACACATCGCTATATTTATTAAATTAAATAATTTATTAAATTGTCAAAAAAATACGTTTGAGGAAAACGCGACTTCATTAATGTTTTCCAAAACCCATTTTTCAGTTTCATTATAAATCATATTATTCGTATTTCAAAAGATGAAAACAATTACAAATCTCTCTTACCTATAAATATTGCAAAAAATTATATTGGCTCTGTTATTGAAAAGCGTCAATCGGTGTGACTTTGTGGTGTACAGTTTAACCCATCATTGATAACAGGGTGAAATATTCTCTCAACTCTGTATTTTTTTAGTTACAAATGTCTATTGTATATCGGTTTATTGCCTTTAGCATTCATACACATTATGAGCAATATATTATAATGTAAAACAGAAATTTTAATCTACTATCGATTGCATTTATCTAATGTGATCATATGAACTTAATTAGTGAGAGAAAATCGCAATAATAATAATAATTAGAATAATAATAATATTCGATAATTGAATTTTTAATAACGTTTAATAATACGTAGGTAGGTCGATTTCATTTTTAAAGTGATTATAAATAACAAAAATTGCATAATACGCATATTAATGAATGTATTTTAGTAACTTAAAACAATATATAAAAAAAATATTTAGAGAATTATTTGTCATGTGACTAATGAAGTATAAAATTAAACAACGGGGATTATAGTATTATAATAATTATTACAATGATTTTTTGAAATAAATTATAAAGTATAATTTGACATTCTCCGACGCAGCAAGTAGTAGAGAAAAATATAAATTACCTATTTCCCACATGAACACGAAGATTCATATTATTTGATCTTTGTATACTATGTAAAAAAACCGATATTTAGAATTGTTCATTAAATATAATCATTTTTTTTTTTTACAAATTTAATATTTAATTCAAAATCATGATTAAGGTATCTCTTTAGATTTAAATACTGCCGAAAAGATTTATTATTAAAAAAAATATGTTATAATAATGCTCATAATTTAAAGTTAACTGTTAAAAGTAAATTTACGATTATTTTTTTCAAAATGAAAACTATAGTTAAACTACTTAATTATTTTTTTTCATTCATTTTTTCAAATATTTATTACCTACTTACAATGCAAAATAATTGTCATAAAAATTGTACTATGTTGTGCATTCATATTATTTTTAGACATACAATAGCAAAGTATAAGAAAATTATAAATTTAAAAAATGTACAATGCGTGTAATTTATGTACCATAAATGCAAAAACGCAATAATTGATCTCGAGGCTGCTGTAAAGGTTTTAAATATATTGTAAAACAGATTAGGAACCGTAGGTTATCTAACCTCAACCATAAAATATTCTGAAACATATTATAGTAATAAAAAAAAAAAAACAATGAGTTTTTGGTTAAGAATTTTGTTATGCGTATAAGCAAATTGGAAAAAAAGTTCTCAATTTGATTTTGATTATCTATGTGAAGTTTAAAACCACAATAACTGGAAAATGTATCTTGCATTTAATAAAACATGTATATTTTATTAACTTTTAAAATTAAAATCAATCATTAAGTACAGATATACTGTAATATAAATATGTTGTAATAACCCTTTTAGGGTACATTGTCATCTAAATATCGATTAATGTAAAAATAATAAAGATACATTTTTTCCTATATTATTGTTAGTAATCAAGACATTTCTGTGATGAATCTTTTTTAATTATAAATTTAGCATTTGGTATGGTATTGGAAAAAATCGGTCATATTGCCACCTACTATAAAACTTAAAGTTTGTGCTCAACTACAATATAATTGATAATAACATGAAATTAGATTTAAAGTTTTGATCAGTTTACTAGGAAATCACGTTTCGTCAAAATGCTATCGTTAATAACAATATACTAAGTATTTGATCTCAGAACTTTTAAATTAAATTATAAACTTATTTTATAAACTTTTTATATTAATTGTCAAATATTGTTTAACGTAAATGGTTGATAAAATAAGATTAATAATATATCACGTAAATTAATTAAAATGTTATTCATATTTTGTATAAGATGAAATAAAATATTATATATTATGTTAACCATAAAGTATTTAAATATATAGATTAATTAATACTCTTGGTACCCGTATAAAAATAAATTGTGTTTCTGAATAATTAACGCGTATCATTTTAAATTAACAGATATAGGTAGTATTTGCTGTCGCTGGATTGTTTCTCCAACAAATTAGCATTGTAATATTGTATTATTCTTTCAGTACAAGTGCTTATTGTACATCCGTACCATGTATGTATAGATTGCCTTATTTAAAAAAAAAAAGATAGTATTCAATATGTATGGTATATAACTATGTCAGTAAATAAAAACCATAGGCTCATAGCTACTCGATATTTTTACATTTAAAAGTTGTTATACGAAACGAAATACCTGGATCATTAATAATTATGATTACACTGAAATTGAACACCTATAACGATACTATAAATACAGTTTACGTTAAGTTGTTGAATAATATCGACAGGAATATCCGTATAGTAATAATATAATGACGATTGTTTATACACGAAATAATGGGCATAATATTTATTTATTGTATTTTATAAAACGTCGTGCTACGTACAGGATTGCGTATGAGTAAACATGACGTCTTTGACTTATAAAAATCACATCTCGTGAAACTTTTAACAATTTTCATAATTAAAGTAGGTAAAACGCTTTTATTGTAGTGGTTAACCATGAATTATTGAAATCTGGTTTTCTTTCAGAAATGAGCATCCCATGAATTCCAGTTTGGAAACAATAAGTGGTTACTTCAATAGCTTTACTTGAACGAAAAATGCCCCGTCTTATGGTTTTGTTCTGTTGTAGGTACATGTGAATGTACATATATGTGTAGCTGTTGGAGGCTATCCCGACATACTTTTCTTAACAGTTGCACTGTAATTATCTTTTGAAATCATAATGGCTATGTAATTACTTTTAATGATAATAGGTAGACTGAAAACTGCTACGGTATTACAACCAAAATACAAAATCATTTAATTCCCCGTTGAATAATTGTGTAATACAATACTAATAGAAACGTCTCAACAATCTTGATTTATCTTTATTGAACAAATCGTTTCTGTATCAATGTTAACTGGAATAATTTAAAAATCCAATACTATAATATTTACTATCTACACAACAATTGTATTATTTTTTTAAACAATTGACTTTCTCATGTGTTTTTATTATTCCTGAAATATATAAATATTTCAATATCACAACATAAGCAGAGTGGCGAGCAGACATAGGAGGCAGTTGCGATTCGCACCATCGCCGGTTCGAACTCGGCCACGGGTGACATTTTTCTTCGGGCAGTCACGGTGGCCGAAATGAGAAGCCGCCATCCTCCACTTGGGCATGGCAGATACTTAAGGGTGTCCGCTTAAAAATTCTGCCAAAACAAACACACAAGTGTTAGAAACCTATAGGACCCTCCCCACAGTTCCACAGGCTAATGACCTTAGCTGTCGAAGCCACAACCAAAAACAAAAAAAAAACAAAAATGGGTATACCCTAAAATATTATTAAGCATATATTAATAATAAATGTAAATATATTATAAGCTTGTATTGGTGAGTCAATCATTTATGTGAAATTATGATTTTTAATATATAAAATCAAGTAATCCAAAACAAATAATAGTAAAATTATAATTATTGTAGTTATCATTAATATGTGTTTACTTTAGTTGTAATGTATTTTTAATAACAGTTACTACCCAGGTTGGTGGCATAACTATTAAAATTGAAATGTAGACGTGGACGCATCAATATTGCATACACAGAACGCCGTGTTAACTATTTGTATTTGTTTATTTGTTGAGTCTAAATGCATAAGGTATAATATTATTTTTCATGGTTATCAGTTATCACGTTGAATTACTTTCATATTAAGTGCATAACTATTTATAATATACATTTTTTTTTATTACCTTAAATAATAATATGTAAAACAATACATTTTAGTTTAAAATAAAATGTCGTATTGCGAACATCGAACATCGAAATAACATTGAATTAATAAGCTATTTGTTTTTTTTTTTTTTTTTTATAACTGATCATACTATAAAATATATCAAACTTTTTAAAAATATCCGGAACATTTTAGTTTATTAAGCGATAACCATAAGCATCGGTACTTTTATGACCTATTAAAAACGATGTGATTATACAGGACTTAATACTAAATAGAGACCTAAATCAATGGCAGGTAAGCAACGATAAAAATATATAGTATATAATCTAACTTAACCGTATATGATAGAAAAAACTGTTTCTTCACTGACGGTTTTTGGTCCATAACGTTTATTAGTGTTCAGCCCCTAGTGGTTTGTACTTCAAACATAAAAATGCATACCATTAATATACCATTAATATTCAAAACGATATATGTTTACGTGTGATTAAACGCCGCTATATACCAAAAACCAATCGGATCTATATATTATGTTAGTTATTTGAAAATTATTTATAATTTTAATATAAAATTGTTTTTATTTTCCAAAAAAGTTTTTATAGGTAGTTGAGCCTTGAGCTCTTTTATTTATTACTTTAGTAGGAGTAGAATTCAGTTGCTTCTGTGTACTATTTACATAGTCTCCACAAATAATAACTGAAAAACATTATACTACGTACAAACAAATAAAGAGTTATGTAACAATGTAAACAAAAATTGCAAGAGTAATCGTACCACCCAAAATAATAAATGTTGATTCATATATTTTGCGTTGATACCGTATATTATATTATGTATAATTTATTCGAAATTATTTGAAACACGTAACGTCCTCACGAGTAAGCAGGGAAAAGTAAACATTAATTTATGCGAGTCACAATAATAGTAATAGCGACGCGCTTTGACGAAAGCCGGGTAATAACCGATTCACATTAGTTGTCAGGAAATACCTGGATAATCATCGCCACGTAGCAGTTATCATTGTCCACTTGACCTCCAATCATAATAATAATGCTAGTATATTATATTATTATCGTATTGATCCATATTAAAGTTTCGTATTACCTATATTATTGTTTCTGCGTAGTGCACGATTTACGACATGGTAGCGGTGGCAGATTGTGTACGATAAAATATTTTTAAAATATCGATATTATTATAATGTATCTATAAATAATATTATTTTGTCAAAGAACATTTAATAAAAAAAACATTTTGTTAAATGCATTTTGTCTGTACTGATTAATTAGGTGCGCGATAATAATATAAAAAGTAATTATTTTAGTGCACACGTATTATTACTAGGTTGAAATAACAATGTATATTATACGATACAATTATGTGACCTTATTGATGCTCAATATGGCTTATTAGTCAATGACTTATTTACGTACATATCAAGTCATTTTCTATATAGACATAATGTAATACCATATTGTATATAACTATTATTTTATAGAAAGACTGGTAATTAGTAGACAAGTGTCTACAAGCGAGATGTGATGGCCAAACTCAATTTTATAATATAGGCGTTCAATGTTTTTATACATAATATTTTATATTACATAAGTGCAATGATAGATATCTCATAATATTTTGTTCGTAAATTCCTATTTTAATTTATAATTATATAATTTTAACATATCGTTCATGTCTGTTCAAACTCTTATATATTTGTATTAATATTTTAAATGTTTATCATTCTGGTCACTTACACACTTCATCTGGACTCAGGAGCCAATATTTATGTTATTTCGAAACGAATCTATAATATTAATACTGCTTGTTCAACTTTATAAGTGTTTTTCACATGAAAGTTTTTCTCTAAACTTTATTAATAATAACCAATAGTTACCTCTTTCTATTTGCTTCGAATATAAAACTAATAATAATATTTTTACAGATGATTCCCTACTGAATTATTGTCTTCTTCAAAGTATTATGAGTTTGATAAGATAGCCGATGACTTTTTAATTATCGTCTCATATTTTCGTTAAATAAGTTCATAACAAATATAAGTTATACAAATCTAAAGTTCATAAAGTTAAATTCTTCAATATTCTATATCATATTATATTAAAATACATTTTACAAAAATAATTTTTCAAATTTAAAGCAATTTTTATTAAACCGATATAAATCAAATTAAAGTTGATTGCAATCGTTATTAACCTGTTCAATTTATGTTATTTTTTCAATGCGTAAAGATATTAATTTAAAAATTTTATTTCAAACCATAATGTGTTTGTTTACTGTCTCATTTTCAGTTTGAATAAAAAACAGATATCGTAATTTAGGCACAATATTATTTAAAAAATATGTAATCATTGGGCGATTGATGATGATGATGATTATTATTTTTTTTTTATCATCTCGCACACGCAAGTCGTGCATACGGTACTGCACGACATTTGGGTTTATGTTAAGGTATACTTTATATAGGTATATAATAATATAGTCCAGCTGACGATGGTTATGTTGCAATTTGTGTATTATTGTGTATGATCCGCAGCGCCGACGGCAATTTCGACGTGACGCTGGCCACCAAGGCGACCATATACCACGTAGGGCTGGTAGAATGGAAACCGCCGGCCATATTCAAATCGTCGTGCGAGATCGACGTGGAATTTTTCCCGTTCGACGAGCAGACGTGCGTGTTGAAATTCGGTAGCTGGACTTACGACGGATTCAAGGTACCCCCTCTCCCACCACCCCCCCCCCCCCCCCAAACCAATCACACACACAACCATGTGGCCATAAGATTACAGTGGCAGTTTCTTCGTTTCAATTTTACCTCGCAACCGGACAAAAAAAAAAACTAAATAATAATAATATGCAAACCTTAAGTCATATTTGTCTGCTCTGGTTACATATTATTAAATAAAAATATGCATCGTCCACGCTCCAAGACGACTAATATTTGTCTACGGCGCGACGACTCATCGTTGTTCCGTTATTAAACTCTCTTTTTTTTTTGTCTCCCATACACGAAAAAAAATATATAACTTACATTACGTTATGTTCACTGTACCTATACTCTCTATGGTTGCTGTTGATGTTGTTATTGAATGTTGTTTTTGATGTTGTTGTTGTTTTTGTTGCACTCGTACACACGAACAAACCGACTTGCAACCAAAACACTTTACTATTATTAATATATATATATTTTTTTTGTTTATGCATAATTTACTGTTGTAATTATAAAACAAGACCTTCGAGGACTCAAGGTCCTGACTCTTGATCTATCAACGCTGTATATATTAAAAATGCTTAAAAAAAAACCTATATATTATTATATAAGCTAGATACCTACTATACACGTATTTCTATTATTATGTTATCTGTTACTTAGTAATTTTCGTTATACCTACAATAATATTATTATGTTTCTTCTTCATAAAAATAATTGTCTTGTACACTGTATTGTATAATACCTACTTTACTTAAAAACATTATGCCTATCGAATGTATGTTAATAAGTAATACGTAATAAGTAATAACACGTGGCACCGAAATATGTGCTTGTAGGCACACGTCCATAGCACTATACATAATATAATAGCTTGAATATTTAAAAACATTATTATTATTATTATTATTATTTTTGTACCATATAATTTTCTGGTAATATTTAGTGTATATTATATCGATCGGACTTGTCGATGCACTTTCCGGCTGCGCGTGAATATAAAATAATTACCTATATGTAAATATGTGTGTATGTAATATAATAATGTTACCATTCCGACTGTCCGTGCGAAATGCTCGAGAATACCAGCCGATAGTATTGTGCTATATGATTATCTCTCCGAAAATTGGCATTCCTCTCGAAACAAAAATATACGACTGTAATTAAAAACGAAAAATAAAATCTTTACTGAATCGTCCTAATCCCGCTTAAAGCCTAAACATTTGTATCGAGCCAATACGCTTTGCATATTTAACGATTGTTTTATTTTTCTCAGATCCAATTCTTAAATGATTAAATACCTAGTATAATAAAATAAAACGATTTAAACTTCGTAACATTTTTTCTTCTTCATATTAAAAAAAAAAAGAGTTGGATCTGGTAATATACAACCGTTGAATTTTGATTATAAATTAAAATATTCTCAATCAATGTTAATAAAGTTAAAGTAACTATTCATATTCGGTCTTTATTTCATGTTTACGATATGAATTATAATTTTTAAATACAAAATAATTCACAACTGTGCATTTAAAATAAATAAATAATAGATTATTACATTAAAATGTATAAAATACAGGTTTTTCGTCTTCTTTCATATTTTTTTTTTTTTTTGGAGTGAAATCTGTTCGAAAAAGGTAAAACAACTTCAAACAAACGAATAAATCAATACCGTTATATCAACATTAAACAAATAAAATTTGGTGTTCATTAAATAATTTTTATTAAACATGTTCGATGAAGTATATTATTTCTTTTACATAGTATTTTACATATTTTACTTTCCAATAAGATTTAACGTGCATATAATAAGGCTGTATCAAAAAAATGTAGGTAGCTTAGGTTACATTTAAAATATTTATGAAATGACGATTTTTATTATTTAAAAAAAAAACTTTCTCAGAAGTCTATGTTATGATATTAACATCTATAAAGGCGGTGAAAACTATACAACTATAATGCTCTAATTGTTATAATGGAGATAAAAAATAAAAACGATAATTTATGGCTTACTAACCGACGAAAACATAACATCGTTAACAATACATAATATAGGTCAGGGTATGTTACAGGACATGGTCGTCTCCCGATGCCTTTGTGGTGGAACCGTTAAAGTTTAAACGTAAAAAAAAAATATGCAATAATTATTAGTATCATTATAAACCATGTCAATTAGTGTATAATAATACATGATGTGTCATTATTGTTATTGCAATTATCATAATCATTATTCTCGAGCATTTGGCCCGGTACGTGCGCAGCGCACAATGACCGCGTACAGTTGTATTGTCAGTAGCCTAGTAGACGTGGTATGTTGTGTTGTTCCAGTGCGGACGGTAACTACGAGGTGACCCTTATGACAAAGGCGACCGTTTACTGTACGGGGCTTGTATTATGGCAGCCACCCGCCGTCTATAAGTCCTCGTGCTCCATCGACGTCGAGTTCTTCCCCTATGACGTCCAAACTTGCGTACTGAAACTAGGAAGTTGGACGTATGACGGGTTCAAGGTGATAATGATAATGTACCGCTTGGCCGGCAAAAAAAAAAACTTCTTCCTGGTTCATCGATTTAATAACAACATATTATTATAACGTTTTAATAATAATATTATAATATGCCGTTTGTGGCGGTGATGCAGCAACACGATAATATCGTAATACAGAAATTATTTCGTGTGCATTGCCGTGATACGCGTCTTACAAGGTCGTCGCCGCCGTAGTTGTGCCGCTCGCAGTCGTAATGAACTATAACAACATTTTAATTTTATTGCCCAGACTGGTCGCCCCACATTATCGTATGATAATTGATGAAATAATACCTAACTCTATTCGTTTTTTTTTTTTTTAATTTTGATTGCCACTCGCTGGTGGATGTTTCGAATATTAATAATAAATTCAAAGTGACGAGTAATCCGCTGGCTGACATTTTTGTTTTCGTTCCCCGCGGGACTGTATAATAAAATGATATTGCGACGTCGATGTGGAAAAGTCCAATTATAAGTGTTTGACCTTGGGGAAGTGATTGCGTTTGACTGGTAGAGAGTTTGCTTCACGCACCGTAATGGTATATTCGGTAGTTAAAGGTACTTAGTAACAACAATTATATAGTTGTGTGCACGTATATATTACATAATGTTATATTGTAGCTTAATATTATTATCTTTCTTTAGATATTTTAGATAAATGTAGGGTAACTTTTACTCGATGAACCAGGTACACGCGGGGCTTGTGTGTTTATAATTTTAGGTGGATTCATTTTTTTTCGCTGTTGTGATATGTCTTGATAAATGTGTGAAACTGTAGGAAAACGTGATACAATCAATAATTTTATACTATGTCTATAATAATAATAATAATAATAATAATAATAATAATAATAATAGTATAAAAACCCATAGGTACTTAACGTTCATGTTACTGACAATATATTTTCATCAGCAATACCGATCAAACTTAATGGATGGGTATCGAGTATAATACATAATATCGTAAACAACACAGAGGGTAGCTCGTAGACCCGCGGGCTTATTTTTAATATTCTTCCGTAGGCTGACAGCTATAATATTATGCTATGATATTATAATGTACATCCCTATACACATACACAGTTTATTAAAAAATATTTTATTTCCTTTTAAACCCTGGATTTTGATAATCCATGTATCCCGTTAACCCAATAAAATAAATTTAACTCGATCTTTAAGGATAAATTACGCCTATAATATACGTTCCTGGCCTATTTTAAACTTATTTTCACATGTAAAAAAAAACTGAGAACGACTTTAACACATTTATAGCAGTTGTATTGTACTTTTATGTCAGAGAAAAAGTAAAATTATTTTTATTTATTTAAAAGAACTACCAAAGTGACAAAGTCCATAAGAATAGAACGACCATTTAATAGAATTGTCCACGGCATGAAGACAAAAAAATATATCGAGTTTTGCCGATGTCCAAAAACTTCGTCCTGATAAGTGAACTTCGACCAAATTTGCCTTAGGCCACGCGAAAACGTGTCGACGAACAAAAGCGCACGAACGTACTATATATTGTGTTCCCTCTCATTCGTCCGGAACGACATAATATTATTATTATTGGTTTTGGCAAAGTCCTGTGTTTGGTTTTACCGCATATGTGTGGCGATGACCGTGTGCAGTAATAATATTATAAAAGATTCCGTCCCCGCCGGGCAGGCAATATGTGAACGAAACAAAAACACGCCGAAAAAAAACAACATCGACCAAGCGGAAAAATAACGGAATAAAATGGCCGGAAGTGATATTAAATGGTATTATCTTGATAGCCGAGAGCGCACATAGTGATTGTATCGGAAATATCTTAGAAATCACGATGGATACTTAAGAACACTGCTGGTTGGATAATCCCAGTAGAATATATAAAATATTAAATATTATAGTACCTACGGATAACAAGTCTGTTGTTATAACAAAATTGCGTTGTCAAACTTTAGAACGAATCAAATGATAATAATATTTTGAAAATTCTGGTTCACTTCCGAGACGCGTTTCGTCTGGTTTACGGGAAAAAAGGTCGCCCTGTATCATTATGTGAGGGGGAAAAGGCGCCGTTCTAATTACGTGCGGTTCGCTCGTTGAAGCGCGCAGCACTCTGGGGCGACCGGCGGCACACTATAAGCGCGTACGCACAATCGTGTCCTATACCGTGGACCGGGTAATCGAAACACAAAGGTCGTGGGTCACGAGAACATCGTACGTATTATTATTATATACACGCCGCAATGGCGACGACTGCTATGAAATCCGATGATGATAATATTATGTAATCGCCGTGGAATAATAAATAATAATATTATAATATGAAGCGTAACAACAGTAAAACAGTCACTGAATTGCCAACACACCCGACTGGTCAAATCCACGGTCGCACGACGACTGTAGCGCGGGACGTTGTTCACACCGCAATAATACGATGACAAACGACGCGAACGATCGGCATTCATGGACGGTTGTCGAAATGTGATATTTCGCTCGCACTGCGTGACTAATATAAAATATGATGATGTCCATGTTACGCCGTCCATTCGTATTATAGATATTATAAAATAATATGTCATCAATTATAATATAGATATTATAAAATACTGCTTACCCGCTGTAGGTGTCCCACTGACGCTCACTTCCACCTCGTGAAAAATTAAAAATTTAGTTTTGTACATTTTTAACGTATACTTTCGTGACGGCTTTTGAAATTTACCTTTGCCGGGGGTTTAGAAGGCGTTATGCCAAAATTAAATTGTGGGCGGAAGGGGTATAGAACACTATCACCTATCCAACTATTATTATTTATATTATTCGTATAAAACTGTCATGCCAACAATTCGTTAAAAAAATTCGATATTACGGCGGTATAGGTAATTGTGTGGATTTTTTTCATAAACAAAACGCAGCGTGGCCATAATTTTCACCATCATGCTCGACGGTGCTATGTACTATTGTAGCATGTCTCCTTATTCCCGATGTTAACACGGTAAGCCCGTGGATATAAAGTTTGCGAGAACCAGCCTGTGGCTGTACAATAATTATTTAGACTCAAAAACTCTTTAATATTCATTCGCCGCCCGCAATTGGGTAAAGCTGAAGCGTCATCGCAAAACCACTAAACTTGTGTATAAAACTATTGCGATTTACTCCATTTAAAATATTATATTCTTCCAAATATTCACCTATCGTGTTTGAAAGAACACGACCAAAAACGTAGTATTTTTGCAGACAACAAATCAAATGTGAAATGTTGCATTTTCTTATTTTTCTTCCATGATATTTCATGGACTGTTTAAATTTAATTCAATAATTGCAATTCACACTAAAAAGCAAATGTTCGTACATTAAATAAATAAAAAATTATTATTATGATAGTAAATTATGTAGGCACTATACTAAAATACAAGAGTGATCTGATTCTTGTAGGTACCTTCATATTTTTTTGTTTTGAAGTGACTTTGTAATCTTAATATCTTAATATCTTACAAAATTGTTTTATTTTTATCATATGAAAATACAGTTTTACTAAAAAAAAAATTTAACAAATATTATTGGTAAGTACCAAATATTTATTTTTAAATTTATAGTTAGGTACTGGTTTTCAATTCCAATACATGATTTATTGAAAACCGGTAACTATAAATTATTATATACGATAGGTACAACGAATAGTTATTATCCACAACGTATAGAGTATAGACTATAAGCTTAGAAAATTTAAATTTAAACTATATCGCATTATTTGTTGTTAATATTTACTACTAGAGAAAATCGCGATTGATATCATTAAATATTGATTTTACAAAATATATTATATTATCCCTCAAAATAAAAATTTTCCAAGATTTACGAGACGTTTTAAAATGTAAAGATTTTTTATAACCCTCCAGTATAATAATATAATATCCATGTTTTATTTTATTTTATCGCCGACGTTTTCTCGTCTTACGATCACTAACGTCATTTTCAGACGCAAAGTACTATGCCCCCGTAATCTTCAACATTAGAATGTCAAGTAGGTATAAAGTATACTTTCAAAAAATAAAAAATAAATTATGCCATTCTCGTACCTTTATCGTAAAATAAAGCTGACTATATTAGAATACCGCACACTAAACAGAATTGCCCCAACAGATAACAAGGGTTGTCCGACACTCCAACGTATAAATAAAACCTTGACAAAAAAAAAAAGCATTTAAAATGTTCCTATTACGAACACACTTCGTATTGATGTTAATACGTAATAATATGTGTCTGTACAATGTGTAAGTATACAATAAAATATGCATTTTGAACTTTCCAAAAATATTACATTGCCATTTCTGCAATACTACTTTAGTGTTGGTAAATGCGTTAACGATTCAGGGAAATGGAACATAATGATTAGTGTTCACTTTTGGTGGGTCCGTTCCAACTGCGGTCGGGAAAGTTTTTGAAATATTTCGTTCTCATTAGTACCCTCGTGACCCTTAATTTTGACATAAATTACGACGATTCATTCACTCTCCAATTGGATTATTTATCATTAGATAAAATATATTTCTTAACATTCAGAACTGTCAGAAATTTTAGTTTTCATCCCAAAAACTACGAAACGCCATTGGGGTCCTATCTGATAATCGGGGTAGGAAACGTGATGAAGAATTAAGTTCTCAAGCTTAACACGCATCGGGAGATATTCACACATTCGCCTAATATTCATTGTCAATACCATAAGTTCACGTTGTTAGAACCACAAAATTGGTTGGTACATAATAGTTTTACTAACATAACTTAATGTCGGATCCTACTCATATGAATAATTAGAATTAATTTAGAAAATGTACGGTACACGAGGAGTCGAGGCTATTTAGATTGTACCTAAGAAACAAAATGCAATTTACCCGAAACGAAATAAGCACTCACTATATTTATTAATCAATAAAAATTAAAGAGCGCGTTTAAATTATTAATATTGAAATATTGAAATATTATACGCATACAGATAAATATAAAAATAGACATAAACAATTAACATTGTATAAACAACGTTTAAATATGCTGCAAAATGTGTTAAATGTATTTTTTTTCAATACCTAGGTAATGTTATATGTTAATACCTACTTATAATATCGTAGAGCTAGATATTATTGTCATTCAGTAGGTACACTGCTTTTTTTTAGCAACATGGTTTGTTCGTATTAGTTGTTTATTTAGTATTTTATTTTTTACATTAAATTTTTAGCTGTACTTAATAGTAATTACGCTTCAGTAGTTTTTGAATTGTAAAAGATTTTAAACATTGTGTATAATATATTTACCATTCTTTGTACTTATTATCATCAAAGAGAGCTACGGAACGAAACAAATTCTTTCCCTTAAAAAAGTCCGATTTGTTGCCCAAACAGTTGACAACAATTAACAAAATAAAAATACAAAAAATAAATACAAATTTATTATTACTACCTATTTATCATATAATAATATTATGATGAATAAAATGGTCTTTCTACTATAAATACAAAATGCATTTTATGATATATCTCAATATTAAAACCTGATATGTATTATAGTGAATAAAAACGTTTCAATGTGTTTTGGGAATTTGTACTCATTTTTTTCATCATTTCACCTAATTTATTGTACGAATCGGAAATATTGATGGTTTGCAGGAATACAGTAAAAAAAAATGAGGGAGGGGTTATAAAATGAATATAAAAAATGATTGGGAAGAAGGGTCACATGAACGTAAACAAATTCAAATTAATCTTACATTGAAAAAATGTATTTCATGAAAACGTTTCGAGGGATTAACCACCTACCCTACCTGTCTACGTGTCTACTAACATGAGGTTACTACTGGCTTAGTTTACTGTGGTTAGTATCCATTTTTTTTTCAAGAAATCATGACATGTATCTCCTTATAAGTTATTACTTATAATTAATTCCGGCTAGTGTGTTTGAAATGCACCGTAATATTAACGTCCAGGTAAAATTACATTTATCCGGTCAAATAATAGATGCCTATTAAAAAATACATATACGTGAATAAAGTAGTTTTGTAAGTTATATGTGAAACGAAGTATTATTTTAATATATTGTTATCAGTATTATACATTTAATTTTCGCAACCATTAGTACATCTTGACTTGACACACATAGGTTACTGATATCAACTAATCTTATTATCATCGTAATATTATAATACAATTATGTTACTTTGTGAGTAAGTTCCTTATTTTAATTTTTTGTCAACGATTTTTATTAAATTGTATTCTAGTTTTTTATACTCGGGACAAAGGAAATTATTCTCTTAACACTATACGCAGTCGGTCATAATGACACTTTCAGGAAATCGTTAAACGTTTTCAGACGGAAGCGTAGGTACATGCTGTAAAATAATTGTATTAATATTTCACAATTTATAGTTGTATGAGACTTTTTGATAACTTCGTGAAATAACTTGAAACAATCATTTAACGTACCTATACATATTTTCAAATACCTATATGATTTTCCTATTCTCTTATAATTATTTACTGGTGGAATAAAATCAAAGCTTCAACAAAAGTCACCTCCTTTCAGATTATTTTGTATTTTATTTTGATTACGTTTCAAAAAAAATAACAATTTTATTTTAAATGTTCGGATAGTCTTTATCAATTTAAATATGGAAAACTCTTGGATTTATTGATTTTATTCTCTGTTTTAGACTAATTTTAAACGTGAAAACATGTTATGAAATATTTAGGTTTAGTATAAAATATTACAAAAGTAAGAGAATATTAAAACACCAAGTTCTAATTTAACGACAAACTTTTTAAACTTCCAGTTATCAACTTTCTTTTATACGTTTTATTTTTTATAAGAAACATTTTTTTTTTAACAATGGGATCAGCGTATTGCAGTACACATTTCGGCACTTTAAATAGTGTTTGAAATTAATATAATTAATTCCACAATTTAATCGCGAAGTCCAATCCCTCAATAAAGTAAATGCAACCTTAGTAAAATTCTTTTAGTGGAATGAAAAAAATCACATTTTATTGAAAATCTTAATCTCACGGTTCAAATTAAAACAATAACAAAACACTTTTTGAAATAGTGAGCAAGTACGCTTACGAGGTTATTCAAAACCTGTCGGTCCGTAGCTTTCTTTTATGTCCCACATCATCATAGTCCAACCGGCCGTGTGTCGGTCCGAGTTCATATATATGTATATTTTTTTTTTTTTATTACTATTCCCTTTTTTTTTTTTTACCATAATGGAACCAATGAAAAATGCATAAGAGTCGTTTTGCAGGTAGACTTGAGACACATGGACGAAAAGGTCGGTTCGAACATCGTCGACGTCGGAGTGGATCTTTCAGAATTTTACATGTCGGTCGAATGGGATATACTGGAAGTACCGGCGGTCAGGTAAAATATTAAAAATAATTGAAAGTGTGTAAACAAATCCATAAATTGTGAAAAAATAAATTACTTGCATATTATGTCTGCGCGCGTGTATGTGTCTTGCGAGTGTGGCCTGAATCGAAACGCACAATTTTTGTAAAAGCACTCATAAATTATTCAACATTACGAGATCCTTATATATTATATATAATATATAAAGAGTACACTATATTATATATACCTTAGCCACTTTCTACGGGTCACAAACACAAGCTTTATACAGCGTACTATATTATGGCCGTAGTAAACGGCTGACGATCGTATGCGATAAATAGACGCGTTTCTCGTATCTAATACGATTCTATTTTTTTTTATTTTATACATTATACCTTTTGTATTTAAGACGATTCCATAAACAGTGCGCTAATAAATCGACAATATTTTTCCAAAATCGTATACATAATAAAGATATAAAATTACGTGACAGCAGCATATTCTTACAAAACCCATTTTGACATTCATAATAATAATATTATGTAAAATATAACATATCATTATATTTTACTCATACAATAAACAACGTGAAAAATACAACAAATTGTTCACGCTCAGAGATTCCCGATTACTTATTTTTATTTTCGTCGTTACTCTGAAAAATAAACGAATATATTTTAATGGGGCGGAAAGTTTTTTTTTTATTTACATTACGATGTGCTTTATAAAGTCAAGAATCGTAGTTAGCTTAGATTTTGGACCTCAAATTCATTTTTTTCGGTTCGAATAAAAACTTTCTTTGCTTTCAGTAATATTTCGACGTTGAAGATATTTTCGCAGATAAGAAGGAAAGCATTATCCATTATATTTTCATTATATTATTTTACGTGATTCGTATTATGTTCATTTCGGTGGTTATAATGTAGTAACCGTTCGAGACTACTAAGATTTATTTATATTTTAATTTATTTAAAAATTAAAAACGACACGTGTTATAATCTTTTTTGCTACCTACCTTTATAAAAAAGTATCGGAGTCGTGATGCTAATTAAAATGTATATATCAAAATGTCACCTTTCTTATTTAATTATTACAATATACAGTTCCCACTTTCATAGGACCTGTAAATGGTTTAAACGGCTGTCAATACTTTAATTGCTAAATTCCCATGATTGGTATAAGTTTTTTTTTAGTCGTGATAACGGTACGATATTATCTATGACTGCATCTATTCTATCATCAAGCGTGTGATTGGAAAATTCGATTTTTATTTTCTCCCATTATATTTGGCCATTTGGGTGACAAACGTAACGACAACCTTCTACACACATCGTGCATGTCTCACATGTCACACTCAATATTCTGAACGGCAACGCAACTCGCGATTAACAGATGCATGAATTCACGAGTCATGGCCGTTGCGGGTTCTTATATTTTCCTACAATTCAGATCACGACAAACAGCGTGGCAAGTTTCGTGTGAAATGCATACATAATAATCGAATGTTCGAATGTTTTTCGAACGTTGCGCGAAAACAACCGATGCGTAGGTATCACGGGCGTGCTTATAGGAAGGGGCTCTTGGGGTTTTAACCACTGCTCTAAATGAATGCATGAAACCTCGAAAACTTGACTTTGTCTCTTAAACGCGTAATAAACCGTACAAAACAAATACTTATAAATTGTTCATAGTAAACGCCATGATCATATAATATTGACTATGTAATCAAAATACGGAACGTTACATTTTTATTTTTAGTTATCGACCTTATTTCGGACAGTAAAATTAACCGAACACGTATTTTTACTAAAGCGTACCAACCTATGATAGTCTTGCTGACGATGTTATTCCGTTTTCAATGTTTCACACACTAGTGTAATCGACTGCGATAAAAACATACCGATATGGGGTTAAAAAAACATCCCATGGACAAGATCCAGCACGTCCAGTATTAAAATGTATAGTATTATATTATTAAATTTCGGTCGGATGTTCTCGTATGTCATATCAATAATATTTTATAATAATAATCATCGGATCAGACTTGGACCAAACGCGACCAATTATTGGATTTACCGTGATCGTTAATGTACGTTAATAATGATTCCTGGAAACTGCGGAGCCGTATTCAAATAACCTAATTATAATATTATCCTAAAGGAACTACCGCCGAATTTCCACAGTATCGTCACGGAAGCGTAGATTTTTGTTATAGTGGGATGAAATACTTATTTTGCTGTTCTGTCTACTACAGCTAACTAGAGTTTGAAGTGAAAATATAACAGTTAATTTTATTATGTTATACCTATATAAATTATTATATTTGGATGCTGTGTAAGATGGCAGACGTTGATAAAATTGATTTTTTTGTAACTTTTGGGGTAAACAATTTCAAGTTTAATATTTTGATAGGTAAGTATTAAAATGTTTTCTTCAAAAATAGTAGGGCTTACAGTAACAAGGTAAAAAATAAGCATAATATACAGTAAAATATGTGGAGTATATTCAATATCGGTAAAAAAAAAAACCGTAAATTAGCAAAAAGTAACAGCTGCAACAGGTATGCGTCGAACGTTTGATGAAACAAAGATGCGTTTGTTTGTTTGGGTTAAAAACGTAAAAACAAGCTCTCATTTATATTTATGCGATTCATCGGGAGTTAATAGGGGGTAGTTTCTACGAGCACAAATTTTCGGGGATGGAAAATGTTTAAGGGCTATTCTTAGTACTTTGTATTTAGTTTGACAATCGATGTATACTATTGTATGTTATTATATTAGCTTACATAAAAACATTGTAGAACAATATTGTTAAATGGAAAAATGTGATACATAATATTATACATACCTATTATTTCATATTTGTACAGTTTTGATTTTCAAGTGTATTAACGGCATACATTTTACGTGATCTTTAAACGTCAAACTTTTATTGATTAGAATAAAATACATTTAATAAAGAATATTATTCAAAAAAAGAAAAAATCAAAAGACTTCTCCATGCCTATACATACATATAATATAAAATTGTTTCAAATATACCTATGTAGGATGGAAAATTAACTTTATGGTAAGATATCAAAAAAAAAAAAGTTCAATCAATTATAATAAGTATACATTGTTTTTGAGCCTTTCTACTTATTTTCTGATTGAAGTATACATGAAAAAAAAGTTGCAACATTTTAAAAACTAATAATAATTTAAGCAGCACTATATATGTTATTATTCTAGTTTTGTAAGCGTTCTTGCGTTCTTTTAGAAAAAAAATCTCAAGTGAATGCCATTTACATTTTCGTGATTTCAAAAATACATAAGAAGGAAACTGAGGCCCCTTGAGTCCCACCCCACTTAACCCCACACATGTGTAGTGGACACATATTATATATATATATAAGTGTTATTATACACAAGTTTAATCATGCCAAGATCTAAAGATTGTTCATTGCTCTTGAATGTGAACATTTAACATTGTTTTTCTGAAAGTAAAATCTCAAATTTCATACTTTATTCATATGCTACATATGTGGACGAATAAAATGATTTCAGTAGATATTTTTGTATTCTACTTGACATGATACCGTAACGACGTTGGAAGCGTATTTCGGACTCCTGAAAGTCATTTTCAGAATAAAAACTAATATTATTATTATATCGATGAACAATATTGAGTCATCTCGATGCTCTTCTAATCCATAAATTATTTGGTTTTACGAATCGTGTTCTCCAAATTGGATTATGACGTCAAAAAATGGGCATAGTATACAATATAATATAATCGAAACGCGATATAAAACAAACACGATTCATTGTATACATTGCACTGTAAACAATGCCACTACATAAATAATGTCAATTATCTCTCTTATAGAAACGAAAAGATCTACCCATGTTGTGACGAACCGTATTTGGACATAACGTTCAACATCACCATGAGAAGGAAAACGCTTTTCTACACGGTAAACATCATCATTCCGTGCATGGGCATCTCATTCCTCACAGTTTTGACGTTCTACTTGCCATCGGACAGCGGTGAAAAGGTAAGAAATTGATATTGTAATCGTTGTATAAGTATAACATACCACTCATATTATATTTATATATTTATATTAGTTTATTAATAATATTATATATAATATAATATCCTGACTGATTATTATGAAGCACGCGCGTAGAACGATTGATTTTAATAGGGAAATATGACCATATGGGTTTGTTTTCTATTTTTTTTTAGTCATCAGTTTTATCTTATAACTGTTTGTACTATGGTATTATTTGATTTTGTATACATTTACCATACCAAAATTTATCTTGTATTACTGCAGCATTATTTCGTCGAAATTTTTGTTGGATTGAAACGAAAAATTCCGTGACATTCAAACTAGTTTGTTTGGTTAACAGCTGAAAGAATAATGACAAGGAATAGGCAAAAAAAATATTTTCGAACAAATGTTTTGATTAGATAACTATTTTTAACGAGTGAACAAGAATTGGATATATGTGGGGCACCTTTATGTGAGATAAAAATACATATATATTTTTTTGAAACTATTGACAATTCCGAAATAATAATGATATTAACTTTATAGTTTATACCTACCCGAATTTTTCTGCTCTAATATCCGTTTTCAGCGATTTCTGTGAGGTGTGGTAATAGGGGTGAATATTAATAATAATAATATTTATATTATTATTCATCTGAGGAAAGGAGTTATGTCAATTAGCATTTTCGCCTACGATTTGATCGGCTTTGTATTACGATAGTTAATATAATTTATATTTTAATTACATATCACGAAATTAGTGGTTTTAACGAAACACCGCTGTGGTGGTTTTCTCGGTGTTTTCACATCGATCACATATCGATCGGGACACGACGCGGATAATTCCTCTTCGGCCCCAAAAGTTGTGATAGGAAACGTGACCCGACAAGCGAAATCACTTGGGCAAAGTAGTTACGTATTCGGCGTATGTTTATTAAAACGACTTTTTAGACAAGTTGGCATTGTATAGTCACATAACGTGCCATCGGAAAATGTCCAAGTTTCTATTTTACCCGTACGCATCCATTTTCGATCGAAACTTGAATCGAAATTTTACGAAAATGTAAAGAAACGTGACCATTTGATTTTTAGTTATTTTTGTTATAATTTTGAACTCACATGATTTTGATTTAAATTTATCGATTGCATCAAATGTTGTCTGGACTACACACTTCAGAATAAAATATTTTTTGTTGTAATTAAATTATTGTATTATATTTGTTTTCGGTCGTTTGTCCAAAGTGTTCACGCGTGTTTAAATTTAATAATAATTGTAATCATTACTCATGTCAATAAATAATTAGTGATCCGTATACACGTTAATCGCGTTATTTTTAAATCAAATAATCACTACCTACTTAGAATTTATTTTATTTTTTCGTCGTCAGAAATGTATAATTTATAATATGGTTATTAAAATTTCAACGGATATGTCATCATCTATTTCAAACGTATTTCGAATTTAACTCTGTTCATATTGATTACGCCTAATGGGTCGACTATTATTTATCGCTGTCACGCATAATATTACTGTCTAGTCAATTAACATATAACAGGCCATGGGACGAATATTATTGATCAACCATACAAATATTATATTAAATAAAATGCATCGAGTCGAATTGTTCGGAAATAATTATTTGTCCGCCTAAATATGAGAAATTTGTATACAGGTATTTTTTTTTTTGTTATTGTGGCTGTTTGATATAAATCACTTCTACGTGACGAACAATATCCAATAGCAAAAGCCAACATAGAAGACGATTTCTATCGGATTTTATGAAACACACGTGGCTTATATACGTTCAGTATATTATATTCGAACCCACGCCAAAAAAATGTAAACAATTCTATTTTTTGTATTATTATAATAAATAATATCTTATATGGGTCAGGGTCGTTGTACACTATAGAGGTGAGTTTTCCAGCAGAACGAGCTCTTCCAGAATTCTTTTTTTTTTATGTATACGAACACACAGATATTAGCGTTTGAGACTCTCATATACCTACCTACGTATTGTATAGTGACACGTCTTAAGTGCCCTTGCCTTTGAAATAATATCCTGGACATAGTACATTTTCCGACCATGCAATTTTTTATACATAACGTCTAAACTATATACTTTCAAGCACTTACTACTCCTTCAGAAAATAACTTTTTTATAATCACGCATAAATATTATATCGTTACATTATAATATTTATTGATCCACATTAAACTTATACATTTTAAATTTGTAAAACTATTTTCAACATTTACTTTTCCTTCACACGCTTAATAATATATTATACCAACATTATATTATACCTTTTTTACAGTACATAGTTTAATAATATTAGGGTTTAAAAATGTACACATTTATTTTACGATCAATAAACATAATATATTAAATTATTTATCATACAGCTATAACTTGAATAATTCAATTCTAACGTATTAAAATATATTAAACTTGTATTTTATTCCTACTGATTGATATTATATAGTATGAACGTAAATTATATCTAATATCATGATAGGTAAATCTATATGACTGTAGAAGTTAATAATTTACATTTTATCAAAAATTCATATCTTTTCTTCGATATGGGTTGAATTCAGCCACTGCCAAAAAATATAAAGTTACAATGTATATATAGGTTTTACATTATTAAATACTTTCTTATGATAAATGTAGTACAATTTGAAAAGTTTATTCGGAAAGTTGAATAATATCATACATACATTCAGTTGACATTTTAATCAGCATAGCGTACGCACTGAGTTAGTGCAAAAGTCAATAATACAAATTTAAGTAAATTATTGATTTTATGGCTAACGGATTTATTACCTATTTTATTCGTTTCGCGTGAGATTCGGTATTCCATAACTCAAATAGTTCATTTGCGTCACACAAATGTTATGATCGTATTAAACTCAGCCAAGTAAGCCGTTGTTTGTGGGCAAAAATAATGACTAGGATGGTCGTACTGTATGCGAAAATCGATCGGACGCGTGATTTATGATAATGTCTAGACCTCAGACATGCCACGATAACTGAACGCCACATCAGTTATGCGTATACTATATTATAATAGGTTGACGTATTATTTCTGAAATTTCCGGTCCACTGAGGCTAATACATGAAAGGAAACAAAAAAAAAAAAATTAACGAAATTATGGTCCAACGGAGTAATAATTTTAAACAGGATGTTTTGTGAATCATATTTTCAGATTATCACTATTATAGTATAATACTGTCTTAGCATATGGGAATATAATATAAGGTCCGTTCAGACAATTCATTTGTATTTGAAACAAACATTTTAATTACTTTTTTTATTGTTATACAGACTTCAAAAGACCAAAAATACGTTTCGTAGGTGTGTTCTATTTTAAAAGACACATTTTGGATGGGTACTTATTAATCAGGTTTTTTTCTCTCATAAAATAATAATTACAACCGTAAATTGTAATTTTTTTTTTACCGAGAGCAACGTCGTAATAATATAAAATAGGTATGGTGTTGAATTTAATTTCCTTGCTGTAGGTAGTAGGTACTCGTTGTCGTTTACGCGTTTGTGCGAGAAAAATAATTTGTACAAAGCTACTAAAGTAACGCGCGGGCGACTGCTCATCGGGAGGTCGAGAGACAGAGGTTTGAGATCAGTTGAATTTCGGTGTCGACGCAACCAAATACAGTATTATATATTTTAAGTTTTAACCTTATACATTATAAATGAATACAACCGAGTTGAATTTATACCATCTATATTATAGTTCTCGCGACACGCCTTTTTAATTATTTTTTTGTGTACAGATTGACGAGAATTGTATGATATAAAAATATCTGCTTAACATATTTTAAAGATCGTTCTTTGTTATTTTATTATTTATTTTCCTGAATTCGATTATGGTTGCAAAGATTTTTGATTGCAAATATTCACTATCGATAACTTATTACTATTAATACAATGATAACCTGGGTTTAAAGGATAATGAATCAGAGTGTTATATTATTATACCTAGGTACACACCAGAAAACTGGTGTAATCCGTAGCATTTTCTGTAAGCCGATTAAGAAGTTTAACAACTTAATTAAATATACCCAGTTTGAAATTATCTAAAAAGGAAGTAGTTATAATCGAAATTCATTAATTTATTTTCATAATTTAAAATAGTTTAATAAAATTTGAATGCTCCTTTTTGAGCAGTTTAAACATATTAGAAAATACACTTAGTAATAATGCTCTATAATATTATGCGTGGATTATTTTCATTGTATTAAAGAATTCACATTGTACCGAAATTTAACCCTGACATTAGAATTCGAACAAAATAATATTATTAGGTACTTATTACTGCAGTAATATCCGAGTGGGATTTTTTTGTTTTATTATTTATTTAGAAAAATACTTATGATGTCCTTATCTCAATTATTTGTTTTTCTTATCAAGGAATATTAAAAATTAAAATCAGTCATAAGAATTAAATGATCTCGAACAAAAAGTAAATATTGATTCTAGAAATATTCTAAGAATTTATTTTCAATAACAATATAATTAAGACCTTCTTAACTAGGTTGCCCTCTAAGTCTACTGATATTCATGTGCATTTTTTTAAAAATTATACATAACTAGCTGATCCCGTTCACTTCGTTGCCCATAAAAGGAGCCAATTCTATATGATTCAAGCTTTCTTCAATCCGTCATTTAATATTCGGTGTATGATGTTCAAAACTTACAAATTTTCATCTATCTTGAATTCCAAAATACCTGGCATGCACCACTTTAAAATACGGATTTTGGAATGTGCTTTCATAGTGCATACACTTACATGGGGATACGAAGATATCGTGAAAATTTCAAGCCTCAATCTATCATATTTGTGGTATACGTTGATAGACAGTGAGTCTATATCAGGACACATTCGATTATACTTATATTATATAGCCATCCCACCCGTCCTTGCCTGTGAGAAACGCTTGTGATTATACAAGCAGTATATTTTAAGATAGACAATCCACCTGCAGCAGACCCCGCGAGATGCGTACGTAATTACGAATGATTTGTTAACACGTTGTTTATGATGTGCATGTGCCCGAGATAACAGTTGAAAAATCAGTGTTAGAAACTTGGAACCACAATTTTTAATAAGTTATATGGTTCTGACCAAATTTAATATACCTACAGGTCTAAAATTATATTCAATCATAACCAATATAGCAACCTTATAATAAATAAAAATATATTTAATTTATTTTTTTGTTGGATATAATATGGCGCTACTGTTTTATTTCTGCCATCCAGATTTCCTACTTTTATGGTGGATTTTTCTGATATTTTAGTAGTTATTCTGCTACTCTGGGTGAGGACGAATCCAACAAATAAGGGATCATTACAATTGGTCCCGCCATTCTTGAGTTATAAATGGTGTAACTAACCTGACATTGTTTTTTTATATATATATATATATATAAGTCGATTCTCAATATTATTATCATCTGTTATTGTAATTTTATATTACGTATCAAAAATGGCAAAGCCAAATCCAGTGGAGGCGCACCTTTAGGTATTTTCAATGTGTTTTAGGGCCATTATCATCGTTGAACAGCATTTATTGCGACAATTTCACGTAACACGGCTTTAGTGTTCTCGGCCTAATATAACAGCTTTATAAACACAGTGGCCATATTATAACACGACCGTCACACACAGTAAAAAGTGGTCAGGCCATGGCCTGCGCAGATCATATAGGACCCGGAGCCACTGGAAGTAGGTGTATCGTGTGCATAAAAGCATAAGAGGTAAAAAAAAATGTACACCTATATATTGTTATATGAATAAAAATAAAAACGATATTACGGGAGGAGTCCGCGAGCGGATGAAAAATTCGTTCTTTTCCGCTTCTGTTGACACGCTATATCAGCTACCGGGTGATTATTGTTACGGGGCCGCGGGAGTTTGACGGGGAGAGGAGTGCTGCGTGGTGGATGGGCAGATGCAAGGGGGTTGGAGAACACGGTGTGTTCTTTTCCGTGACCATAATATAATACCACACCGACGACGGGTTAAAGAAAGAAAAATAACGAGCTCGTCAAAAATGACTAATGGCAGCTGTTTGGACGGCCCCCATCTCCCCCTAAGTGACAGACGCGTGTTTAAAATGACAACGTTTCATTCTCCTCCAACCACGACGTCAACAAATTCCTACGCTAGGAAGTATTGCAACAATCGTATTTTATAATAATAATAATAATAATAATAATAATAATAATAGGTATACTTAATGGATATCGAAATGCGAGTAGGTGGGTAGGAAAAAACACGCAACTCTTATTGATATCCCCGCTAGACTTAATCTACTAGACTGTAAAATGAAATAAATTCTATGTTGGGCAAATTACTTTTTTTTGGTAATTAAATTATAGGTACTACGAATTACCTTTCAACATTTTTTTAAAATTATTATTACTCTTTTTTTTTTACTGTGAAATTGCGTTAGATACTTAATAAAAAAATCTAAAAAATATTACAATATTGAAGTTACTCACCTATTACTTTTTTGTTCAAAAATATCATTGGAGCTTACTGATTATGCTATCAATTTATTAACTATCTAATGACTATAACTAACAGACACTAATTTTGCAATAATAAAATATTTTATTTTTAATATTTTGTTTTAAATAAATATCTTTTTTGAGAAATTTGAAACTAAAACCGAGAGTTGCCATTTAAAAACGGTATAAAACATTATCGATAAGATATGATATAGTTAAATAAATCCAAACAAATTACTACAAAAACAAGTTTTCATATTAAAACATTTTTTTTACATAAACGTAGGATAGAAAAAATACATAAATACCCTGCAGTTTAGAATACGCCTGTATAATATTTTATAGATCTACTTATACCGAACTCCGCTTGAGCTGTTCCTAAAATCATATATTTCGATTACTAATTATTAAATCTACCAAGTAATGTGGTATCGGATCAGCAATTAGAGCTGTATGTTAACAGTATAGGTTATGTTAGTATTTTTTTATATTATTGTTATTATTATTATTAAATTTTTTTTTTTTTTTGATTGATGGAAAAGAAAATGGACCTTGTCTCCGTCATTTCACAACGATGATAAATTACTAATACAAACTATAAACACGCGTCGTGCCTCACCGGTAATCGTGAACGTGTGTCTGTAGTATAAGGGTTGATGGGAAGGGGTGATTCTATATAATATTATACCATCGCAGACGTCGTCACCGCAGCCGTAGACGTGATTCTTTGTTGGTCGACTGACGCCATTGACGGCCACTGCGGGGTATGTAGTCGTTTCCGGAGACATTAGACCGGATATTTCTGGAATTTAAAAATGACCTGTCCTCTTATTCCCGAGTGAGATAGATTTTATTTGAAACTTGGTTAGGGTTGAACACGCGAAGTTGTAGTGATATATATTTTATAGATATTCAAACACGTTGATAAGTCAGTTTCTATTTTTTTCAAGATATGTGAATATTACCCGACTCTCGACTCTAACCTAACCTATACGTATAAATACCAGTAAGCCAAATCTTCTTTTAATAATCTCATTAGGATGGGTTATTTATTGTTCTTGTGAGATACTACCTATAAGCCTCATGTATAAACAATACCTTGATAACTTCTTATTTTAAAATGTCTGGCGTCTTGCTATAATACCAACAATATCAATTCACAAAGTTCATTCATCATTAATTCAAAACGCATTGAACCGTTTTTAAGCTTCTATATTATATTTGTTCTATTAAAGCTGTAGATTTATCAAAATTCAAAAAAGTGTTATCAGAGATTCGATATGAACTCTATATGAAGCATCAATTGATTTCAACGAGTATCTTTTAAGGTAAAATAATTTAATAATTTGATCACGTCATGTTCTGTTCGTATAATATTAAACATAAATTTAATATCTGCATTATAAGTGTAATGAAAATAATAAGAAAAATATCAAATAAAATATTGAGGTTTATAACATTTAAGTTTGCATGTTTCCAATATATTACTGCATAAATCATCCAACTGTCAGCTAATGCAGTTCGTGGTAAAATAATTTACACTTGCGTCATGACATCGATCCTTCGATACTTTGAAAAATCATTAATATAAATCGTTGGAAGTAAAGGATCTTAAGCCGACCTTTGCATAATAAAAATACAGTGTAACCCGTAAAACAAAAACCTGTGCCACGTTACTCCCAATCGGTTTACTCTCTTGTTTCTAAACACGTTTTTTATAATAATTTATAAAAACACTTCTAGAATGTTACTCGAGATACATTTGTACGCACTAAAGAGATCATTTAAATTTGTTCGCACTGTTAAATTTAACAAATTAAGGTAAGATATGCATTGCATTATGAAAAAAAAATCCAAAGCATGCTACTCGAATCATAAAATATATGTTTTTGTTAATACGTAACCATGACAACGAAAACCTTACAAAATATCGGTCAGAATAAAAAACGTGTAATCAGCCCAAAAACACATTTATGTTAAAATCAATTGGTAATTGATTTTGAAACAAATTTACCTGAATACCTATTTGTTTGATTTTTTTTTTCTGGTAATGGAGGAGTTTAATAAGATGTATTGCAGTATTAAATAATACAATTTATAGAGTTATTTTATTTTTAAACCAAACGTTATGTAAAGACTCTTCAAAATCTATTCGAAAGTTAAGTTGGAGGGATATAAAAAAATCGATGGATATTCAGTTAATATTATCTCTATAAAACGCACAAGAGGTTTGACTTATTGCTATTATAGTTGTGCAGTCTTAATAAATACGACAAACTTGGCATTCGATAAAGTTTAAAGATAAAACAGTCCACTCGTTACGCACTTCAAACAAAACTATTGAATGGTCGCTGAATTTTTTGATATGAAAAATATATATATATATGTATTCAATACAATACACTTCTTATAAAGTAAGCATTATTACGTTTCAAAAAAATGGTATTTCTATAAGATATGATTTCTTCAGTTTATTCAGAGATCAACTTCTACTCAGCATTTTTCATCCAGCAATTTTGGATTATAGTGTTTGTAACCGAGAAATTGTTTGGAATTTATCCTCGTTATTACGAATTTCTGTAATATTCTATAAGTATATTTAAATATTTCATTATTCCGAAATTAAGATGTCGGGTACGCACAAATACATGATGGTATGTATAAAGTATTCATAATTATTGTTTAATTGAAATATTTTAAACACTTATTTAAAGCTTAAAACTATATCCAATACATAACAATACCTACCAAAAACTTTAATATTTATTTATGAATGCATACATATTCTATGTAAGATATTATGTATACAAATCAGATCAAGCACTTTGCTTGCGAACAAGTCAAACTTTCAACAATTATTATCTCTGATGAAGTTCAAAGGTTGACATACTATATGATAAATGGAACTAAATTCAAGTCACGCACGATGTACTATTAAGAAAGTCATTAAAACGTGGTAATTTCGAGCTCAAAAGATCTTTCAACGAATATAGTTTACAAGCCATATAACCATATACAAACCAAGTAATGGCATATAGCTACGATGATGAAAAATATTTTAAATTAAATTGACACTAAAGTCCGCAATAACGACAAACATAACAGTAAAGATTACGCATAATAATACTATATAATATGTACTTAAACGTCTTAAACGTAATTGTATTTAGTTGTATTACGATATTACGTTAATATTTACATTTGAAAAATGTAGACAGACAAAATATAGAAAATATACCATTTTTGTACGTGATCATGCACATACATAACAGCAAGGCTGGGCAAGTTAATGATTTTTTTTAACTCAGTTAAGTTAAGTTAATATGCACCAATAACAAAAAGTTAAAAGTTAAAAGTTAATTTAACTATAGGTAAACTCAGTTAAGTTAAAAGTTAATACACACTTTTTGTTAACTTTTTATTAAGTTAAAAAAAAGTTAATTTGTTTATACAACGCTAACGTACTTAATTTTTTTCCAACCCAAAACTAAATTATAGATTATAGTGCGTTTATATTTTATACAGTGTTTCCATATTAGTTAAATTCGAATTATATACTTTTTTTACTTTAAACAATTCACGGTAAATATTTTTTGACATGAAAACGAAATATACTGAAGTAGTGAAATATGATAAAATTAAAAACAAAATAAATTAACTTAACTTACTTCTTGAAATGAAAAATTAACTCGTTAATTTCACGTTAATTAAAAAATAAATTTAGTAAGTTAACAGTTAAGTTAATGAAAAGCCAAAATTAACTAGTTAAGTTAAAAAGTTAATATAAAATTAACTTATTAACTTAACTTTAACTTTTTAACTCGTTAATGCCCAGCCTTGCATAACAGTGAAATTATATTGATTATATCAGGATCAAACAATTTATAATATTATACAATTTAGGTACAATACATTAAATTGTTATTATAATATGTGACATCGACGAGAGAGCCTCTAGCTGAAGAGAATTCGAATTTAAAATTGTCGGACAATTCATATTAAAATATGTGTATATTGTCTTAATATTATATTTTAAGGTACACAATATATAAAATGCAGCCCTATACACGCATATAGGTATAGATATGACCAAAAAGTTAACACGGAAAACGGTCTGAAAACTATTCACAAACTACGAAGTCGAATAAGATATATATCGTCAGCCGTGACAAACCTAGAAAAAGTCATTTGTTCCTAATGAAATTGCAAACCGACGACGATAAAGAAAGGCGTACTCTCACTTTTCAATGAACGTAAGGGTGACCAACATTCTCGCACTGGCAGTTTAAAATTATTTCCGAATTGGAACGGCAGATTGGTGGTTAGTGGTAAACATTCACAATATTATTAAGCTAGGTACTGATGAAAACTCATCGTGATCGTTTCTACGGTAAGTCGAAATCTATATCAACGTGAACCTACGCCGTCACACGCGTCACTTTCATATTATTTTCGTTGTACGCATGTATTTTGTTTTATAAATAAAATATTTAATGATTTATTTTCATAGGCGAATTATCGAAAGATTACCGTATAATTATTGAGTGATGTCCATTTTTGCTAATTTGAAAAGTAATTCATTTTATCATACCTAATTTAATGAACACTTAAATATTACATCATAATATTATATTCATATCTAATAACCATTATGCATAAAATAGTGATATAACTAATGCATAGACATCAGTAGTTATCTTTCAACTAATGTTTCATTAATAATAATTAAAATATTTGTCGAAAAATGTTGCAAAAAACTGCAAAATTCAAAACCAACATACCTAATTATTGGGCAACAGACCAGATGAATATTAAATTAAAAGCTTTGCAAATTTCGAGTAATGAAATCCTGTGTGAGATGTCAATTTATTTTACCATGAAATGTGATTGTTATAATCATTTACAAAAATACAATTGGTTTACCTCAACAAAAATGTCTAGCTGCCAATGATCTTCATTATATATTTTTTTTTATATCGCATCATGATGGCAGAAGAAAATATGAGTTGACATCATACGCACTTTATTCCAAGTAAAAGTGATCTCGCAAAAACGAACTCACGTGATTTACCGGCGTGGAATGTAACAAAACTAACAACATAGTATTAAAATATAGCAATAATAATAATATATTTAATACGAAAAATATTGTGACTTTAGAAGATGAACCACTTGTTAGTACGTGTGTGTATTTTCCAGCGGTCGATGTCAGTATAGTTTTTAATGCATACGACTCTCGTCGGGAAAGATCGCCGAGCTGCAACGAAATTAATTTTCACATATAAAAGCGATTACATTCTTCTATTCGTGGTGTCAGTTGTCTAGATATTATTATTATTATTATTATTATTTTTTTGATCTTATTATTATGACTTGCGTTCATAATGAATAATGTATGTCTAAACACATGGAGATCGCTACGACAATAATAACGTTTGAATTATACTGGACCCCGTGTCATCATAATATTATATTAATACTAAATAAACATTAGGATGGTCATTACTGTACAATTATGTATGGTCTAGTTATCTGTATCTATTAAAATATTCGTTAAAAAGAATCTCTTTAAAGTAATGCATGTACGAACCAAGTATAAATTCTTATATTTGAAATACCTACGTAATAATTTAATTTTTTTTTCTCAATATTCAATAGGATGAGCAAATATGTTTATCTGAAATAACGTAACTCAACTATTATTATGTGGTAGTAACTATAAAACATCGTCTACTTCTGGACTCTGGTACGGTGTATCAGTGGTATATTAATGCAACCGGGGGATTGAGAGAGGATTTTGATATAAATATAATATACAGTTCCAAAATTATATTCAATCATATCCAATAGCAACCTTACAACAAACATTTGTATTTTTGACATCCAGATTTCCTACTTTTTTGTGGATTTTCCTAAAATTTTATTTCATACAAACCTTCTCCTGACAATTACGAACACAACAGAAAAAAAATCAGCCAAATCAGTTAAAATGTTCTCAAGTGACCATGGAAAATAGGGATACATTTTTATATAATATGTAGAAATAAAATGTGCATTTTAATAATAAAATCTAAACACTGTATTGGTGTTTCATTCCGTTAAAATGTATTATTAAATGATTATTTCCTTTATATTTCGGTTGTTATATGAACTCGTGATTCATACTATCAAAATATTCTGAAAACAGCTGTCATCACAAATTGAAAAAATTAATCAGATTGGAGTTCAGTCAGTTAAGATTGGATTGTGTAGGAGGGGGTAAGCTGAAATTTGAAAGTGATTTTTATTCAGACAGTTTGCGAGTGGTCGTCACATTTACAACCCAACGAACACTCTAATATAATTTAAGTACCCATTAAACGTGTGTTTGCACGTACCTTTCGGATGTTGTATAATGATCATCTGGATTTTATCTATTCGAGGTTTGTTTTAATTACCACTCGGATTTATTCAATTTCGAAATCGTTGTTACTGAACAACATAATTTTGTAATTTTTTGACCGATGTTGGTACTTTATAATTTATAATACCCCAAGATCAGCATAATATTATTATATCTTTGCCAGGTGGATATTTATAAATGCAGATTTATAAAAACTTATCTATGAAAGAATGTATGATATTAAATTGGAATTTTCAAATATATATTTTCTTGTTTAATGTTTTATAAACTGCGTCTAAAATATATATCGATCATTGATGTGCCACGGTTTCAAAGAGACACTTAGGGCGATACCCTATTTGGGTCTTTGGGAAATACTGTATTTCATTACTATATACACTATACAGACCAAACGAATTTAACGCGTACGTTCTTCGAAACAAACACACAAGTCGCAAACTAATACATTATTCAATATATTAGGTATATATTCGAATTACCGGCCCACGAGAATTATTTCATTTTACCTAGTAATGATATTAAATTCGGACATGTGCGTTGTATTCATCGTATAAATGCGTACCTATACGTTTTGTCTTGTGATAATGTTATGTCCAGGTAGTCAAAAATTATTTAAGTATTTCGATTTTTGTATTAATTAATGTCTGAAAATGGGTTACATATTTTCTATGTTCAAGGTTTTGATCGAAAAGAGAATAATTTATAAATTGTGCAGCAATTGAGGTGAGATTTTATCATTATTCAAGCCCTTTAATTATAGTCCAAAAGGCATAAGCTCCACCTAATCTGAAATCCAATATTTATAAACCAAATTTATCTACATCAAATCTGTGAACAATAACTGAGTTTTACCTTTTAAAAGTCTGAAAAAAATGTGATCCACAGACGTTGTCAACCATAAAGGTTTATATTTTATTTTGGTTCAAGTTTCGTGACCAAAAACGTTTTTAAAAATGTTCGTGTTTCGTGCAAGACATTTTGACTCTCTGGACTTAAATATAATAAATTACTCACGAGGTAACGGGGTTTTTTTGTCTTCGCTTTTAAATTATCATAGATTAGGTAAGCGCAAATGGATAGTATTATAATATGTATTGAAAGCCGTCCGATGGAAATCTCGGAGTGTTGTTGGCATCGAGGCAACCACGTGTCTGCGAGTTAAGCTCAGTACCGTGATACACGTTTATCTATTTTGGCGTTGTTTAAAAGAAAAACAAACTTGAGACAGTAATACGATGTAACATTATTATGTCAAAATGTGTGAAAATCAAGATAAAAAAAAATACCCACGTAACAGAGACAGATCTAGAAAAATAAATACCTGCAGTCTAATCAATTATATTTTGTAAGGCTATTTCGATGTACACAACATGACAATCGCTTATTCCATTGTTATATTGTATTATATTTTATATTATACTTCACACACGCAATCTTAAATAGTGATATCCAAACTATACTAGACATTTGTTTAAAATAAGTCGTAAATATTTTTCTTCAGTAAAAATAACAGGATTCGCTCGTGTTTTGAAACTGATATTTATATCGCTGATTCTTAACTCTTAAGTGAATTATTACAAAATTCACGAATTCTTTAACATGTGTATAATTGTGACATTGTGTATGCTAATAATATAAGCTCTTAACGTAATATTATATATTTCTAGAGTAGAATTGTATTACACATTTACACTATTGTAATTTCAACGTTGTGAATATCATAATTAATGTTTTAATATAAGAATAGCAGAATTTAAAAGATTATTATTGTAGAATATGAACCATAGAAATGTGGTTGTTATCATATTATAAAAAATTGTTTTTAAAAAATAATATAGGTACAGATTTTTCTACAACTTCCGTTATTGATAAACTAACAAAAATGCATGTTATATTATTTCTTTCGTGAACCATTTTGATTTTCGTAAGCATTTTGGTACCTAGGTAAGTTAAAACAATTTCAAAATTAAGATGTCAATCATCTAAAATATTATGAATTTTATATTAACTAAAAATACTATGAATACATGTTTATAAGAAAAACACATTTTAATTATTAATATCTTAGTAATATTTGTTTTTGATAAAATTTTTAACTTTGTCTGGATAATAATACCGATCATAATATTATTTTAACTAATAACATTAAATATTTTCTTTAAACATTTTATTGATGTTTACTAGAAATATTTATTTCTTTAGATTAAATAAACATATAAGATATGATGTAGTTAATAAGAATATTACAGCCACCTCACATAAAAGTCCTTTCAATAATAACTGTATTTTTTCGTTTCAGGTGACGTTGTCTATATCAATTTTGATTAGTCTCCACGTTTTTTTCTTGCTGGTTGTCGAAATTATACCTCCGACGTCATTAGTAGTCCCATTACTGGGAAAATATTTGATATTTGCTATGATACTGGTTTCAATAAGGTAAGTTTATTATTATTGAATTTAATGAGATATTATTAAAATTTTGATTGGAATCAGGATAATATAATTACATAATTGCTTACCTATAAAGGAAAATATCTTAAGTTCATAAAATAAATTGTTTTTGTAGCCATACAGAAACAAAAATAAATTGAAATAAATAATAGGTGGTATTAAAAATAATAATCATAGTCACTATAAAAATATGGTTTTTTAGACATATTCTGAAGAAAATAATAAAATATATTATAGCATAATATTAGTACCTAATTGTTTTACAACTTATATGAGATAACGTATATAAATTACAAATGCATGCATTAACAAATTCTGAGTTTCAAAAAAATTCAATGTTACATGGTACATATACTGTCTTATAATTTTACATAATCCGGAAATATAAACTGTAGTTTATAAGTACGCTTGTCAACGTTAAAAATTATTGTTAGACATTTTATGTCGTAACATAGAGAACTACGATCTGAGACGTGTAATGAATGATTGTAACATATTTTTTCGATTAAAAATTAATATTGACTGTGTAAAAAAAACATAAGAGGAGTTATGTTTTAATATTATTATAATGCATACTAAAATAATATAATATGTTTATCAGCTATTATCGGAATTCAAATCAACACACAAAGAAAAGAAAACCTATATAACGTTGTTTGTTTCGCCCCACCCTGTACTTCTTATAGAGTTTTCAGATTTTTTTTTCTTATGCAATTGTAAACTATACATTTTAGAAATATTTCCCTATTTTCTAATAATATTACATGTTTAACAATATTAGTTATTACAGTAAATATAGACTCATTAGTAATTGTATATCCAATCTAAACACAAATAATACATAAAAAGTAATAATACACCAGTCACCATAGATTTTTTTATAAAATAAGATAAATATAAACTTTGATCAATATCAGCACGCTTCATATTTTGCAATAAGTCTTTTCAACTTCTTATGGCACAACAATGTTTCAATCATCAACGTTGAGGGTGATTTCTGTTAGAAAATTTGATCTAGGGGATTTGATAAAAAAGAAAATAATAAAATGTCTAATAGATAATATTATATTAATAAATGGAAAAACTAACAACAAAGAAAACTGTGAGAAAACAGGAATATAATAATCTAAAACGTACCTATTGAAATGCAATACATGCGAATTATTAACAACATCGACAAGCAATAATTATAACTTTTTTTTTGTGTTGTTGGTGTCGATTTTTTTATGATGTAATTTTGAAATAAATAACGATATAGGTCCGTACGTATCATTTTCACCAAACATTAAAATAAGCATTTCCAAGACATAATAATATTAGTTTGAATTTTTTCTAGTTATGTTAATAGCAATGTCATTCCCTCTATTAAAAAGCTTGAACATTTAATACAAAATCCATCATTAGTTATTCTTTGTAATTATTTCTTACCACATTATTCAAAAATCAAATGTCCACATTGGGCGCATGTATTCATAGTTATTCTTAATATATTATGCGTTTAATGTCCAAATATTGATAAAATTCGTCAAAATAATTAACATAATAGTATTTATACATTATTATGTACTTGTATTTTATCAGTTATATTGAAAAGTAAACCAAAACCTTCAGTCTGTAATATTTCGATTTTATAATATTTATGTATCATTGGTCAGACAATTCGAGTGAATGATTTTATTCAAATGGAGAGGTTATAATATTATTCGAGTAAACCATATTTATTTTACTATACGAGCCGTTATTCTGAGTATATTATTATTATGTCATAAGTATACATTATACATGTCTATACGACTATACCTAATAATATGAACGTACCTATGAACGTTTTTATTATAGTATGCAAGTATGCAACCGTGTTTGTCGTCATATATACACACGACAGTGGGTTTTCTTATTTGCCTAAAAATCGTGCAGTCGGTGGGGGAGAGGAAAAATAAAAATAACGTTACCTACACATAGATTTGGCCGTGTCTTACAAGATTATTACCTTTATGATAGCCATCCCGCATCGAAACATATTATTATATTCGTTTACAATACAAACGACACAAATTGAACGCGACGGACAAAAGTAATTTAATATCGGGGTGGGTATTTACTAACTGCATGAGTATCAGAGCTGCGACAACAGTATGGTAGAATTGCCACGGTATATACCAGAGTACCTTTACAATCGGGTATTAGAGACTCGGAATTCGAATCGAGCACGCGTAACAAACGGTCGGTTTCCCCTAGAAAGAAGAAAACTAATTTCCACGATCGCGTTAAACTACCTTGTGTGTACGTAGTTGTAAGTAATACGGCGTCGCCATATATATATAATATTTCTTATACGTTTTCCTCTTCATAACCGTTCGCGTTGCGAGTGCGCCATACTAAAATGCAATTTATTCATAGTTTTGATATTAACTTTGGTCGTCCGTGTACGTGCTGTACGTACCCGTATATACATAATAGTATAGCCGTGGTATTAAACGCGTATATTTTAAGCCGTGCGCCGCAGTCAACGAGGGCTTTCGAAAATTTTACGTGAAATAATGTCAAGTCCCGCACTTCAAATATTCTGTAGTACCGTCGCCCGATATAGGTATAATATGGCAGCCGACGTATGCTGCACACTGCTTAAATATTATACACATATACGTATATAGTGCTGTACGCTTAATTAAACCCGTCGTACTATATTTTGTTAACACTTCCGCGCCGCAATTTAATTGGTTTCGAATATCCGATAAGTAATTGACTGCGTGCATATACAGAGTGATCCAATAAGCACGCTCATCCCCATTGTTTTCTCTTAACAATGCATTTTTTAAATTCCGATTTTTGACATATTTTTTAGGCATATATAACGACCAGATTTGCAAATTCATTGAGGTATTGTAACCATTTGAGGAGTTTACAGTGGCAATACCAACTTGTTCTTATGGGACCACCTTTTTAAATGTAGTGTTAAGCAGATTACATATTTTTAAAAACTGTTATGTACCCAAATTAAAATTCAAACAAGTACTTTTTGCATTATTTAACTCTTAACTTTGTATAGGTATTAAGGATCCACATGATATTAGGGTTAGAAGATATGTCAGTTATGATGATTTAAACATTTTAGCTATTAATACTATAATCTATCAACATTGTATAACTCCTAATAATTATTGTCAGAGTATAATAAAAAGGTGGTTTTCTTTTGGAAAAAATTAGATATCGTCACAAAACACTCCTTAAATGGTATAAAAAAATCTATTTATTTAAAAATTAGATAATTACTCAACAATTATTTTAAAATCAGAATTTTAGGAAATGTATTATCAAACTAAAAAATGGGGGTGAGCATGCTTGTTGAATCACTCTGTATGTGTTATGTCATATACAATGTCGAATATAATAAAGTTTTTAATTATTAATTTTAATTGTTTTGATTAGGTACCTAAGTATTAACAATACCTAATTATTATCAATCCTTATACTACCTATATGACTATAGACATAATTTGGGATGGTAACAATATATTATGTGTGAATATGAAATATATAAAGTCTGTTGTAAGTTATACAATATTTAAGTCAGTATTGTGAATGAAATTTAGAACGACTATAATTCGAGGACTAGATTATAGAGAATCGGTAGATAGGAGAAGTTGACGCAAAGGAGAAAAGAATGGTTTTTTAAATCAATTCTGCTGTTTAAGGAAAGATACGAACAATTGATTAATAAATGTCACAACATTCGTATGCACGAGAGGAGATAAGGTACACGAGGGACTACGAATTGAGCCCTACGTTGAAGCGTGTTTCGGTAGCAAATAAATTGTGACCCGCAGCCTGACGAACCTTACGTCTATAGGTTGGTTAGGTAGGTACATCTAAGGCCTTTCGTTAAATATATTTATATATCACTAACATGTGATGATCATGCGAATTATTAACAACGTCAACGTGCAATTATAACTTTTTTTTTGTGTCGGTGGTGTAAGCTAACGGTATAACAATTTTATGTTATGACTAAAAATTGAAATAATATTACCTATAATCAAATTATATAATTATACTCGTATAATTATAAAAATAGCTCACATATGGTTCACACAATGTGTCATATCTTTGGGAAATCGGGTCAAAACGGTTTGTCATTGTACAGCGTTTGTTATGTCCGTCGAACGAATGACTTTTGATAAACCAAAAAGTACGCTTTCAGAAAACTGATCCACTGTTTTTTTTTGTGTGTGTGTGTTTGATCGAGTGGTAAACAATAAACATAAATTTTTTAGAGAACAACCCAATACATTGTATTAACATTGTTACGAGTTAGCTGGTATGCATTAAATATTGAAATTGTTCATTCCTTATCCACAATTTAGCCCGGGTGCATTGTTGCCGTGAAATGCGTTTCATTATTTCCGAATAACGATACTATAATACGAATATTGGGACGGATTTTCGTTAAAATACAAATTACAAATAACACGAATAACTATTATGGATACACGATGAGTGTTAAACAAATGCAAAGTTTGTATTTTTATTATTGTAATTTGTAAATATGCGTTGCGATTCACCATTATTTTATTATTTAATAAAAGAATTACCTATTTATATTCTGTTTTTAAATTGTTTGTTATACGCATAAAGACCATATAGTTTCAATTACTGAGTATTTTTATAACATTTAATGCGTGCCCTGTGGTGAATCAAACTTCTTTTCGTCAATGAAGAACCATCCTTTTTCTATAAATTAATATATTATTAAACAGATTATTTTTTGAAAATTTCAATGCACTGAATTTGAGATTCAAACAAGCAATTACTAAGTTATTAAATTGTATGTACTTAGAATAAAAATCTATGATTCTAATTTTACTTCAAAATATATAAAATATACCTATGACCTACGTAATATTAGGTCAAGTTACCTATATATAGTACATTTATTAGTTTTATAATTGTACATTTTTGTATGTATATTATAGGAATTATTGTTTCGGGGCATTTATGAATAACATGTCCATAATATATCAATGACGTGATTATCTTGTGAACTGTTGGACCTTTTTACGGTGGTTGTGGTAATGGACGGGGATAAAAAATAATATATACTTATTACTCACATTTTATCAATCGAGATAAAAATAATTAAATTAGTATGTGATGGTGTTCGCCACATTAACATATTACTATACATTAAATACTAAAGACCCAAAATAATATTGTATGAACTATTAGGTTTCATGCAAGTGCACGTGTCCTTGTAGTGCACATTGCAAATTGCACATTGCACATGCAGCGCGCCACATAATATTTTGCCGATAAAACAAAATTGGAACCTCACGCAAAGAATTTAATTTATGAATCCATTTAAAACATTTTCGTTTCTCGATCGCGTTATTACATCAAAATCCTATTGCTACAATTACTGTCGTCGCAGAAAAACTTAAATTCTATAATAGTACATTGGTCAAGTCCGATATCACATTATTGTTAGCTGATAATACGCTGCGGCTTATCGTTATTGTTGTTTAAAAGTTTCTGTACACGTATACAATAAGAGTTATCGAGAATAACTAGTTCAAGGATATGCACGCGCAGATGTAATATACATAATATATGTATAAGCGAACGAGTTTGTGGGATTTTAATAACCAAACATATATGAATCGATTAATGTTTAAGAGGATGTCAGCATAGTATTTGTTATCCCTCTCTGACCCACGCGCGACATAGAACATTTTACGTTCGCAATTATGATTATAACCATATGAATTTCTGAAATCCGAGTGAAATGACCTCTTATAAAATGAAAAGTTAAGAATATTATCTAGGGCATCTCATAGGCGTTTTATTATATTTTAATTTTAAAGCGAGTTATGAGTG
>NC_042495.1:87278417-87341910 GCF_005508785.2 Acyrthosiphon pisum
CGCGGCGTGAAAGCGCGTTTAAGTGCAAGGTCACGCGTGGGTCAGAGAGAGATAACAAATACTACGCTGACAATCTCTTAACGAACTTTATTTCGGACATTTGCAAAGCCCAAGTCACAAATATACTGATTTATTAATCATTGGATAGCGGACCTGGCAAAGGCGTCACCATTTTCCTGACATTTTGTTGAATGTTTTGTTCGTCGTTTTTTCTTTTATTTTATCTCCACACCGTTGTTTGGGTTCGATTTATTTTTAATACAAAGACTCCACTGAATTGGATTATTTCCCATACAAATATATTAGGTATATTACGCGCGAATGAAAACAGCAAAAAAAAAAATCGTATTGAACAGATTTCTTTCCATTCCTCTCGATTTTGAAAACGATGACTTTACTTTTGAGAGAAGTGAAAAAAAATTTAAACGAGTTAATCATTGGTTTTTCATCACCTCCGCCACCGTCTCGGTTTGCGTCGATATCATTTCCTTCGAATCTTCGGGAAACGGAAATTCCATCTGAATAGTTTTGTCGATTATATCATTTTGTTCGTACCTCAACGGTCATTCAATAACGCTGTAAGTACGCACATTTATATATGGGGCAACAAATCGAAACCGTATCGATTCTTTTAGAAGCTCTTTGTTATACTTCTGTTGAAGTGATGGCGTGACAGTGAACACCTAACCTAACCTAATCTAATTTTTTTCACTTAAAAAAAAATACCACTTTTTAACTAATGAGAAACGGTACCAAGCAAATCACCCAAAAAACTATAACAAATAATATAATAAATTGTATTCATCAATTTTGTTCTTCCAATGTTTTCTAGAGTTTACGGTATTGAAAATAATTTCCGGTATTACGGTATTGATTTCAATATCGATATGACAACAATAATAGATACGCTATATACCGAAATACCAAAATGATAAATACAGCAAAAAATTAAATCTACCGATATATTTTACTTTTATATGCAAATAACCATAAAATTATAAAACATCAAATATAATACAAATAATAATACAATTCTGTCGTAAGCTATTAATAACAAATTTTAAATGATAGAATATTGCATTTTTGTTCATGGGCAAAATCATGCTTAGCACATTAAAATAATAAAATTTAATTTATTTAGAAAGAAACGGTTTTGTACAGTAGGTATACCGTATTTCACAATAATTCCAAATCATCAATAAACTGTCAGTCCTAAGGTTTTCTACGTGGTTTCCTTTTTCCTACATTGTTCGTCATATCTTCATGTGAGAGACAATAACTTTCTTCACTGCGGTTGCCACTATTCTTTGCAGCCTCTCAACGTACCCAGTTGCAAGCTCATCCCGGCTACTCCATCCATCTGCATTCTTTGGCTGACTCTTACGAGGCATGGTGTACGCGTCTAAATCGAGATAAAATTGCACAACCTTCTTAAATCACAGTGGTCGTTTTAGCCAACGGTCACCTTGATCTCGATGCACTACATTTTTACGGGCTTAAGATTACTGTTGATGCTGTTGGTTCTAATATCTATAACACTGCGGTATTGAAATGTCAATACTGCTTCACAGACGAATAATTGTCTTCATAATTGTTACAAATTGTTGTATATTTTATAATGAGATTTGTTATCATATCAAAACCACAATTATAACACTCTCGTACATAATATTGCAGTTCCGATGAAAATTATCTATTCGTATCTTTGGATTATAAACGCTACAATGACGACGGTTAATTGATTTATGAAAACGATGATCAATTAAACCACATAATTTAACTGATGATATCAAGTGCAGTGAGCAAATGCATTCAATTAATTTTAGCGTGAACTCATAACAAAACAAATCATAATATCGATTAATATTGAATGAATTAATTAATTCAGTCGTCTAATGTATTGTGTTCTACTATTAGTATTATTTTTCAATAAATTCAAATACCTCAGCACAAAACGGTTTGAAAAATATGAAGTTTTGAAAACATTTAATAAGTCCACGGTTAATATACATATACCATTGAACATACACATACAAACTAATTTCGTTAATTATTGTTTAACACGCAATAGCTTCGTTATACTTTATGACAATAATAATTTAACATTACGAGCAGGCGTAACACGTCATAACTCATAATGACAAACATTGAAACATTTAATACCTCAATGATATTGTTGAAGTTTTGAATTGTTCGTGATTGATAGATACAGCAGCACGATATCGAAAGCTATATATGATGTAATATCTAATAAGTAATAAATAATAGTAAATATTATATTATTACACCTGCAATGCGGAACGATTAATGTCCTAGAAGGATTGGTAAATTAAACAATTCTAGTTTGATAAATATATTACAGGCATTTTTTGACTATCTATCATATATTATGAATCAAAAATATTTCGACGATTTTATTGCAACAACTCTGCATAATAAAATCGAAAGTAAATAATTCGAAAAAAATTATGAAACCGTCCCGAGTTTGAACTTTTTTGCTTGTTTTTAATGTGTTAATAAATGGCTTATTATTGTGGTTTCACTTGAAGCTTTGTGAATACGTTTTTTTAAAACCGTTGTTCGTGGTTTATATTAGATTTTTTTTCTATAAAACAACATTTCATTCACCGAAAAAGGATTATATAAACACATGGATTATTATTTTTTTTTCATCCTTTTGATCAGTTTAATTTATTGCTTAATATATTATTGTTAGAAAAAAAAACAAAAGTTTTTCTAATAAATTAAACGAATGGTAGTAAACTCACGAGTCAGAGCTGCATAGTTTTTAAATAGTAATTTTAATTAAAACAAACTGTCCAATTTGCGTATCGTGTAAAGTGATAACGTAAGCATTAACTGAAACGATGCTGAATAATTAAAGTTCTAATAATCGCCAGTAGGGACTTACCTACTATTATTTATAATTTCAGACGGTTCATTTAACATTAATATAATATAATTTTTTTTTTAATTCAACTGCCACAGTTCTATTTTTTTTAACCATACTGGTTAAACAATTATGTTCAAATTCTAATTTAATATCAAATTTTGAAAATGGTAGTAAATAATTTTTATAAATGAATACGATTTTTCATTGGACAAGTCACATGCGTTAAATAATATTTTGTTTTGGTGGTGAAATTTACCCTCTATACACAGTTCATACAATGAACTTATTCAAAATGACAAATGATATCGTTTTCGTTGTATACTTTTATCTTTTTTAAGTCGTGCTAAGTTATGCTGCATTGTATAGGATTATCGTAGACAATAAGACAATATTGAAATATTTTCCAGCTTTATGGACAATATTTCTTACATTTGTACCCATAACCATTAACAATAAAAATATTCTCTCTTTATCGGTGACGGAGACGGGGAAAAAATATATCGTATTTTCGATATCGGCCAAACGGTAGCCTATAGCCTGCTGTACTATGTATGGCTGAAAAAAAGGGGTACTAAAAACGTCTTCGGAATCCTTCCATTTAGTGGACATAAATGTACAGAGACACGATAATGCTCTCACGTATTCCATTTCAGATTGAAGTAAAGGTCACGTATACAATATATATATATATAACATAATCAGACATTATTATTTTTCTTTATTTATTATTACTTCTTAGCTCGTCATGAAAACTTTGAAACTCCGTCCAGTTACAAAAACTATTTTTTCAGTTTTATCGTTAAAATATTTTTTGCTCGAATATTCAATAGAAATGTTTTTCGTCCGTTAAGAATGTTATGCTATGTGAATTCAATTTTATCATAACATATACTGGACTGCTTCAATACCAAACTAAATATCCGTATATATATAAATACAAACATTTTAATATTATATTATACGATACCAATACGGCGTTCCAACAGTTTTACAGCGTGTATCCGCATTTATTAAAACTAAACAGAAATACTATAAGAACTGAAAAACCCTTTACCTCAAAATATTGGTTTTAGACCAAGGTTTCGGTTGTGATTTGAAAATAAAATAATAAATCAAACAAGTCTTTGAGTAAAAATTTAGTTTCGTAATATTTAAAAAGGTTTCAGCTCGAATATTGGTTGTTCCCTAAATTATAAAATATTCCAAAATGGTAAGAAATTGAAAATGTTCTTTAACTGTACGTCTGTACCTAATGACCGGTCAATAATGTCGCAAAAAAATTAATCTATTTTAAAATGACAGGAACATTATTCCGGAAAATATCTATAGTCTGTATAAGTGAATAATATACATTTTTAACATATAGGTACCTAAACAAAATATACGAACCTATACAATCACAATATTGTTTAATTGAATCTCATGGAGTGGTTTTGTATTCGACTTAATTGTAAATATTATGGTGATGGCACTTTAAAAGTTTAATAAAAATTACGAAAAAAAAATTGTTTAAACTGTGTGTTGTTTATTTTATTATTTTAGGAAAGCGTGAAACGTATTTTAAACGAATTAAAATTCAACATTATACCATATTATTAAAACAATATTATCATTATTTTTTTAACTTGATGGAATATAATATAAAAAAACACTCGACTCTTGAAAACATGCGATCAGCTAATACGGAATTTAATCTATAAAGTAAATAAAATATACTAAAATTATATACTATTAAATTAAAAATACTTTATTCGATATTCATTAGTAGTTATTTATTTATTTACGCCATTCGTATATCTATATTATAAAAATCAATTTTGTCATATTACACCTTCGAAAGAATATTTCACTGCTCACAATTTTCAATTCAATAACTTCTGTCTAGGTATAACAATACGATTTTATGGCACAAATTGTATTATAGATTTCTTATCATTGTATTTTATTAACAACATCCGTGAAAAAGAGTATTTTTCTGTTTAAACAAAAAAAAGATATAACATTTTGTTCATTGCAACAAAACAAACTTTCGATACAATATATTTCATTTGACTTTTTTTTGGCACATACACTTATTTTGTTTTAACACTTATTTTTGCATATTATGGAATTCAATATTTCATGGGACCTATCCGACCATTCGTGTCAATATGTTATATTGGCTGAATGTCGTGAAAAAAAGTGATTGAAATCGTTTCAATTCATACCTACACTCTTTACTTTACGTCTTATAATTAAGTTTTTTTTTATACAATATATAGAATATAGATTGGTACTCTTTTTGAAAACGAATTAGTTGATACTTCTTGTATAAAACATATCAATTGTTACCTTTGGTTAAAATGTGTTACCAAATGGCAAATGGATTATCTTATATAAACTGAAGAAAAATATTGCCAGACCACATTGTCTTCGGTTTAAAGATTTTCTAGTTTCTAATGCCATCTCCGCTTTAGATACCAAATTTATTTATTGCATTTCATTTTTTGGCAGACTCTCAAGAATTGAATGCAAATAGATTTAATTTTCGCAATCACAATAAGATTTGCCTTAGTTTATTAGCAAATAGTTTATCTGTTAGTAATTAATATATCTATTTACATATATGGTTTCAAGTCTAACCACAATATAATTTAATTCCATAGAAATTATTTAAATTTTTATTTATTATTTATATATATTATACACGCATATTATGTTCAAATACTGTTTACAGTTTATCAAATAACTAATTCCAGATTAATGGTTTTGAAATTTATCCTGCAATTACAATGCAAAATGAAGTCAACTGGAACTTGATCGAATTCATTACTTATATAGTTTCAAATTCCCATTGACATCGGGCTGATGTGTGGATCATTATTTTAATTCATTTACGTCATTTATGTCATTTACGTAATACGCAAATACGCTATTAATTTACCTAGTATAGGTTTAGAATAGAACAAACATACAAATATAAAAAAACCAATTCCAGTTGGTTATCGATTTGCCAGTATTATAGATGAATACATTTTTCCCAAACAGAATTTTACCATGATATAAGTACATTAATAAATTGTCTTCGGATAAGATTAGATTCATCAAAACAAGTATTGGTAATATAAAATAGATCTTAGTTAATTCAGTATTAGCTTGTATAATTTATTATCAAATAATATTAATTGATTTTGAAACTTACTTTTAGTTTTTTAACATGTTTTATGTAAATTTACGGCTTTACGGGAAGATATTTAGTCAGTATTGTAGTCAAATACATTTTTTTTTTATTTTGAAGTGACTTTAATACAGGCATGATACGATAGCTTAATTTTATAATTTTATTAGCGATTTTTGTTAAATAAACATTTTTATGTCCTACGTTTAAAATTTTAGAACACCGAAATCAAACAATTTTTAATAATGCCCTTACATTAATTATTATTATTTATTAATTATAATATGCTAAATTTAAATGAACATCTTTGTAATTTACAGTTCATAATAATTAAAATGTCTATACACTCATTTATTTCTTTTTATATCATCTAAATTCAAAAAAAAAATGATTATTACTGAACATTTTAAAATGAAATATTTGTTTTTTCATTTTGAAGTTTTGTATTGAATATAGTTAGGTACTTAGGTAGGTACATAATATCACTGTTAAAAACATACAAAACCAATTTTAATATTTTTGATTTATTTCCAAAAATATAAAACAAAAGCTGTTTAAGGTGAAATACACATAAAAATCAATGGATATAAATATTAAACATTTTAATAGATACATCATTTGTTTCAGGAAGTTATACCCGGATTCCTATGAAATCCTTTTTAGTTGTTATGTTTGGTTTATGTTTTATTTTAGCATACCCTTTTAGCTCTTCAGATTATCATTCTGAGAAAAATGTGCTGAGGAGGTACTGACGTTTAAAACTATGTATTTAAGTGGCGTAGCGTTGATTTTAGTTTAACGTATGTGTTTAAATGGTAAGTTAATGAATTCGTGAGGGGGGGGTTCGCACACCCCCCTCTACTACTTTTTTTCTTAAGATTTAATTTTAAACATAAACTAGTTTTACGTAATTTTAAATCACAATAATTATTTATATATTATATCACATAATATAATATTATTATGATATTACACGTCATATTATACAAACAAAAAATAAGTCACTTTACAAAAATTATTTTATAAATTTATATCTATTTTACTTAATAATAATATTACAACTCTTAGTGAGAATAATGCGATAGAGTACGGCGATAGCGTATGCAAAACTGATCCGGCATACACGAATGACGAGTACACGTACACGACAGTCTACCGTGAGCGTTCTACATTTTGTTATTGATATTATCGATACGAAAAATATAAAAACTGTTAAACTGTCGCTGAATATCTGTACCCGTAAACGTGCATAATAAACAATATTATGGTAGGTACAAGACACTACTACTAATAATTTAGGTATAAATTATACCGTATAACGATTAACGTTTATATAGAGCGGTGCGGCCATGGCGTTGAGGATTAATCAATCTTAAGTTGGAAGAAAATCTACAAAATATTATACTATGAAACACTAAATTATTTTTTCAATAAAAGGGTTTGATGTGCGTACATTATACACAGCATACGAACACGCTACGTCACATTGTATAATAAACACATAATGTACCTACCCTCCGTTTTGAATATTATTTGTAATTATATTTACCGGTGGCCTATGAAATTAAATATATGTATTAAAAACAAACATAGTATACTTTATGAGACTTCTAATGTCAACAAGTTTGCGTATGTAGGATTTTATATTATTTTACCGTACATAACAGTATGGCTGTAACAAGTATTTTTGTTTGAATGCACATAACATGACGTGTAGCAGCACTAGATCAATTAAGTAATAGTGTAAATGAACATCAAAGTAACATTTTTCAAAAACTACTTTCATAATTTTTGTAAATTGAATCAATAAAATGTGCTTATGTTATAGGTATGTCTGAAATTAATTCCCATATATAGTTGATACTGTACGTAAATGTACTCATCATAACTATAACAGTATAATATAGACTGTATACATTTAATATTTATTTCACAAAACACCCAAAAAATAACAATGCAAATATTAAGCTCACTGATTATTTTCAAAAAACTTATCGTTGATAAATTGTCTGGAAAAAAAATATAATTTTAGTAATTGAACAATTGAAAGTAATAATATTAATTCGATAGCGTTATATTTGTGTCATGATTTTCTAGGCAAATTATGAATTAATTTATTAATTTTAGTTCACGATTACCGAACTAACTATTAAGTGCGTATTATTATTATAAAATTTGAAAGATGGTATATTATGTATGTTAACAATTTCAATAAAATCGTAGAATAATAGTGTATACTATAATAATATGTTATTAATAATAATTGCTCAAACCTTTTAGATAATAATATAGTGGAATATAAATAATGAACAAATATATTGGTTTTAATACATTTGACAATGTGCATAATTAATTGAAACAGTAAATGTCTTGCCATCCCTCACCCAGGCATGGCAGATACCTACGGGTGCCCACTTGAAAATGCTGTTAAACTAAAACACAAGTGTTTACAAAACCTACAGTACCCTCCCCCACAGTTAAAAAACCACCCAATGGCCTTAGTTTCCGCGGGTTGATTAATAAATAAATAAATGTCTTTTAAATAGTTGTATACTTGCATATAATATTATAACGTTTGAGTTTTAAATTAATTAAATACACTCGATGGATGAATATCGCATGCAACTTATGATTACGTAATTAAGAAAAAAAATCGTAAACTGGAATCATAATATTAATATGCTTTTATGCAAAACAATAAAAATAAACACTACATTTTACTGTTATGGACTCATATGAAGTATAGGTAATATATTTGACGATTGAACCGATAATTTATAATCCCGTTGAAATAATAATATACAATTTGTATGTTTATGTTTAATACCAACTGAAATATTTAATTGACCACTTAATAAATTATTATTCGAAATGATTACGCGAAAATTTGGAAGCAATTCACGCGGACCACGCACATAAATAGTAATAAACTAGTAAACCATTGAAAAGCATGTTTCCTATTTACGCAGATGTATAGGTGATCAATTATTATATTTTTATCTATATAATTGTTTTCAGCTTATAATATTAATATATACACATGCCATCTATATTTTATAATAATTACAACCCTTTGTTTCGATATTGATTAATTTAATGTAAACAATAAATACACTAAAAATAACACAATATTTTATAAATTTAAATATCAACGTTTCCGTTTGTGTTAATCAATATTGAACAATATTTCGTACTCCCTATAAATATTATACCAACAGAAAATCAATATCTTTATCTATAAATATCTAATTATTTCGTACAAAAAATAAATACATTTAAAAAGTCTACGTCGTAAAATTAACAAAAAGTTCTTTAATCTTTAAAAATCAAAGTTATTTATTCATCGAACATCAACGAGCATCAACAATCAAATCTCATTAAGATTAAATTCGGCATATATTTCTTATAAATGTCCAATGTTCAATAAAACATAATGTAGGTAAATCAAACTTTTGTTACGATTTGATTTGATTTTGGAAAGCTTTTGTATGATTTTTTTATCAGTTCAAAAACAAAATATTTTCATGGAGAGATATTTCCTTTGAATTTCTGTCCTGTTGAAAAATAATATTCTTTAAGTGTAAATAAATATTTAAGATCGTTTTTTTTATTTTTTTTTGCAGCATATGTGTTACAGTAGTCGTATTGAACGTTCATTTCCGATCACCTCAGACGCACAAAATGGCACCTTGGGTAAAAAGAGTGTTCATCCATATACTGCCAAGACTTTTAGTCATGCGAAGACCTCAGTACCAGTTTGAACCAAACAAGTAAATATGCATATAATATGAATACTTATTAATATTTAATACCTAAGTCTGTTTATTTTCACTTTTAAATCACCTAGTATAAGATTTCATTACATAACAATAATGTTACTAAAATCAATTATAGGGATAACCTGCAAGACCAACATAATGTTTTGAATTACCTAGATTATTTTTATAACGGCAATTATTAGGTATTTACTAGTTGATGGTATAACAAAAAATTAAACACTTTGGGTTGGTGGGATTTGGTGATTGGCCTCAGGGACTAAAATTGTGTGTAGTACGAAATGCTAAGTGCGTGTAATACAAATAGTTATCAAACAATAGTTAACGAATGTAGATACCTATTCTTTTAAAAGAACCATTAACATAGGTATGTTGTTTCAAACCATGATATAAAACAAAATAATATTATTGTTAATGTTTGAAAATTATTTAAGTATTGTATATTAATTTTTTTAATGGTAAGTATTTCTAAACCTAGTGTATATTTGTGATTAAATATTTGGTGATAACACTAATTAGCTTTAAAACATTTGATCAAACAATTTCATATGATTGTTAGGAATATTGTAGTCTGAGGATAATTTTTCCTAAGTTCGGGTATTGTTGCGTTCAGTTCAGTGCGTTTATTATTTTGTAGAATTATTAATAATCTTACCAATATACTGACATAAATCGTTTTATTGTGATGCGAAATTCCCCACCGTAACTCCAATAGTTTAATATAAAGTGTGTAGTACGAAAAAAATTATATTTTAGCCTCAGATTGGCCCCAGTCACTAACGTGTTCTGAGATCAAGCGTCGGCCGACGTCGCTAGTTTCCAGATGGGTGACTATCAGGATTTTTAGTGACGAATTCTCGCCCCACATACCAACACGAGTTCCTCAATCAACTGTAACCCCACTACAACATTTTAATGGCCATAATCGATGCTTAAGATCAATAATAAAAATAAATAAATAAATAAAAACCTAACTAATTAATATTAACATCACTATTTTAATATTACAATTTATGATTGTACATTTTTGCAATTTTACAGTTTTAATATTGAATAGTTTTCAATAAAATATATAGCGAATGTTTCATGCAGTTGGGATGATATAAATATAATATCATGATGCTTCAAAAATTTAGAAATCTAGATAAAAATGCCTATTAAGGCTCTGACAAACAGAAAGCGTTATTTTCACGTCGCATGTTTTTGTAATTTGTTACAACGTCACGTTATTCACGCATGTGAAAGCACCACGCCGACGAGCCATTTAACGCTTTAACGCGCGTTATAACGCGTTCTGTTTGACAGAGCCTTAAGTTATTAAATATGTGCTGTTTCTGTGTTGTATTGGAGTTTATTAGCTGAATATAGCTTATACATTTAAATGAAAATTCTTACTATTATTATACTATATAACGGTTTGTTTTTGTTTTTTTTTTTTTTTTATCAAAACTGATACCGTAATTTATTTCTTAACATTAGGTAGACAATGGCTGCTATTGTAGTATAATATTTACCTACGACACAAGGAATAAAAACACCATTTGTTTCATCGTTGATTTTTAATCGCCCATTTTCTCGTCCAAGTTTTGAAAATCATGGATAGGGCTATTATTTCTTCAAAATATAAAACAAAAATAAATTTCTAATATTTAATTAATAGTAACACAAGTTTTACAAAATTTAATGTCATATACCTAGTTACAGTTTACTTGCATTTTAATATTATATTATTACAAGTTTCTTTAAGTTTAATAATCACTTACACCATACATGAAGATAGTACATACATTATATATAATTTCATGGTTGTTTTTAAAACATCGTATATTCGTATGTATTACAATTAAGATGGTATAAACATAAATAATAATACATTTATCCTAAAAAAATAAATATTGCAAATTATAATTATTTGATTAATCATTTTTTAACCATACAAATTGTGTTACATTTATTATAATATTATAAATCTTCTAATTACCAACTGCATGATGGTTATATGATTGTTTATCATTTTCAACTTCAAACTTTTAAATTAAAATAAAATAGGATAAAATATTATTTTAATTTTAATATTAAGTCTAAAACATACCAACCAAAGGTATACCTAGAAACCTACTTTACAGACATCACATATTATATTAAACATCGCTAATGTACTCAAATAAAATTGCTTGTTTGTATTGTAGAAAATGTATACATTTAAATATTTAATATGCCTATACAATTTTAACATATTATAACTGAGAAATAATGTTGGTAATTTTTTTTTTTCAAATAATAAAATTTTTTACTACGGTTATTAACAGTTAGATTAATAATTACAATATATTACCATTCTGCACTAAGTACCTATAACATTATTATGCTCCCTGATTTTGATTTTGATCTCGGCGTAACATATAGGCAATATAGGGGCATTCCTGTGTAGAACAATATTTTTAAATTATCCATCATCAACATTCACTCTTTGAACAAAATATTATATTTTATTATGTTTTATATATCATATAGGTACGTAGATGACAATAAATACTTAACTCGTTCTTCTTGAGATATTTTATATACTTACAAGACTGCAATAGTACTGCACTTATATTTACGAGATGTGTTGTGAATAGATTCAACGCCGGTTCGATAATGCTGAAGGGCAGAGACATACATCCGTGTTTCTTCCAGGCTGGCTGCGGCTACGACAGCACGGAACCCGGAAAAGATAAAAGTCGTCGACAAACAGACGACAGCAGCGTGTCGAAAGGCACCAGAGAAACGTCTAAAGAAGACTTATCTAGGTCAGAAGTGATGTATACACAATAATATAAATATAAATATATATATATAATATCCACGTCACACCCCTATACGTACGTCTAAATCCGGTCCATAATACTCCCTATATACATTTTAAACATTTAGTCAAATATTCACATTTAATTATTTCGTAAAATATGAGTTCTCTAATCAAATATCTACTATTTGGGAGTTTAAAACTAAAAACTAATATATCAAGTTCTAGATAATATTGTTCGTTTCAAATTTGTGTATAATAATGATTTTTGTTTTAAAATTACTCTGGAACGATATCAGATCGGCAGAATGGGCATGTTTTTGCCTATATTTTCTATCATATATTTTCATAAATACGCAACAACCAAGAATAGTACAGATATTGGACCCCTTGGAAATAACTTTGAAAATACATTTATATTTTTTTTAAACGTTTTAACATTTACAGTATTAAACCACTTATAAATGCCTGCAATGAGTGATGACATCATCTTAATGACTTAATTTATATAATTACACAAAACATTAAAACTTATATTTTAGTCATCTGCGTTTTATTATAAATTAACACTAAAAATGATGTCTGTGACGTTTCGTAACTATTTCTCTGCTAGTCACATAATTGCATATAATCAATGTTGAAATAAATAATTATTTTATTTATGAAGCGATAATTATACTGGTATGAGATTAACCTACGGTAAGTTTAAATTGACAGTCCTTTCGTATGCAGAAAATATAACTTGAACTATTTTAAACCGTTTTATACGAAATAATAAATAGTAAATAATACATAAAAGTTAAAGTTAAGTGTAATTTATTAGGCCTTATATCACATTATTGTTCTAAAACTTTAACAATTTATAAATTGTGCGTCATTTGTCGTAGTCCAGTTCTGGATATCACTAGTTCATAAATTGTGCAGGTCGATAGCTCGTTTCGTGAAATAGGCGAAAAGTTCCCGTCTCGTGAACTTGGCAATTCCATGTCTGGGATGTAACATATATGTATGTTTGTATATATATAGATAATGTGTTCCAATATTTCAATCTCTTTTAATTTTTAATATTACCAAAAACATTTTCACATCAAAACTAAAATACCCCATAAAATGCTGAAGCACAACGAAGCGAAATATAATATTGTTTTATCACTTATATAAGAAAGTAGGTGATATCCCTGAGGAGATGGCCGTTCGAGTATTCGAGTTATTTTTGTGATTCCGTATTTTGTAAGTGTCAGTGGCTTTGTGTGTCGGAGGTATTTTATTAATGTTTGGATGTTTTTTGCATTATTCCCAAAAAGCATAACTATAAGTTTTTGGAATATAAATTTCACCATTTATCAAAATAATTAACCGCATTTGCTTTTCTTTCTATACCTATCAACAACAAAATTATAATTTTGATGGATTTCATCTTTAATTATTCACATACAATATTCATACTTTGAGTGCTTTAAGCTCATCAATACGTGATAATTTAATTATAACAATAAATTATGATGATAATAATACCGACCGCGTTCGTTGTAAGGCATGTAACTACATTAAAATATACCTAGCTAAATAAGTTATTTAAATTATTTAAAAGCAAACTATTTTTACTATACTTTCATGTTATATAATAATATAAACTAAAATACGAAATAACGCTAATATAGGGATGTTTAAAATATAATTTTGATTTCCAGAATAGTAGAGCATGTATCTTTATTGCTTTTTGAAAAATAAAAGCCGGAGAAACTTTTATAATGTATATTCTATGAAATGTCTGTTGACTCTTAATTCACCGTCGACGATTCTTTTTGTAGCTATTTCGAAACCAGAATACCTTTTATTACCTGTATGTAGGTACCTCATAAATAGAGCTAAATACAGCTATAATACTATAGCCGGAGTGGCGCAGTGGTCACACAGTTGACTTACGACTCACACAGTCATCGGTTCGATTCATAGCAAAGTGCAAAAAATGTGTGTGATTCTACGCAGTCACCATTTTCCCGTGCTGTCGTCCGATTGCGTCATCCGGTTTCCAACTAGGTCCCACTCCACTGGGAGTGAAGACCGCACATGTCTCCTCTTGGAGAAGGGGGGTAGTATCATGCATATAGTGATATATACATAGATAAATAGATCACATGATCTCCCTACTACCCACTTGTGATAAGCATTGTCAAAGACCTTGAGGTCGTTACAATGAACAAATATAAAAAAAAAAAAAAAATAATACTATTTATTTTGTTGGTTTTAGTCGCTCTTAAGTCTTAGTTCAAGGTGTTATCATAATACAATGCAATAATATTTTATTCTGTTGTAAATGTATTAATTTACTAATATTTTATTGGCAAACTGCTGCAGTGACGGCGAAGGGGGAAGCTGTCAGATACACGGAGTGGCGCAGAGTCTGATTTCCGACGAGATATCAGTCACCGAAATGACTACTGACTGCAGCAAGAGCTCGATCCTGCTCAGGAGCCCCGGATTTCTGCATTCGTCCTGTCCTCCGGCCATGCACAAGTCGTGTTTCTGCATCCGATTCATAGCGGAACACACGAAAATAACGGACGATGCGACCAAAGTATGTTTATATTAACCAAGCACTAATAGTTATATTGTGAAGTTTTTTTGTAAAATATAATATTAACTCGCTCTCCTAGATTCGCAGAACGACGTTTACGACAATTCTCGTTGTTTTACACGATTCCGAGAGGAGTCGATGTTTTAAAATTTTTTTTGATACCTTCGGTTTTCTTTTTTGAGTAGGACGAGAGCTCTGAAAAGCCTTAGAAAGCGCAGTCATCCATGAAAAATCTTGTCTAGACGGTATTTTGAGGAGGTATTTTTTCAATTACTTCGAGAGTTTCACTGCATAAGAAAACATGACTAACCAAAAAACGTCGAAGAAGACGTATATAATCATGTACAAGTATAATGATTTTGTAATGTAATTTGGAAAATAATGGGCACTTGTTAATTATTGCATACAAAAATATACACAATATTAGATTCTCTTTATAATACTGAATCGTTTCTCAAGTGTATCTATCACAATAATATATAATATATTATCGCGGCAAGCGAATAGAGATGAGTGCTCAATGTATGTTCACCGTATGAAATGTTATAGGTACATAGTCGGTCTTTTTAAAATGGTAATCTTATATTTGTGTGTCCAATTAATACGCAATTACTACACTCAAACTCTGACGATCGAATTTATACCTTATCATTCTATTTTTTCCAACAGAACATATTTTAGGCTATATGCGAACAATTCCCTCTCACCATTCGAAATTCCACCTTCAGTCGATTTATTTGGCTGTTATTGTAGCGTTTCAAATTTGTCCACGAAACTGGGAACTCAGACATTGACAATTTTTTATTCACCAATTAAATTGATCCTTCCTCCAAATAAAAAAAAATTCACAATATTATTAGTAATCTGCCTTTATAAAATAAATTTTAAATTTTGACCCCTCAAATATACCAACTAGATCCAATTTTATATCAGAAATTACCCTCAACATTTTAAATCGAAGAATTATTTTGACTACTTATCGTGTATACATATAAAAAAAATACGTATCATTTTAAAACCAATAAATTCATTAGAATCATACATTAATTCTTAAAATCATGATATTATTAAAATAATTGTTTGGTAACCTTGGTTAACCAAAAAGTTAGATGGTCTTCGCTTTTAACCGCTTAAGTAGGTATTTGTCATTTAATTCCAGTATACTCGACACATACTGTTGTATAGCTAAGTGATTACCTACTTGGCAGCTTTTTATTTTAATCATTAGATTTATAGGACTGAAACAATTATATTTCTCGTGAAAATTAAACCGAATTTAAATAACACAGTAGGTTTCGTCATTATTTTTATTTGTTTATTGAGACCTTAATAATTAGAAAGCTTTACAGAACATTGATATGATTAGGTATATATTTTACGGGAGATTTTAATGAAACACCGGTCATTTTTACTATTTTTTAAACTAATTTCCACACGATCATAAAAATATGATGATCAACCGGCTAAGGACTGAGGAGCACCCCAGTCTGAATTAGTCTGAAGCATTACTGTATTATAATATAGTCGTACTCATAATAGGTAGGTATCTATGTATGATAAATTTATATTTTTGGAAATGAGACTATAAACAATATATAGCGTACCACACACCCTCCCGGACCAAATGCGAAGTCGACTCGCGTGTTTCTGAACGTTTGACGGCAAACCCGTAACGCATTATAATATATTATTATTCGACCTATCAAACTTACTGCATTATCATATATAAGTATGGCGCAACTCTTTTCCGACTTACTTGCCCGACCTCGAACGAAAACTTTGCGCCGTATAGGTACAATCAATCAATCAATCTCAACGCCGAATCGACGAGCGCTCATATCGTAGACAACAATTATTTCCGTACGATTATCCTCCGCGTGCTTTGTGCAGGTAAAAGAAGATTGGAAGTACGTCGCAATGGTCTTGGACAGACTATTTTTGTGGATATTCACACTGGCCGTGTTCGCGGGCACGGCGGGTATTATCCTACAAGCACCCACGCTGTACGACGACCGGATACCGATCGATAAAAAATTCAGCGAATACCAAACGTAAGTATATAGAAGGCATATCAATAATATTATTATAATGTGTATCATCATAGTATCATAGTGTCGACAGTGGCGTATCTGAAGCTCAACCAAGTGTTGGTGGTGGTGATGAGTTGGGGGGGGGGGGGGGGGGGGGGTCGAAAAAAACTTGTTCCCTTAAAAAAACTAACGAAACGCAAGGTAAAAGCATAGCATGAAACAAACTTCTTGAATTGTTTTCTTTTTCAACAGTTATACAGTTAGGTATTTGATTTGTATTCTATTCGACGATAATACAATAATACAATTCTAAATAACATGTTATTTGTTTTAAAAGAAACAGGACCCCAGGGTCCACCAGGGTGAGGGAAAATCCCCCATCACATTTAATATACGCCACCGGACGTTAATCATAATTATTGTATTTCAGGTAAGCAGATTTAATACGAGTAAAACTAACGAAATATGCATTACAATATCATCATGATTATATTATTATTACAGTATCTTGTACTATACCTACATTTGAGAAGCAATATAATATTATATACGTCGTGTACAGTTGCTTAGGACTATATTGTTTCTGTATAAAAACACATAAAGTATATAGGTAGTAATATCATATAAGTGTTTAATTTTATAGTCTATACGAACTTCAGAATAATATACGAGTAGCTAAGAGAAAATAAGTTGGACGGGTTGTATTATGGTGCATACTGCATATCTTATGGCTTTTAAACATACTTTTTATTCTAATTTCACGGTGAATAAATATTATGAAATGGTTTTTATTAGCACTATAATACTATATAAATTATTTGATATTAAATAAAATTCTTTAACACGTTATTACGTTATTACAACATTCTGAACAATTTTTATATCAAGTTAGTTTTTGTCGGGGTAATATAAATTATACCGTGTTAGTAATGATAATACGCATTTTGTGTGGTTAGCAAAACAGTTAAATAATTTAGTTTAAAAAAAAATCTATAGTTTAAATCAAATAAATCTATAATAATGATATTATCTAAATCTGATTAATGTTGTGTTAAGATCGATAAGTGTGGTTTGACATAGGTACAAAAATAAATAGAAAATAGTTTTCGCTATGTCATATACAAAATTATATTATACAGACACAATATTAGTCCACTGCCCTGATGTTTATAATATTATTATAATAACAAACTTATGAATTGGACAGACGTTGCGCGGACAAAAGGAAATAAGTCAAATCAATGCTTTTCAGTAAACGAAAACAACATCAATTTCTGTATCTACTGTTTTATTTAGTTTTTCAAGTATGATTTAAGATGAGAAAAAAATACAAAATCAAATATTTTGTTAATGAAAACTACGTCTAACAAAATAATTTGTTTTCTGCAAGTTAGAAACGTAATCAAAAAATGGTCAAACCGACTTATTCCCTTTTACCCGTACAACGAGTAACGACCAATTGATCGGAGTGTCTAAAAAGTTTAATAATTACAGGTCACCTAGCATAAGGAAGAAACTGAAGATAGGCCGTTATTGAAATAAAGTACATACAATATTATAATTATTATAAATCGATAGCGTATTTCTCGATTGCAATATTTTTTTAAATCTTTCACCCACACACACAAACACATACACAAACCTTCCGGCGTTATTATACATTCCATTTTAATCGAACTTTCACTTTTTATCTAAATTATAATAATACACTTAATCGTCTTAATCGCCGATAACACGAATTTTCACGAATGGTTTTTCAGATCACATATTTAATCGCACAAAATATTATAAAATATTATATTATATTATATAAACATTTAGTTTCGGTAATCACCAAGCATGAACACCCCCATTTTTTCGTTTAATATTGCATTGATTCAAATGTTGATTTTTAATTTTAAGTACTTATACTCAGAGATTATATTATTTTCAAATACTTTAGTACATGGATGTTTTACACCATTTAAAGAGTGGTCTGTGGTGATGAAAACTTTTTTTCAATTGAGATCACATTTTGATTTTTGAGTTTTTATGTAGGTAAGTATCTAAATCGAAAACCAAATGATTAGTTTTTAGTTGTAAAACTTTACGTCTTAACATACTGAAGATAATGATCCATGATAATAGATTTAGATGAATTGGGGATGATCTAGGAATCATTATCGCTTATAATTAACATTAATATATTACAATTATCTAATTCGTGAACATTGTCTGAGATTTATAGGTAAATATTACATATTTTATATTAAGTCATTTTTAGAAGTATCAGCCATAACTTAAAGCTTAATAACTCAGGAACTTCCCGTTAAAATATCTATTTAGATGCACCAAAATGTTCAACAAAAAAAGTAAAAAGCGTGGTTTGAGTATGAAAAATATTAAATTTGCATCACCATAGGCCACTCCTTACGTGGTATAATAAAAATGCGGTGATTAAGTTTACTTCAAATCTAAAAATTCGAAAAATCAAAATAATTTGAATAAACGCATTACTAAACAATGGCTAAAAGGGTGGGAGGTAAGCATGCTTGGGGAACCATCCTGTATATTATATAATATTTACCCACTATGTAGATTTACGGAGAAGCGTTATTATGTGTTAGCACTTTAGATCACGTACACATTATAGGCGCATATAGGAGATTCGACGTGCCTTCGACCGCAATACACTATACCACAAACTATTTTTTAAATTTATTTCGTTTGTCAACACAAAATATACTCAAATGATTTTTCTCTCAAAAAGTTTAATTTCCATAACGAGGTAAACAACTTACGTGGGTAGACCGGTCAAAAATATGATACCACTCAATCGGCGCATATGATGTAGGTTATACGTATACGGACCTATCTAATTTTTTCGTCACGTGCTAGGCACGCCCGCAACGACCAGCCTTATTATAGGATATTGCGTTCTTATAAAAACGGCCAAAACGAAATTTAAGTAACCCCATCGGGCTAATAGATACGTTGTTTTTGTTCGTTATTTACATTATAATATTATTATACAAGTATAGAGCCGGACGGACAAAAAGTTACAAAATCACGAAATTTATATAAAAATAAATAACGTAGGTTAGGTTACCCACACCTAAATATACACATGGCGGTAGAAAGACGATAATATATACGGAAATCTATTGAATTTACTTTGTCTGGAAATCGATTTAATACAGCTCATACACGACACAATTAAACAGCATATATTGCAACATTGTATAGACTTGGATTTAATCACGTTTGGTTAGAAATATTAATGATGTTCCTTTATAATACGTTTGACTATATCATTGTATTGCCGGTTCAAATATTAATAATATAATAATCCAAGTAGGTAGGTAACATTTTTCGATTTATTCGTGTAAATATTTATTTAATTAATTTTACTTGTATAAATTCTATATTTTTCCATTGTCTGCAGAAATTATGACATTTTCTGTACAATATTTTTGTATTTTTTTATTAGCTCATAAAGAAAACGAGTTTTTTATGAATGAAAAGAAAAATCCGATTGGAGGACGCCTTTTACTCGGAAAGGTACGTGGTCTAACAATATAATATTGAATTTCAAAAGCAAATCATTAATAACGTTGTTATATAAGTATAATATCAATTGGATCATTATAATGTAACAAAATAATATGTTAATGTACAAAATATTTAATTTAAACTAATAATGATTAACACAAACATGTGGATGTCCAGTCTCCATTTTGTGTTTCCTAACTGTTTCCTGCAAATTTCCCAAGCTATCATCAGTACCTTCGCACATTATTTTGGGACACGCTTTGACTATTATACATCATTGAAGACGTTGATCCTCCCAACATAATATTTCTAATTTACAGCCATTTTATATTTTCGAACGACATCGGATTAAACTTACTCTTCTTGGTCATGATAATATTTTTGTCCAAGGAAAGTGTAAAAGAAGAACTCTTAGATTTAGATAATTTATATAGATATAAGAAGCATTTTCCGGGAGCCAGATTCCCAAATTCTTTCTGAATAATTTTAATTTGATGTATGAATTAATAAATATGATATTGTATACCTATATCGAACAAAATTTAAAATAATCGAATTTTTATAAGGTTATTTTAAATCAAAAACAACTGCAGAAATGATAAAAATGTTAAATGCATGCAACTATTTATAAAATAAAAAAATATTGTTTGAGATCTCATAGTAAGTTGGACAAGACATACTTCACATATGTGGAACGGTAGATACTATTCACACATTGTATAACAATTTATTATACTATTGTTCTTTGAGCGAATTTCAATATTTTAACGATTTAATTTTAATATTAATTACACATCTATGATCTATGTTAATTATTTGTGCCAATTCAGTGTTCATAATTGAAGCATTAGATTATCGATGTAAATATCACCCATTTAAAAACAACGACTATAGGTATACCTAGTATATAGTATATGTCGGGAGCGGTTCAATATGTGATCTACAAAAAAAAGATATTTACATAACTTATTTTTTTTTAATTTGATATTAACAATAATTATTATATTTCAACCATAATACATTTGTGTGAATATACATAATAAATTACAAACATAATATTTATGATTTATAAGTATAGTTATTAGGTACATTTCAAAACCTCGATGAAGATAGAATTAAAGAATCAACCATGTTTCCATGATAAATTGCAAACACGTCCTGGACTTCAATATGGTATTGCCAATTATTACAGAGAATCATATATTCTATTCTTCACTTGAGAGTAAGAAATTATAAGAATGTTACCCAGATTGAGAGACCTAATACTAATGAGAGCTTTCAGAATAGCATAGCGTTCTGTGGTTAAAGACGAAACATTGCCATATGAAAGAAAAAAAACACGAAACACAAGGAAAAAGCTTAAATCGAATTTGAAAAAAACCATACAGATTAAATCCGAAGTTCTAGAACTAAATATGCGTAGCCAATTTTATTGCTGATAGTAAAACAGAACCATTTGTAAAAACAATTAACAAGGTTACCCAGGAATGGTTATGGCTTGCCATCGTGAATGTATTGACTAAAAATGAACCGTGATTGTAACACTATACAGTATGTCCCAGAAGTCCCGTAAGTCCCATATTACCCTTAGTATCTCCATGGAAAATCAATATATTTAAAGTCAATTTTTTTTTACAGCATTAAGTATGGAAATTCTGATTGAATAGTATAATATTTGATTTTTTTTCTTCAAAAATTCATAAATTATAAAAAAAAAAAATTTTTGGCAAATAAGTTTTTTAATTTTTCAAGATAGCCATTTTGTTGATCGTATTTTTTAAAACAGTTAAAAAAAAATATTTTAAAATGTAATGAAAATTGCCCAAGTTAGAACTAATTGTTATTCTGAATTTCTAAGAATAATAGTTATGTCACCTATGCATACGGCATTAGCAAAATACGATTCACATGTTAATTATTACAATCACACTGATTTTTCGGCTAAAATTAAAAATATAATTAGCTCTAACTTGGTCGATTTTCATTAAATTTTAATATATTTTTTTTTTGAACTGTTTTAAAAAATACGATTAACAAAATGGCTATGTTGGAAAATTAAAAATCTTATTTTCCTATAAACATTTTGGATAATTTTTTAATTTTTGAAAAAAAAAATCGAATATTATGCTATTCAATCAGAATTTCCATACTTATTACTGTAAAAAAAAACTGCATTTAAATATATTGATTTTCCATGGAGATATTAAGGGTGATACGGGACTTCTGGGACATACTGTAGATGTATAGCCAAGGAAGTTTTGAGAAATTATTACTGATTTTAATAACGTAAGAACTTCAGGAGAAGAAGTTAGTGATCCTTGTAAACCCGAATAAGAATCAGTGAGAGAAACTGAAGCACAATAGGTAAATGAAATTAGTGGTGTAAATCTGTGAAGTGTGAACAATCCTTAACTATAGAGCCACAGAGGTCTATATAGTGTGTAGGATAGGATTGAAAAACAAAAATCACGTACCTATAGAATGACTTTTCGTTTAAATCATGAATAGAAAAATTTACCGTAAAAATAAAAAATGTAAATTAATAAAACAGGGCCACAGAATTAATACAATTAATAATTGTGTCTACTGTCTACTAACATTTGATAGACTGTCGCTTAATATAAGTTTAAAAAATATAAGTGCAAGTAGTTACCTATGCTTTGTACCACCACAATTATTTACAAGTAGATGGTTTCATATATTGGACCGCTCTATATACTCAATAACCGTTCCGTCTCGTCATTATTGTTTTCGTCTTACATTATAACAAAACGGTACGATTATAATATATTACAATATACCGTACAGTTTGTTATTGTGTATGCTCAATAGGAAAGCTGCAATATTCTTGTCGATTTTAACGCGTTCGTGTTTCGCACGTATTTTAAATATACACACTCAATACCGTATACACTACGTAGATAACCATAATGACTTTTAGCGATAATATTCTGCACACATTGTTTGACCGTGGTACATTGTTGCATATACGGTTACTGTTTCAGATATACATCGTACAGTCTGACGCAACGCGAGGGCACCTAAAAACAACGAAAAAATTCAAATTCCAACGCCGATGACGTCATTTTTGTAGTTGCAGTTTCAGTTGCAGCGGTTGTATATGAATAAAATATTATGATGATAATAATAATAATAATAATAATAATAATAATAAGTTAGCAAAAAAAAAAAAATGTAAAAAAAAAATTATAATTATGTTACGTTTTGTATACGTTTAAATTTTGTTGTATATTAAGTTTTGTTATAATACTGATAACGATGATTTCAATGATGCCCAGTAACAGAGTAATTTATTACGCGATAATAATAATGATAATTCACAGACACTGCAGTACGCGATGTGCCCAATATAAAAAATATTATATTATTAATTATTATTATAATGATAAAATGTATGATTATTATTTATTATTATTAATTTATTGTTTTGGCGATGGTTATAATATAATATTATTATTATTATTATTCGGGTTGAATTATTATTTAACAATGGATAATAATATATCTATAATAGACTATCTACTATTATTATTATGGTTATTATTGATTACGAAATATGCCATTTACTAACGATAATATTTTTTACGTGTTTATGTTTTTTTTATTATTTATAGTTGTACTGCGTTGTCATTTGCGTTCAAATGCAGAAAAAATATATATATATTTAGATAGGGTCATGCGTAGAGTGCCTTAAACATAATATTAATATATTCCGTAGCCTATCGTATTTACATTCTAGTCGTATAACTTATCGTTTTACTCTTTTTGTATAAGGTCGGATTTAAAGTTATGAGCGTGTGTATGCCTACGTACCTACGTTTCATTTGAAGACTATTATAATGTGTATGAAAAAACTGCCAAAATGTGTGTAGCGTAAAATAATCTATATGTCTTATATTAATGTTATAATTAAGAGTATCAACAATAATCTTAAACATTTTGTTACACGAATAATATTTGTACGCACCTAAACCGGGTTAACTGTATTTTCTGTGAATTGTTATTGTTATTAAAATAATTCCTGTGACATTTTCTAATGATTCAACAAATAAGATTAATGAAGATGTATAATAATACTGTTATTTTATTAAGCTGATAAAAGTTAAACATTTTCTACTTTTTTTATATTATCGAATGGTGAATCAAAAATTTGACTCAATATTTTCAATAACTAAATCACTAATCATTAATTTTAATATAATCCAAATAGATTAGTCTAGAAGAATTGATTGAACCGTTATACCGATTGAACATCGGAAGCGTTCATTGATTACTATATTGTTCAACTCTTATCGCTCAAAAATCCAAAATTTGCCTAGCCAAACTTAAATTTTAATATTAAAAGCTAAAAATCTTTATCGGACTCAAATAAGTATCGGTCAAATATGTTATGCCCACGATAATAATTATTTATACGTTTAACTGAAATCTTCACGCGAATGAAAATTCAGAAATCATGTAATAACCACAACCGTAATCCGGATGTTGTAAATATTGTGAATTTAGAGTTTTATGTTAATCAGCTGCGATCGAATTAACGGGGGAACCAAATTTAGCATTACACGTAGTCTTGTTAACTGCAGCCGCAGATGATACACCGAAATTAAAAAATTAGAACATTATTGCTCAATGGCTTTAATTTCGTTTTTTTCTAAACATTAAGAAATAATAATATCATGTTGAAGGATATTAATTAAAAGACATAAATTATCAACTGTTATTCGAACGAAAATCGTAGATTCTAATGTTTGAATAATATTTACGTTTATATTTAAATTGTATGCTGTGGCGTTAAATATATTAAGTGAAACTATAGTTTGATAGAACTATAGTGTAATATAATATTGTTTTAAATATATAGAAGTCGCATGACCAACACTGGTGTTGTTCTTGATCGTGTGCTTAATTATGTAATAGTTAAAATGAAATATTCGAGAACATGTACGTCAATAATGTTATAAATGTAATGCGTGTGTAGGCAAAGTTGAATTGAAAAATATTGTAATAAGTACCTACCTGTGTTATTTTTTTTTCTGGGAGGGGGGGTGGGTACAATAGACTGTGATGTATTATAACTTTGTTAGAGTAATATCTGTTTATGAATGTTTGTTATAATGAATGAATATAGAAGAAACGTAATGAATATAAACAAAATCTAAATACATTATAATATAGACACATAAATAACAAAATAAAAATGTATGATATATTGTGTAATTTTGTTTATTTATTTCGATTTTAATGGTAATCCTCCGTTTTGTCTTGTTGTAAGGAAATAATTTTACGATACTTCATGGGAAAGTACAAAACACGTGGTGTCATCTTTATTCAACGAAGAAATACCCACAGAACGTGCAGGTAGGTACTAATTTACAAATTAACATATTATTATTATTATCTGTTCCAGAAAAAAATATATTATAATAATAATTAATATTATTTATATCTACTACTTAGTACTTATTATGATGTCTTCTAAGGTATAACTGCAGTGAATAGTCGATAAAATAAATTATGAAAAATTATTATCATATTTATTTTTTACGAAGTACTTAACTATTTGATATAAACAATATTATAATTTATAGTTCTTCATTAAATATTATACTGAGCTACAGCAATTTTTTTTTAAATTTATGGAAAAAACGCACTCCACTACATTTAAATTATTGCTATTTTCACTCAATATCTTCACTCCTCTACACAACGTCATGCCGCAACAACTAACAACCGTTAAAAACTTACACTAATTTATTATTTATTGTGTTCATATTTTCTATTTTCTATATAAAACTAAAAATTGTTTATGTTATTATGTTATATATTTGACAGTTCGACTAACAAAGATTTATAACAATTCGATATGGCCCTCGAGTAAAAAAGTTCAGAGAACCCCAGCTACAATCCTACAAACGATGAAATATATTTTTATGCGTGTCTAATTCGTGATAATCGTTTTAGGAAGACGAATCTAGAATAATAATTGATGCAAAAGAATCACTACGATAATTGATAACACCTAATATTTGTTATTGACATCAACGTTAGTAATTATATTTTTATACTGTAGCCAATTTAAATTCCAGTTCTAATAAATAACAATGGATAATTTTAAAGTGAATGTTTTTATTATGTAATTTATTTTAAATAGGACTGCTAGGCTCGGTTGTAACGAACACGAATAACAATTTAATGTAGATACTCCCCATCAGTTAAATAACAATATCTGTACGTTATTCTACCATTGGGTAACATATGTTGGCTAGGACAATGCGTAACACACTCTTTGAAATTATACTCGAAAGCAACACAATATGCACGTACGGCATTTGCATTATAGTGATGGGTAGTGCGCATAAATAATGTTGCTGTGATCACAAATATGTTAAAATTGGTCATTACTTTTTCTCTTAGAATAATCCGAAAGTAACTATTCAAAGATTGATACCTAGTTAATATTTGGTAGTTGATATTATATTATATTATTAGTTTTGATAATTTGATGGTTGTAATTGCAAACCAAATCGTTTTTTTTTTTTTTTTTAAATTATATTTACCAGGCAAGACAAAAGTAATAAAAATAAGCTTGACACTATAATATTATATCTTTACTTATCAATACTACAGTTGTCACTTGTCAGTTACGATAGACAAGATTATGTCATAACACGTTACAGTAACAAAGTGTCGCTAGTATTATATGAATTATACCTATCTTCCAGGTAAAGTAAATAACTTTGAAATGTAGCTGGTGATGTTTCCATACAATGATCATTAGTCATTCGTTATTACTTATTATTACCAATGATCTTCACTGTTAAGAATACAGAGAGCTCACGATGAGTTTTTATTCTCATCACATATCCCTGATATTCTCATTATACATATTATTATTAGAGGGTTATTTATATAATTTAGAGTATAACAAATCTTGAATTTATTATAAAATAACTTAATAATAATATGTCAATGTCATTAATTGAATAATTATTATATTAGCTAAATTATTTTCACTTTTCATAATATTGTCATAAGTCTTACTATAATATATAGTGTTATTCGATATGTCTTATACAAATTATTAGTTTATAAATTACAACCTGGTTTTCAGATAAAAATTTAGGTATTCAAATTTCATGAGTAGGTCCTATCCAGTATCCCATTATACCATATATTAATGATTGGTATAAGAAAGTTTTTACTAGGAACTGCTTATTTACAATAACTATGTATATTTCTCGTAATTAATTACAATATTGGTACCTATTTTCATTTTTTCATTCTTTCATTAATTATATAATTTAAATATATAATTTAATTTTAATGTACCATTAATTATAAGCAATTAATCTTCATTGTGCACTACTTGTTTAAATCAAACTTAGTGTATTATTTTGTTGAGCTAGTAGGTGTTTTACATACCTAATATGTTATTTTCTTGTATTCAACTTGAAACTATTTAAAAGCCATGATGGGTCTATGGAATTTTTTTGATCAATCAAAATATTATAGTTCCGTACGCTACGTCTAAACCTAATAAATTTCCCGAATTATTATTATTATGTTTTCACTCTTTACACAAGTAAACTTAAATTTTAGCTATAATGTAAAATTACTACTTGCATTTTCTATAAATTAATTGCCATCTAGGTAATAAACTATAATAACTGTTAACCTAAAGTTCATCACAAATCGAAAATGTGGTTATCACTTATCATTAATCACTGTTATAACTTTAAAACTTAAATTCTTATAAAATAACTTTTTCCAACTTTATTTTGACGGAGTATTGACATTTTGTGACCAAACTAATAATAATATATACGATTCACACAATAATAATTATTGTGTGTTTCGACTATACATAGGAGCGTATAAAACTTTCCATGACGAATTGCTGTACCTAGTAGAAAATTTAAATATTATCCGTAAAATATTTTCATAAATATAATTACGGCTTTTTATGGTATGTATTTATGTTAAACGTATGTAAATACGAAGTGTAAAAAATATAAAATGGAGAGTTTTTCATAAAATCATAATAAATACGGCTTCTCTTTGCGAATATTTTTCCAACTTATCAAAATAGTGAACCTTTTTTTTTATTGATAGATCTTTCCGTTTGCTCGACGTAATGTAAGAAACGTTTTTAAACAAAAACCTGGTACAAGGTTATTATAGTGACCGAAGGGATGTATATCGATACACTGACAAGTTTCAAAATGGAATACAAGCCGGATGTTGGTCTCCAAACACAATCAGTTTTAAAAGCCAGATAATCGATAAAAATGTCTATAAAAGTGATTCAATAAATTATCCGGTACATATTATATTGTAATGATTCTATTCTAATAATAAAGGTAAATTTATCATTCGTAACATAAGATTTGGTTTGGGTTTATCCTTTTTTATTCACATTAAACAGAACTCACTGTATTATGTACCATCATTATATAGGTAGGTAGTAGGTTACCTTCCATACATATTCGCGAACGTATTACAATAATAAATCACGCAGACATATGGTGTTCACATATTAATCGCGTACCCGATTTCGCCCTCAGCATATTATGGGGTTGCGCGAAGTTTTTCAACCCTATATTATATTATAATAATCGGAGACGTTAGCGTTCGCCGCGGACTTGGCCGTTGACCAAACCAGCGCGGTGACGTTTTAGGTGTACTATATGGGAAAATAACGCTTAGATCCGTCGAGTTATCGCAGCGGTCGTTCAGATCGTATAACGTAATAATATTATTATAAATATTATTATTATTATTATTATTATTATCGTCACGCGTTAGGTCGCATAAATTTAATCCGTCGGCTGAAGATAACGCCACCACCGCCACCACCGTTATATTGCGCGAACCGTCTATTGTTGTGATATTATCGAAACCCGTGTGCTGAACGGGATACGTATAGTCGCTGTAGACCGTTTATTATTGTTATTCGACTACGGCGGCCAGTATCGAACAAAAGACAGTGTGGACGATAAAATTAATACCATATTTTACCAATAATAAAAATATAATAATAATATAGGGTGATTCTTTTAACAGCAAACACTCATTAGTTCATAATTATATCGAAAAAAAACGTTTATGAAAATATATTTTTAACGTAATTTGAATTCACTGCAGAATAACATTTTTGAAAATAATTTAATATTAACAGTTTACACTTTTTTTATCGTTATTATTATAATTTACGTTTTTACATTTTTGAATAATTACATAATATCATAATAATATTAATGCTTTTAATTTCATATTCCTATTCAACATTTTATAATTCTCGAGACTTTTGGAGTATTTACAAATTAAATTTCAAAATATATCTTTAAGTATTCAACGTCTTTATGAGTGGAGTATAGTGGACTCAAGAGTGCCCCCAGAAATTTCACCGAGGGGAGACATAGCCCCACCCGGCCCTTCCCCCCTGTGCGTGTCATTGAGTGGAAATGACTGCCTTGCTAGGTACGAAGAAACGGAGGAAAGAAAAAATTAAAAAACAATTTGTCATTTCACGTTTTAATTTATTAATTGGTGAATTTCTGTATAAACTACTAGAAAATAGAAATACCGTTATATGAGTTTTAAAACTGAATTTAAAAAGTAGTATCACAGAATATAACAATCGACTGAAATGTTAATAAATGACTCATAACATTTTATCATATCATAAATAGACAGTAGACATGTTTCAAGAAATATAAAGAAGAAACAAATTTAAACTGTAGAAAGCATTTTTTTTCTAGTAAAATATGGCATATGGGCGTATGGCACTAAGTGCCTAGATTACCGTCATGTTCGTTAATTGAAATGAAATAAAATACAAAAACTCGGTTTTTTTTTGCAGATAATAATATATTAATATTGCACTACTTCATAGTTGTAGAAGTAATCTGTGGTATACTTATTACTGGTACCTACCTATACTAGTATCAATTTCTGTATCCCGCAAAACGTTGATCCACTGCTCGTAAAAACTTATAACACCTACAACTAATAATATTGTCTTTAAAACTAGAATTACATTTTTTTTATACGCGACAATATTATTCTGAAAATAATATTCACCGTTTTGTAACGAATTCAAATTGGGAGAAACAAAAAAAAAATTTAACATTTTCAAAAACGCCGAGGCATTTTCCGATACATGTGCGGTTTACTGTTCTAAGAATCAGCCAGTACAATTGACCACGGAGTTTGTATAATGATATAACGTCATAGAGGCTATAACGTATAACGTCATACAGAATTTCAAAAACTTTCACGTCAGACACGCATCGCGGGTCCTTTATCTTTTTTACTTCACACACACCCGACGCAGCGCACGTGCTCGCCGTTCCCGCATTAAACATCCTCCCCTCCCCCCCCCCCCCCCCACGAAGACGAGTACGGATTCTTCGATGCGTCGTAACTTTCGAATAATATTACAGCGCGTGCGCGTGTGCGTAACGACATAATCGTATTATTCACACTTTAAAGTTGTTCGTTATTGAGCTTTTCATAATATTACAGCACCGTCCTACATATTATTATGTTATTACGGCGTCGGCACCAATAACGTAATAATAGTACACAACGTCATAAAATCATTACGGCCGAGTGGTTGTGCTTCTCGATTTTATAAGTAAATTTACGTCGGCTTTCGCCGATAAAGACTTATTGTTATAAGTTATAACGATAATAATGTAGGTGATGTTATTATTGTCGCGTGACTGATCGTTGCCATTGTGTGTCGCCCGCTTTGGCGTTAACACAACACGTGATCATGTGTGTCGCTTAATAATATATTGCCTACACACGTCCCGAAGGCGGTGGCGAAGACAACGGCAAGCTCAAAGTAAACCGATCATCGACTAAAGTAATGACTAATGATATATTGTTATAACGTGCGTGCCACCGGGCGCCCTATAAAAAGTACCGTCACCAACACATTTTCACCAATGCAACAATGTCTATAACAGTGGCGTTCTCGGGAATTTTCAGGGGGGGGCTCTGAAAATTTACTACAATACCTAATTGGGGTAAATATTCATTAATTTAATAAGTTAGTTAGAAGTTTAGAACAAACGTTTAGTTTAAAATCGTTAAAGTACGTTTAAAAAAATGCAATGTCGTCAATACTGGCAGCAGCGCGGCGGCGACGGCAGCAGCAGATGGTACGGTATGCGTGGGGGGGGGGGGGGTTGTGCAGACAACTTATTACAGTCCCGCGCCGGCATAAAAATATATTACTATATTATATTGTATTGTATTCGGTGACGATAACGACGTTACGCAAGAACAGATTATAATGTTATAACATTGTCACGACACAATAATATTATAATGCATCTATAATCTATATAATATAAAAATTAAAAATATAACTGTGCCTGGGGGCTGGGACGACGGTGGCATGACATACACGTTGTACGCATAGGCGACTCGACATCACTACAATGCCGTCGCGCTACACTCGCGATCACTAAAATATACACACTGATATGATTACTGTGTGCATTTTATTGTTTTTTTTTTTTAAAAATATAGTTCAATATTAATTTATTGTGAAACATATTAACATCACGAGATTATACAATGAGAATTTTTTTTTTATTTGATGATGTATGAATACTCAGTTTACTGTATATACCCATCCAAACTTTTTCTGTACAACGATTATACAATGTAGGTACATGTAGACCTTTGTTTTAATCATTTTAAGGGCTTTTTCTTTTCCGTGGTGCTTTATAATGCTTTATCTCATGCAGAGGCAACCAAAAGTAAAATTGCAGATCATGTTTTATGATAGTTTCATACCATGATTATTTTTAAAACAAAATCTAAGAAGCACTTTAAATAATTAAAAATGTATTCGAGTGAAATTTGTTTTTTTAATATTTGAATTCATTTAATTTTACAAAAACATATTTTTCAACCAAATGTATGGATAGGTAATATAATAAGCCATTATATTATACATTTTATAATTATTATAATATTATCTTAATGACTTAATATAAATCATTACATTTTAAGAATTACAATTCATAACATATAACCTTTTGCCTTTTGGTTGTTTAGTGAGACAGAAGACAGAAGCCATAATATATTATATAGCTTGTTATGCAATATACATATTATTGCATTTACTAATAAATTATCATTTATGAGTTATGAGTTTATGACCAAAAGTAATAAATTGAAATATAACAATTATTACTATATTTCTACTTTATTTAAAATGTTATTAAAAACGATATATATGTGTTAACGAAAACAGGAAACACTTTATCACTCATCACCCTGTAAATATTTTTCAATTCTGTGTATGGGACATTCAACAAGACTAATGGATTATAAATTCCTAAAACTTAATTTTTTTTTTAAATCATGTATTTTGCGTATATGCAATACAATTTCAGTGAATACTGAACTTTCAATACCGGCAAATACTTGCAACGTCGAGCAATGACTTGCGACAGGATGCATTATGTACTTGCAATAGGGAGCAAGGGTATTCAACAGGGTGATAGAACTTGAAAAAGCGAGTAAGGACTTGAAACAACGAGAAATTAAGTACTTGCTAGCTGTTAAAAGTTCTTGCACACTTCTGCAAGTATTGGCTCCCTGTGACAAGTCATTGATCATCATCTCAATTCTCAAGTACTTGCTCGTTGTTTCAAATCCTAATTCGTCATTGTAAGTTCTTTCACCAGGTTGAATGTCCTTGCTCCCTGTTGCGAGTATACATAATGCGTCCTATTGCAAGTCATTGTTCGACGTTGCAAGTACTTGCTGACTGATACAAGTTATTGCTAACTTTTGTATGTTCTTGCACCCAGTTGCAAGTCCTTGTTGTTTAAAGATCACCATTGCAAGTTCTTGCTCCAGGTTGAATGCCCTGTGGCAAGTACAGAATGCATCATGTTGCAAGTCCTTGCTCACCCATGCAATTATTAGTTTAATAACGAATGATTAATGATAGGTCTTTTCCAAAACTTTATATTTGTATATCATTATGTAAACAGTGGAATAAATTTCAATTACCTACTTTTAAAGAAACTAGTTGACTAATTGGGTAGGTTTATTGTAGGTGTAGGTACCTCCTATCTATATGGTAATCACAATACATTGTTTATCAACTACACTGCATCGGTATTTATTTAATTAATTATTTTTTTTTATTAATTAACCCTAGGCAACTTAGGCCATTGGGTGGTTTTTACTGTGGGGTACGATACTGTAAGTTTAAACACGTGTGTTTGTTAGTTTGGCAGATTTTTTAGTGGGCACCCTTAAGTATCTGCCATATCCGGGTGGGGGATGACGGCACTTCTCTCAGGACACCGTGACTTGCCCGAAAAAAAATGCCGCCCGCAACCGAGGTTTTGAACCGACGTCGGTGCGCGTCGCAACTGACGCCTTATAGTCGCTCGGCCACTCCGTCCCCCGTATTTATTTTTATTTAACATTATAATTAGGTACTCCTTTTTAAATTACATATATGCCTTATATAATTGTATTATACATATTGGATATTAATTTGTATACAGCATGGTGATCACCAGTGGCGTACGCAGAAGCCCCCCACCCCCCCCCCCTATTGTCCATATAATAATTACTTTAAAAAAAATTTTTATAAAGTTTCAACTATAGTAAGCAAGACGTAAATGTCATATACGTCTTAGCAGAATGAATTCATTTTCGAAAAAACGTTGTATTTGCATACCAATTTTCCTAAAATGATCTGTAATTTTTCGGTAAAAGTATGAACTACTTGTATGAATGATTTTGTATAAAATTTTCTAGTCTTAGCTTATACAAATTTAATATTTTATAAGCTTTGAACTACAAATTAACTGTAGTTTTGACGAAATTTGAACTTTAAATGGGTGCTTATAAAAAATAACAATGATGCCTATGTATCGTTAATATTTTAGCTATAATAAAAACTTACGTATTACATTTTTAAGCTTTTTGACCGGGTAAATAATTTTTTATTGACATTTAATCGAAAAAAAAAATTTATTAATCAATTGCTATCCAAGTAAGGACGATATAACCAAGCTGGTTACCAAACAATTTTAATAAATTTTCATTTTTTTTTCTCCAATTATTTTAAAAAGCACTGAAAATTTTCAATTCCGACCTACTATAAAAGTATCAACTAGATCCAATTTGCTTCCAAAAACATACATCAGGCATCGAAGTTTATGGCCAGAGCATTTTTTCTATCAGGAAAGTTGAGGAGTTACAAACATTTTAAACCTCAAATAAACGTCTGAAATTATTAGACTGGATAAAATAAAAATACAATTGTAACTAATTTTCAATGCCCCCCCCCCCCACATTGAAAAATCCTGCGTACGCCACTGAAGGTGATCACTGATCAGACATTCATACAGTTTACAGTCATTTAATTTATAATGTCAGCAATAACGCTGGTTGTGGGTCTATCAATTAACTAAAATTGGGGACGAACAATATTTGCAGTGCCTACGACGCTGTACAAAAAAAACGGATGGCAATATTATTGGAATAAACTTGTCAAATCAAAACCGTTCACGGTAGGTGTGCTAGGTGCGTGAGTGCTTGATAAATGATAAATAGATAAATATCGTAGCAGACAATTTAATGACATGACTGAAAAAAGTCACAAATGATTAGCAAAATTGATTATCAAACGAACGAGTGTCTAAAGAACACGTGTTTATTGCAGTCTACGGACAAAAACAGTGAAACGTTTTTCCGGGCAATTACTGTTATTATAATATTAATGATTGCCATTTACGCGTTCCTGTATTCATATGCACAAGGGGAACACTGCACACGCCACTCGTTAAATTCGTTTGCATTATAAAATATTGTTTCTTTCAGAAGGCAGTGTATACTGACAATATGCATGTATTTCGTAACTGATTATGCACCAGCTATACCTATATAATAGTACGACGCTGCAGATATTTCCATTGTATAATAATAAATAATAATATGATATACTCGAGCGGTTGACTATATTATGACGTACAATAGTCCTACAGGTTGTTATTCTCCAAGCATGTTCGACTAACATTTTTAAATTTGATACCTACAATTTTTTTTTTTATTCAAAATATGATTTTATACATTTTTAAGTAGATATATACAGTGTTTGGATTAGATAAGTATTTTTGTATCTAGATAAAGATAAATACTTTTTTATCTAGATAAAAAAAAAAGATACAATTATTTTTTAAATGGTTGTAAATTTTGGTATATTTTAGTTGGGCACTAGGAACATAATAATAATAATATAAATAAAAATAATTACATTATTTATAAACCATAGATTTTGTTTGAGAATCTGTATAAATATTTAAAAATTTAGTACAATTTTGCGATTTTTATCAATAAAAAAAGTGTATCTAGATGAATTTATTTAGATTAGTAAAACAATTATCTAAGATGAACGTTTAGATACCTTGTAACTATTTATCTAGATAATATAAAAGATGAACAAATAATTATCTAGATAAGTCCGAACACTGGGTATATATACACTATAAGACCATATTTTTAAATACTTTCTGAAAGTATTTTTTTAAAACCATTTAATGAGTGTTCCGTGTTTATATTATATTATGAAATATCGATTCATTTAAATCAACGAGTAGTTTCTGAGTTATTTAACTTTATGTATAGGTACTACAGATAATTTGTCCCGAATAATAATTATACATAAAATATAAAACTGTTGTAATTTCGATTAGAAAAAAAAATAGTCTAGTATATTTATTATACTAGCTCATATTATACAGTTTTAAAAAATTATAAAATGTTAATATTATAATACCTAATATATTAGTTACTGAACATTTTAAATCATCATATGGTATCATTTAAACCTATTAGAGTGGACTTTATATTATTATCCATAGTACATACTTACAAATAAGACGTAATAACTCAGAAAGTATTTGTTCAAATATTGATTTAAATACATCAAAATTTTCATAAGAATGATCTGCTTTACAGTTAACAATAAAAAAAAAATAGTTATTCTATTATACATTCAAGTTTGAAAAAAATAAGTTTTATTACTGTACACAACAAGACGCTCCTTAAATGGCATAGACAGACCCAAATATTTTGAAAATATAATCTTTGAGTATACTTACAAAGTCTGATTTTTTGGATAATTTGTATGAATGCATGGGTACTATTATAATGAAAGGAAACATTTGTGATGAGCATGGTTCAATGGTTGGTGAATCATTCAGTATAAGAAAGTATTGTGTGATAATGAGACGAAAAACGTAGGCCACGTGATAATAATTGTAATTACGAATCCAACTGTTAAAAGGTAGGTATATGCAAAAAAATGTCTACCTACATGCGACTACACTATATTATGTACATATATATATAATGTTACTTTTATTATAATGTTTTCTGTATATAATACCGTATAGCTCTATAGGTGTCGCACTGTTTAAATACAGCCGGTGTTTAACAAATGTGTTTCGCACAATATAGGGTCGGCGGCGGTCGTGTGTGGAGATAACCCAAAAAGCTGCCCCCCTCCTCGCGCAAACGCACGCAAGCACACACCGTCGGTGTGTTTAGTCATCAGACTTGAAAAAAAAATAACAATAATTATACCTATACGAAAAAAAAGGGAAAATAATAATAATAATAGTAATAATAGGCAACGTCAACAACAATACATATAGCGTACATGGCGTCTCGCAGACACGATCCCAACAACGCGTAAGTACGACCCCCGTGTCTATATCATAATATCGCGTTTTAGATATTATCCGTCTTCTTTTTTGTTGTTGATTTGATCATACATTGTTCCTTTTCAATCACTAATCTTATCTGAAAGCAAAACAACAACGACGACGACGACAGAATATTTAACATGATGTCTACTAAAAATGATTCCCGTAAATTAATATCGTGTTCGTAATATTAATATTATTGTTTGTGGTGGCTGCGGAACAGCGAAACGCTCAGGATGTCCACCTTACAGGCCCGGCACAGGGGCCACAACATACCCGACGGCGTGACCACGTTCAACGAGATCGAGTATGACCGCGAGGGCGGAGTGTTCCTCAACAGGACCAAACTCGTGTTGTTGGTCATCATCGTTTTCCTGTTGACCGCGTTTTCGGCGTTTCTCGGACGGTACACGGCCGAACGGCAAATGAGACAGGTAAATCGGAAACGAACCGTAAGAACTTAAAAACTCACATTCGACTATACGACGGTTTTATTCGTTGAAATTATTTCCGTACAATTTTTTCTTACTTACGATATATGACAGTGGTCGTCAAACCAAATCAGTTCAAACACACATAGTTATTTACAATGAATGCCAGCGAACAATGTTTTATTTTATATTAGAACTAATACTTTTGATTGAAAGTATTGATAATCATACAAGTCATGACTAATTATTTTATAAAAACACACAAATTTAGTTTTTCCATTAAAATATAATTTTCTTCGTAAATTTGGTTAAAACCAACTCTGAGTACAAACCATCGGAGATATATACATCAAAATTATTATGTCGTATATTGTCTTTCTGTTCACGGGCATTTCATTCCTTACCTAGGTACCGTATCTAACACACAGTTGTAAAATAACAATAGTTTTAATTTATGTTGTTATACTTTAATTCCTAAGCTTTAACAGCTCCTAAATTAAATATCTAACATAATAACAAACTAGTTATAATTTTACTTTGTTAATGAAAATCAAAATTTACAAATAAATCGGTTTAATTAACCGGATTAATTAATAATTTATACTTAGTCAGTATACCTACTCATAATACTAAAATGTAGTATATGTCACAGTTTGGGTGCAAATATATAATAATGCAGTCGCACATTTTTTGTGATATTACACTGAACAGTTTCATTTTTTTAGAATATATTTTTTTACATAATATTATACACCTATGGGTTATGACCTACTTGATGTATCTATAATAATTTAAATATTGTTTATCGATTGTGAACAAAACTTAAATAAGATATTGAAACAAAATGTACATAATACTGATACAAACATTATAAAACATCAAAATATTATCTTCAGCTTATACTAAATACATAAATATATAACCTATAATAATGTTGACCTATGGTGTTTCCATATTATAGTGCGTACCAGGTACCTACTCTATGTATACCGTATACTCTCTAGTCTTGATGAATTTGTGAAAAAAATGTTCATAGGCAATTCATGTCTTTTATTAAAAAGAATTTAAAAAAATATATATATACATTTAATATATTTATTTATAGGTAGGTAAGTACATTTATTTTTGAAATAAATCAAAATAACGAAAATGAAAATTTGTTTGTTATTATTAAAATTCCTCCCTTATTTTACCAATGTCATAGTCTGGAACTTAATGCAGGTAATAACATATAAAAGACCAGTTTTTTTTAGCACCCTAAACTTTTTTATTGAAATGGATTAAATGTGGCTGAGTGTCTACCATCAACCAGTGGTGGATTAAGGAAGGAGCCACCACTATTCTGTATAATGAACTTTTTTCTACTATAAATTACCTACTTAAATTTTTATATCACTTGGAACTAAATCTATAATTAATTGTAAGCTATTTCCAAAAATAGGTTATATTTGATTTTACCCCGAAGTTGTGTTTTTGATGATAAGTATTTTAGGCGCTTTATTATCAACATAGCACCCACCATAAAAAATCCTAGATCCACCACTGCCCTCAATGATCTGATGAGAACATCACTGATGTTACCTAATAGTATCAATTAAAAATAAATCGAATTTGTTGTGTGAAAGTTATAAGCTATTCTACAAGAAATAACATAACAATATTATTACCTGGGCATTTTAACTGTTCATATCTTGCATTTTGTACACACATTAAGACATAATTCGAACACTTGTTTTAAATTATTATAAAATACACTAAACACTTACTAATTGGCTATTAAACATATAATAATAATATATACCTACCTCTGCAGACGTCTTAATCATATATTTTATCTTTTTATCTTACTTGTTATCCGGTTTATTACATAATTATTTGCGAGCCTACTTAATTATTAATTTAATTCCAAATTTGGTATCACCAGATAAATCATAAATCTATAAAGAAAACAAGCTTAATAAATTACAAAATTATACAAGTTGTTCTGCCTTTAAAATGTGTTTAACCTATAACTTATAATATGCCTATTCGTAGACACATAAATTGATTTTAGATGTGAGAAATTAAGTAGACATTGTTAAATGTGTGGACAATTTTATAATTTTTAATTCATTATTATATTTTATATTATAAAATACTTAAAATTATCATATTTAATGTAATAACTGAATGGGTTTTTAAATGAGTTACTACTATTATAAATAGTTTTAACTTTTAATAATCTATGGATTAGTAATCTCAGTACATTAATAATAATAATAAAATATTCGTATCTTCATAAAAAAAAACTATTTATAATAAAAATTTGACAAATCTATTAATTTGTACGTTTTGTTGAGTAATATATTTTTTATTTACGCTCAGAAACTTTTGGAAGATCATAAATGACCAAAAAAATAAATACGGTTCTTGATTTTAAAATAAGACACGTAAGAATAATGTTGATAAGTTTTAAAGTCCTGTGTGGCATTCACAAAACAAAACACGTACATTGATAGGGTTAATATTGTCATTATTTAGTACATATATCGTGATTCGTTCGTAAAGAAGGCTGACTCGGGCGTTGCGGACAGTCAAATACCATTTTTGGCCGTCGAGCCAGAGAGTTACAAGGTTTTTTTGGACCCGAAGTTGTATGCCGCCGATGGGACGGTTTCCAAACACGACGTCGATTACAGCGGCAGAGTGGAAGTAATTTTCCGGCCCAAGACCGATACGTCCGTTATTAGCTTGCACGTGGGACTTTTGAAAATCGACGGCGACACGATGTTAAAGCGCAGACTGAGCATGGACACGCCGACCGAACAAGTCCTCAAAGTAAGTGCACTACGATTTATGAATCGATTTTAATGTAAATATGTCCAATAACAATTATTTATTTTGACTGCGACGACGTTTCAGGATGATTCCAAATACGAGCTCAACACCGAGGTAGACGAAAGCCAGGAAACACTGACGGTCACCGTCGGTGAAACTCTTAAATCCGGACATTACTACAGTTTGTTCGTGAACTTCACGGGCACCATCGGCCAGAATCCCGAAGGAGGATTTTTTAAGGTAGTTTTTGATAAAAAGGAAGCTGTCAAAAACCAATGGTATGTGGCCACGAAGTTAGCTCCTCGCAAGGCAAGACATTTAATGCCCTGCGTGGATAATCCTAAGCACAAAGCCATTTTCGAAATGAGCGTGGTCAGAAGCAAGGACACTAGGGTTATTTTTAACACCAAAGTTAGAGCAACGGAACCATAGTAAGTGCAATCAAATATTGTATACAATGATCTATTGTTGAAAATGAAAACGAAAAAATGTTGTTTAATACATTTTATCATTTATACTAATCATAATTTAATTTCTACAACGTTAGCGCAGTGGTATGATGGTTTAATAATTTTTCAAGGGTGGGGATATGGCTGATTTTTTAACATGCACTATGTGATTTAAAAAAATATAATTTATGGTTATCAGCTTTTAAAAATTGATAAAAAGGTCATGGGGGATCTATCATAAAATCACACTAAGTAGGTAGGTATAATATTTATTTTGATTGGGTATATGATAATGATATAAATATTACATTATGTACCTATATCTAGGTAAAAGTTGGAATAAAAGTTTTTAATATTATGTTCATAAGTTATAATAGACTAAAACATGTACTACATTTAATTAGAAATAGTAGAAAAATATCCGATAAAACTGTCTAAAATACTGTTTGACACACTGTTTAAAAAAATTGATAAAAAAAAATTGTTTAATCGTGTTACAGCAATGACAATCTATTCGTAGATCATTTCGAGAAAACTGGACTTATCAGACCGGACTCTTTAGGATTGTTTATGTCAAACTTTAAGTCTAATCCTATACCAACAGACGGTTCATTAGAACTGACAGTATGGAGCCCCGATTCTACTGATTCCATTGAAATTATCACAGACGTAGTACCAAAAACGTTGGATTTCATGACGTCTTATTTGGCAACCAATTTTCCGACCAACAAACTTGATATTGTGGTCGTACCTAGTGCGGTTATGACTACAGCTGAAAGTCCAGGCTTAATCATGATTAAGTTTGTTAAATTAAAATTAATCATATTATAATCATATTAAATGTATAAATTACATGCATGTATTTTGTTGTATATTTTTAGAGATTCAATCTTAGGTACCATACATAAATCATCGATTATCGAGTACCAAAAATCCGTTGAGTTGATGGTCGTACACGTCATCCGACAATGGCTTATGCCATTACGAGGGCTTGATCGAGGAAGTAATGACGACAAATGGTTGAACGAAGCTATCGTGAATTTTCTTAAAATAGTAAACATCGATCACGTAAGGCTAAACAGTTATAAAATATATCACTAACGTAATGTATTGAATTTAATGTACCAACTGTAATCATTTTAAGATCAAACCAGCTTGGAATTTCGGAACTAGATTTCCTCTGGACACGATTCAACCAGTTATGTTTTACGACAGTTGGATAAATTCAGAGCCACTGGCTAACCATGAACATCATACAGAAATATATAAATACATAAGTTCTGTGAAAGGTATATGATGTGATTATAGTCGAATGCTTTGAAAATATCATATTCAAAAATGTATTTTTAGGTACATCAATATTGCGTATGTTGAACAATACATTTACAGAAGATATTTTTAAACAAACTCTTAGAGAATTTGTACACACGGAGTAAGTTAATTTAATAAAATATAATATGATCAATAATTTTAATTTTAATCAAATTTTAAAATACTTTGTTTATATTAAAACCATCGTAGTAGCAAATTTCAATACATATTGAAACGCCCTTATGAATGAGCGGTAGCTATCCATGTTAAAATTAATAAATACACGGCAATAATAGGATAAACAGTAAAAAAATAGCATTTTTAAATTTCATTAAAATAATACCTATATAATTTTTTTTTTAAACATCAATATTTTTTGGGTTAGGTACAGATATTTAATTTTTCTAACCAATTTTACTATAGACGTTTTCATTTTTATGGTTACTTATTAATAAAAACATATTTATGTTACATAGATTTTCCTTGAAAAAGAATAATATCGAGTAGCATGCTATGTTATTTTTATTAAGATTTCAACATAATATAACGTTAAACATTATTAATGTTATTATACATAATCAATTAAAATATTAATCATAAAAATAATAACACATAATCTAATAGGTATATAAGAATATTTTAAGTAAATAGGTAATATTAATAAAATGTAATTACTAATGCAATATATTATGATTAGTGTTTGAAGTATGAGAAATATTCCACTAAGTTGTGAAATATTTCAATGTTTTGTGAAATATTGAATTTTTATTAATTATTTCATTTTTATTTTTTAAATATTATTTTGTTTTATATTTTTATTATGTATAAATTACAATTATAATTTATATTATTTCATGTGAATCGTTAGCAAGAAAACTATGATCTTTATAATATATACCTAAGTACTGGTTTTCTTTTACTGTTTCTTTTTACTATTTATTATGTTTTTTGTTTTATATAATTATAATACATGTTAACATTAATAAGAAACAATGATCTTCATAACATAACATAATTATTACATTATATGATAAGTGATAACACATTATATGATAAACGTTATACCCAAGCGTTTTTTTTTTAAATTTATATTCCATTTTTATATTTTTATTTTTATTATGTTTTTTTATATACAATTATACAAATACATGTCATAAGGATTCTCGATCAAGAAAACTCTGATCTGATTTTTAACATACAACTATATAAGTACATATAAGTAATATAAGTATATATAAGTACATGGTACATATACAATATACCTATCTATTCCTTATTTATTTTACATTTTTACATCAAATAATAGGTACAGCAAAAAAATACAATATTATATTATTATACATTTAAACTAAGAAAAAAATGTGTGTCAATGACTAATGAGGTATTTAATTTATTTAGATTAATTATTTAATATTTTACAAAACAAAACTACAAAAATAATGATAATTGAAATATTTCACACATTTTGAAATATTTCATTTTTTTAAATTTTATGAAATTTTCAAACACTAATTATGATATTAATCATTGGAGTGGATGATATTCTACAAAACTAAACATATCTATAATAATAGGTATGTAATTAGAGAGCTGAGAGAGATATTTATAAGTAGTAAGGACTAATGAGCGAGATTATGGTGGGCTGATCGCTGATAATAGAGTTTAAGTAAGGAATTGTCAGTCCTGGATAAAATAGGTATTGGTAAAATGTCTGGTTACTCCAACGCACGATTTCATTTTTAAATATCAGGGATTGGATTACTGGATCCTTAATTGAAGCGTTATCTAGTATTTGATTTTGTATCAAGTATCAACTTAACGCTTCTTAAAGCTTTTTGTATGATAGGCAACTTTTATAGTTGATATGTGCATCGAAACATATTAAGGCACATTTAGCTGGTAAATCACTACATAGTATTATATGTTTATATCATAATATGTACCTATATATGTTTTTAGAATTTACAAATATAAAGATACAATAAGTTTTTGGACGTTGTTGGACGATAATGCCAGAAACAAATCCGTGAAATTACCAGAAAGTTCTGCTGTCTTGCAAATTGTGAATACGTGGATGAAAAACAAAAACTATCCGTTGATAAAATTACAAATCGATGGCGATGATTTAGTTGTGAAACAAGTAATAAATTGAGTTCGATTTCTGTTTTGTATACCTAATATGCGGACGACAGAATTTCGTATTTCACTATTTCTGTATTTGTACATTTTTTACTATAATATCATAATTGTTTTACTTTTATCCATCAAGTTCCGATTCGATTACGACGAACTTATACCCACCAACGATTGGATAATACCAATTACCTTGACTTGTGGCGCAGCGTACAGCACAACAGTATGGTTGGAAAACAATCCAGAAACCAGAGTGCCGGGATATATTTCAGCATCGAACGGCACGTGGATATTGGCCAACCAACACCAAACAGGTTAGGTCAGTGATATAAGAAAAATAAAGGCAATAATCAAGTCGGGTGTATAGGTTAGTTAGGTTGGGTGAGTCAGGTATAATATATGAGTATGTAACAACATAATTAAATAAAATATGTATCCCAAAACTCTTATGTTTCAATAGTATACAATATATAGGGTGTAACAGATAGAACTGACTTTTAGAATAACTTTTGTTTTAATCAATATTTAAATTTTTTTTTTTGATATATAATTTATAGCCACTTGCGCTACAAGTGTACTAAAAAAAAAATATTTTTATTTTTTTATACCGAAAGTGGAAATTTTTAAATTTGATTAAAATTTTTTTGAATAAATTAAAATAGCCAATTTGTGAATCTGATTATAAGAACTATTTGGATGGTAAAAACATTTATCTAAATCAAGTAGTTTATTTTTTAGAATTTTTTTAAATATCAGTATTTTTTTGATTCAATTAATTTGAAACGCTATAACTTTTTTAAAAATATTATTTTTGGAAATTTGCAAACATTGGTATATTTCTAAAACTATTTACTAATCCTATAATTTTGTCAATTTTTGTCAGAAGTTTAAGTAGCAAAAATTTTTTTTTTTTTTTTTAGGTCAGTTTTTTCTGTTACACTCTGTACCTATACATGGCTAGATAAACATTGTATACGAGTGTATTTTGTTGTACAATTTCAATTGTATAATTTTAATTTATTATTGTTTGGCAAAAAAAAAAAATCAACAACAATTAATTGGAATCAACTACAGCCACTGAACGATAATAATATTAAAATACGGAATTTATACCGTTAATATGATTCAAAATTAATTAAAAAGTAACAGTGAACAAATTAAAGTCGATAGTCGATACGTAATAGAATCTCCGTGACAATAATCTCGAATAATTGACACATCTAGGTATAAAATATGTACCTATTCAAATTTATTAATTATTATCATAATTGTTGGTATTCCAGGTTACTACAGAGTGGCATACGAGGATACTCTCTTGGATAGAATATCTTACGAGATAAGTAATGGCAAATCATTTGACGAGTACACCGTGGCACAGTTGGTTGGAGACATTTTTGAAGGAGCCTTCGCCGGTGTTATCGGATTCAGCGATGCCTTAGGATTCCTAGAAAGGGTTATTCAAAAAGCAGGTCCGTATCCTGGATACTGGCATGCCATTTTTAATGCGTTCAATAAAATAGAGATGGTGTTGCACAACACTAAACATTATGATTCTCTTTCGGTACGTATTTTACTCTATATCGCGTACACAATACACGTATATTCATTAGAATACATTGAATTGTTTAACTAAATTCAGAAAAGCACTTTAGTTATTAATTGTCACTTACCTAATACAATATATTTTAAACTAAATGCTTGTTAATATATTCTCATGCAACTGTCATCTGAATTCAGTGATATTTTCATTAATTAACCATAAACCACATACATTATTTTACCTCATACTAACCAGTAAATGAAAATAAAATAAATTTGTGTTTTAATCACATTCTGTTGAACGGAATATTTTTGTAAGCTATTTTAATTTATATAATAATTGAAATGTTAAATTTATAACCAAAGGTATATATGGAAATGGTGGTTGAAAAAGCATACGATATGTTTCAAACCAGTACAATTGATTCACCTGACAAAATATTAGGCAAAATGGATACGTTAAATTTTGCTGGACGTGTTGAATTGAAAAAATGTGTCTGGTGGGCTAGAGAACAGTTTAATGATTGGAAGCAGACTACAACTGATATAAATCCGTAACTACACATTCATTATTATAACCATATGTATTATTATCATTATCAGTTAAACCTAAACGTATATAAGAATAATAAATGCCAAATTATCCAGCGGTAATCTAAAAAAAATCAGAGCATGTTACTACATAATATTTTTCATCTGTAAACTGTAAAGAAAATCTATGAATCATAATTCATAATTAATAATATGTTTTTGTTAACAAGTAATCGTGACAACGAAAACCTTACGAAAAATCGGTCAGAATAAAAAAAAACATATTTAATTAAACATTTATTAATGTGTTTTTTTAAACTGTCAAAAATTGATATTTTCATATAAATACATTACTATTATGGAACTCTAAAAATTAGCTGTCGATTAATAGGGTTTTATCACTCATTTTCACCAACCTCCTCAGTCCAAAGACGTTCAACAGTCTGCGTGTGAGCGCCAGTTTATAGGCTAAAAAGATATCTATTTGTGTTTCACTCAAAAATACGTGAATAATTTCTAGTTGTTATATTAATTATTCTAATCTATGACAAACCAATAAATAACATGATAATATAAATAAAAATAAATAAAAGTATAATAAACCATGAAACGAGATAATATTTCTGATTTTTTTTTTACGATGATACAACAGTATAATTTTTAGATTAATTTCAGAAATGGAAATGGAATGATATTTTTAATATTTAAAATAATTTTAATTTTATCAACCGTTATCTACTTTTGCTAAAATATTGTGAAATTATGTAGTTGGTATACTATTTATCAGGTATTTATTATTCTAGTATTTGCGTTTTATTTTAATCATTTTAATTTTTAATTTAATCTGAACCAAACCATGCATTAGGTAGTGCATCACACATTCCAAGAAATTACAAACATTTGACAAACACTATTTCAATTAATTTTTTTTGTAGCATTTTTACTAAATATGTTAAATGAGAAAGGAGCCTCGTTTTTAATTTCGTAAAAATGCTTCGGGAGTTAAACATTATGACTTAAAAAAGCAAAAAAATTTGATATCATAAATTAAATTTTTTTCAAAAAACAAAATATCATATAAATAAAAATATGAAAATAAATTAACTGAAAAGTAAGATTGAGAGTGAAATAAAAAATATATTACTAATTTTTAAAACGTTAATAAAATTAATTAACACAAAAAAATACAAATAATACAAATTACCTATACTCTTAATTTTTGTTGTTACATAATATTAAGACCTAATGAGAGGTTCATTTCAATTCAAATTTTTCAACATTTAAAATATATTTATCCTCAATAAATTATATTTTTATAATTTCTCTGTAACATGATATAAATCTATAAGAGTCTATAATTGAATTATTTATCACAGTTAAATATCTATATGTTATCAACATATATAACATGTGTTAGAACTTAAAATTATGTGATTATTTACTGTAAGCAAGTATAAACTAAAATTAAATAAAAATAAAAAAAAGGCACCCATTAAGTATTAAACTCGAATTTAAAATGATTCAAGTTTATTAAATAAGTAAAGTTATAAGTAATAAAAATAAACAATAAAATTGCTGCCATAATCATCAAAATTCGTTTTTGATGAATTAAAACACAGTCAAAAATACACGCTCGTGCACGAATCACTTTAAATCAAAGTTACTATTGATAAGTTTATATGATTATCTTAGTTCGGATGTGTTGTAATTTAAAAGTTTATATGACGTGTACAGCATAATATATACATAGTACACATACGACACACACATACACATATTAGATAGATATATACATATATATATAGGTATTATGTGAGATCTTAATTTTCTTTAAGAAACTTTTGTGTTTACTAAATGTTTCATATGTAGGTACCGTACTAACTTATTGTTAATTTCCTTTACAGTATCGCACCGAACGATCGTAAATCCGTTTACTGTACTGCCATGCAATATGCCACCAAGTACGATCATAGATTTATGTTGAGTAAATACACAAGTTCTAAATGGGCGCCAGACAGAAAATCCATAGCCAAAAGCTTTTCGTGTTCGCGAAATCCACAATTTTTACAAAAGTACATTCTAATACACAAATATAACGATGAACAGATATTATTATATATTATAAATTCTATATTGTGAAATGTTACAGGATATTGTCAGCGGAAGAAGTGAAATTCGACGACTTGACCGACATCTGGCAATCGATTTTAGATAATCCAACGGCAGGTCAATACCCATTCAATTACTTGAGGAACAACTGGGAAACGTTAAATCAAGAGTAAGTTTAATGTTGCATTTAAAAAACAAGTTATCATTTATGTAATGTATGAATTAGATATGCAGACACTAATGTTGGGTTATTGAGTACAATGTTACATGCAGGAATCCGAGCTTTAAATAGCCTAGCTGATCTCGAAATATTACAAAGTTTTTATGAAAAATATTTCGGGAACACCGTCGAAAACAGGAACCCAACATTATTGGAAGTCTTACATCTCGAAGAAGAGATACTGAGACAGAAGATCACGTGGAAGGAAAAATATGAAAGCGTGATATCCAGCTGGATAACTCCGAAGACAGCCAAGAGCGATCTTAGGGTCTACAAGATCGACGAAGGACATGGTAAGACCGGAGAAAGCCAAACCGAAAACAACGTGATAAAGCCGGGTGAAGAAAAACAATCTGTCGGCGGTGTAAAAACCGAAGAGACCAACCGAGAAAGTATTACTCTTCCCAAAACGGAAGCCCCCAAAGCATACAAACCCGTGGTAGTCGATGTGAACAAAATACAAACTCCTTCGGTGGACACGGGTAAAAAACCTGAACCCGCAGCGGTGATCGCCACCGACGAAAACGAACCGCCTACTGTGACTACAGCAGCCCAAGAAAGTACACTGGCTGCCGTAGAACAAATCAAACCCGCCGCTAAAGAAATAAAAACGGCCATCGATGAAGTCAAACCAGCCGCCACTGAAGAAATAAAAACGGCCATCGATGAAGTCAAACCAGCCGCCACCGAAGAAAATAAAACAGCTGATGTAGAAATCAACCCAGCCGCCGAAGAGAAGAAAACAGCTGATATAGAAAACAAACCAGCCGCTGAAGAGAAGAAAACGGCTGATATAGAAAACAAGCCAGCCGCTGAAGAGAAGAAAACGGCTGATATAGAAAACAAACCAGCCGCTGAAGAGAAGAAAACGGCTGCAGTAGAAATTAAACCAGAAGCCGAAGAAATTAATAAGCCCGCAGCTGCAACGGCGGCCAAATCTAGTAAGCCCGTGACAACCGAAGATGAAAAACTTGCGAGCGAAACACATGAATCGGCACATCCCGGAGTAAATAGCCCCAACGAGGTGGCGAACGATGAGAGAAAACCCGAAGCGCCCAAGAAAAGAAATCGAAAAGATTTATTAAAACGAACAATAAGGACATAGAGAAGTGAACACGAGTGAATAAAAACCACGAATAAACAATGCAAACTGTATTATAGTTTATAAATTATAATAATATTTATCATCGCACGTAAAAATGTAATCTCGCACCAACACGTGGCAAATTTATGTTTCCAGAACGATTAGGAACGGAAATTATCGAACAATGATGTATATTATTGTTATTCAATAATTTCCGTTGTCCCGGCTTGCGCCCGTCATTCATTTAAAATAAAAACTATCGTGTTGAATTATTTTAGAGGACTCGGAAGTATATATTATGATTGTATTATATTTATTAACCGTAATAATAACATTATTGTGTCTTAATAAATTTTATTTAGATGTATGTATGAAAAATATATTAATAATATTTACTATTGTTTATAATGTGTACGTATTTATTTCCGCGTATATTAATAATATTTAAAATAATCTTATGGTGTCTATAATAATAATAACAATAATAATAATAATAATGAAATTTTATAAATATAAATGTCAAATTAAACAAACGTTATTATTTAAGATAATGAAATACATTATGTTGTCTCTTCTTTTTTCGAACCACCTGCTTGATCTTGCAACACAAATGCGCTTTGGTAATGGGGCTTCCACGATACTGTCGGACGTAGGAAATCTAGACGATCGTACAAATCTTCTGTAAGAAAACATGGACAAATCAACAATAAGTGCAATATTTTACCGCCGAGGTTTTTCCACGCAGAATTATTATAGGTACACAAGTACATTTTCTGTATTGATCACTTTCCAAATGTTTATTAATTGCGTATAAATATTAATATACAAATTACAAAAGTGTATGAAAAAAAAAAACATACACATCGAGTAACTATGAATAGCGTTTATTAGTCTCCCCTTTGTCCCTACCACTACACTTACTTTGATTTGAACCGTTAAAATAAATATAATATTAATATATTGATAGTTAAAAGTAGAATATATTATGTTTGAATTTAATTTGCTTTTTAAGTTCCGTTCTCGACATTAAATAAATTAAGAGATCCTTAATAAACACAATGATAAACTACTTTGGAAAGCAAATATTTGTCAAAACCTACTCATTTAATATAGATAATTTATGTACCTGCACGTTTAAGAGTACTTTCGTCAATTTCCAAGTACAAGTTTTCACCGGTATCATCATCAACACTATTGTCATACGAATAATTGTTATAAAACGTTGTGTTCGTATAGCCGATCATTGTTTTTCTAGAATCAACCATGCCATTTTCAATGTTCATACCGCAATTGCTGGTAGTGCAAATTACTTCAATGTTAGGGTTTGATTCTATGGAAGTAGACTTTCGAAGTTCAAAATTGTTCACGTGCCCTAGATTACATTCTACAGAAAACAAAATGCTTACAATATATTGTTATAGATTCTCAATTTTTTTCCCGTATACCATTTTGGAAAATAATGTTATGTCATGACTAAATAGGCTTATGCAATTGAAAAATCATATAAGTAACAACATTCGACGACACGTTGGTCGTTGGCCAGTCGTATCAATTTTGGTATACTATTGCACTGACAAGTTTTAATAACTATAATGACGAACACTTATTGTCATAAATTTCAAACGTACTTTGAATTTGACGTTGGTTATAGTAGTAATAGCAGCACATCATTACCGCCATGCATATTGTTGACATTATCAAGAAGCTCAAAATAACCAAGATGTCAGAAATCCAAACAGTTTCATTGTTTATTGGATCTAACTGAAGAGCATCGATGCATTCACTGTCATCTAATAATATTTAAATTTAAAATAATATTAATTATCAAACAATAATTGATTCATTATTTTTAATACGGCCAAAGTGTTATGGAATATGTACTTGCTAATTTCTAACCACATACTGAATTATGCACGTATTTGATAATATAATATCGAATATAAATCACGGACATTCCCCTCCAGACATTCCCACCCTTACGATATATTTATGATGAGGACATTCCCCCCCTTTTAGATTCTGAGCGGAGCGATGAATGTATTGATTTTACAATGATGTGTGTATTTTATTTTTTATTTTTTTTACTTCTTTTTTTGTGTATGTCATCACGGTTTGGGGCAGTAAAACTGCTTCAATTTTCTTCAACAGTATCTTGTTCGATGGGAAAGAGAATCTAGTTGGTACATTCGGGAGGTAAAATTTTAAAATTCTTAATAGTTTTCAAAAGCACCGGGGAAAACAACATAAAAATTAAGAAAAAACGGGAATTTTTACGCAAAATCAGTTTTTGACAAAATCGATTTTGGTTATTGGTGTAACATTTAAACAAATTAACGTGTAAACATGAAATTTTCACCGCTCGTTTATATTTACATTTTCAATGAACGATAAAATTTTCAAAATATTTTGATTTGTTTTGAACTGTTTAGAACCATTTTTTGTTTCCAATTTTATTAGTCTTCTTTTCTATGAATGTCAATAAAACTTTATTTGTTGGGTAACATAGGCGCAAATAGCGTTTGAGATTTGGGGGGGGGGGCTAATATGGCTAATAGGGCCTTACTTTGATAATATTGAATAAGCTTAAAACAAAATGTAGGAAATGTTTGGGAGGGCTATGGATATTTGTTGGGGGGCTTAGCCCCTAAAGCACCCCCCCCCCTATTTGCGCCTATATTGGATAAAAAAGTTTGAAAATTTAATGCAAGGTCCCTGATATATTGTTACAATGGAGTATACATCAATACAGTCTAGGCCATATACAATTAGTCGTGGTAAAATTGGTCGTTTTGTAAATAGGTCGTTTGGTAAATTGGTCGTTTGGTAAATTAGTCGTAGTGTATTTTCGTCGCAAAACGTGAATACTGGTTTAAAAACGTCATGTAGGTACAAATGGACAATATAATCATTATTAATAAAAATCCTTAGTCACCGTTTTTATTTACATAAGTATTTACATAAAGTATAAGTATTTAAAGTTCAAATCTTGACAAAATACGGCGAAATCACGAAAATTAGAAAATTATTTTGAGTTGGCAATTCATAAAAATTTGAAAATGTAATACAAGATTCCTCATAAGTTTGTCTACCTTAATCCAAAAATAAAAATGTCTACAGATAAATCAAATTAAATTTTTATGAGGGTTTGAAATTCATATTTTTACAATATTGGATATTCACTCGATTTCTCATGTAGCAGTTTTGTTATTTTATTGTTATTCAAAAACGAATAACTGTAGATACATGAAAATTTTACTGAATGAACATAATATATAACATAAAACATTTTGACTCTTTTGGAGCTGTTTACGGACATTGTCAGTTTTCAATTTTTTTAGTTTTTTTTTCTATAAATATCAAGTTAATTTTGTTTGTTGGGTAAAACAGCGTGAACATTTAATGCAAGGCTGATATATTGTTACAATATAAATTGACAAATATTAAAAATACATAGGCACAATTTTTTTTATAATTATTTAAAGTTCGAATTTTGACAAAATTTATCGAATTTAAAATTTAATAATTATTTTGTAAGTAGTTAAAAATTTATAAAATGTTCAACTTTTATAGCTAAGGATTAAAAATTTAAAACAAGGTTTTACGTAAATAGGTAAATATATAAATTACTTTATTCACAATAATATCATCGAATATACTTAGTAATATCATAGGCTGACTGATCATTTTTGCTCAGAATCATTTTTCTTATACAATGATATCTATCATTGAATTCAAATTTAACATCATCCATTACAATGACCCACTTGTAACCTACTGTACAACAGATCGACATCCACTTACCCGCCTTTTTTTTTTAAAAAAGTTTGCTATTTAATAATATTATTTTATTATTTTATATGAAATTATAATTTTGTCTATTGACTAATATTTTTAAATATTTCCATAATTATAATATTTTTTTAACATTCTTTTAATACCTATAGTTGGATTTCCTACACAGATTCATTGATTTTTATTTATACTAGACATTGGTAGATAGTGTTGATTGATTTTTTATTTATTTTTATTTATTTTCCATTATTGAATCATTTTTTATCAAACAAATGTATCAACTATTTTTTTTTATTTTAGTATTTATTTTTTACGAATTTTTCAAATTGTTGTGGCATAATATTTATCTATTTTAAATATTTTCATAAAAATAACATCATTCAGAACAGGCATTCTATTATATCAATTATTGGTCTTCGCTAACTGATAAAAGTATGAAATAAAATACAAATCACCTAAGGTTATAGTATCACATTTTTATCGCATTCCTTTATACAGTTATAGATATATGTAAATTTTCATATTTACTTGAAAAACTGCTGTTGCATGCTACACATCCTTCAATATGATTACAAATTTCCGTGGTCACATCGCACATACACTTATGCATACACATTTCTCCATAATAATTTTTGGGACAAGCTACAATGTAAATAAATAAATCGATAAATTAAACTTAAACCCACAGAAATAGTTATACTCATATATTATGCACTGTGAATACGATTTATTGTTGTAAAAAAGCGAAGGTAACTAATAGTTTTACAATAAAATCATGAAAATTTTAATAATCTAGGAGAACACCATTGGTGCAAATTGGGGGGGGGCTTTGGGGGACTTAATCCCCCTCAAATGTCGGTCAAGTCCCCCCAGTTAAAAATCTAGTAATTAGTACTCATTTTTATATTCTGTGGTATAAAGGAATATGGCCTATGGGGAGGGGGGCTTTAGTCCCCCCAAAAAAATTAGTCAATTTGCGCCTATGTTTAAATATGTAGAACATATTTTATTTTGTGTTGACATTTTGGCATCGTTATAGTAATGTGTATTGATGTAGAACCATTGATAGACCACACTCTCTTATATTGGTTCCCTAAAACTTCTTCCATCTCATAATAAGCACAATTTATTACAATATTAGACCAGTATTCGCATTTCACACTCACATCCTAATGTTTTAATAGTATACTCTCTCTAAAAATCTACTGCATTGTTTACATAATAGACGCTTTTAAAATTATCTTTACGTTTTTGGACGAATAGATTAGACAAGAAATAATTGGAGCGGATCTGAACCCTGTTTTAGGGGAGGGGGGTGAATAGAAATATTCATGAGTGATTTAAAAAGTACAATAAACACTTTACAATAATTATATTGTTAAAAAACAGTCCAAGGGGGGGAGGGGGGTGATACCACGGCGTTGGAACCGGAAGACTTTATAATACAAATCAAAATAAGCTATCTGGGCGTAAAGACCTAAGTGTTTTGATTTCATCAGTTATTACTATAGGTATTAATGTATTATAATTAAGACAACAGTAATAAGTGTAAATTACAGCATTTGTAACGATTTCTAGTATCGAAGTATGTTTTATTTTATTTTATTATCATTCTGTTAAGTTAATTCAACCAAAATCTCTATAAAATATTTAATATTAGGTATGTATAAAGTAAATCATTAAAACTTTTATTTAGTAAAACAAGAGTTAATTACTACACGCATTGGTATTAATCATTATGTTTAACTTATCAATGAACTACAAAAATAATTATTTGATTCAATGTAATATATTTTAAAATATAATTTTTTAAAATTCGTCCATTTTGACATGGCTTAATGCAGATCAAATAAAAAGTTAGGCTTAAAAAACCAAAAGAAATATATGAAAAATACATGTACAATAAATATTGTATAATAATAATACTAATTAGGTGAGGAGTTGTTTATTTTTTTATAATTATTAGGCACTCCCTGAGTCACACACAATGATAATAATGATTACGCAACTTTAATTTATTTAAAAATAATAACCAAATATTTTGTTAAAAATGCATCCCCTACTATACTTTATTATTGAGGAAACTAAAGCCGTAGGTTGTTGTTTAAGCTATTAGGTAGGTATGCAATTATGCAATATTACATGTTAGTGTCAACTAAACTTTTAAATCAAGGAATATTTATTTAAACCATTATAATATAATATAATACATATTAAACAAAAAATAATTTATTAAGTGGTTTTAATTATATAGCCTATATAATAACTGTATGGATGTATAAACTAGATTTAAACGTAATATTTAAACTCAAATTAACCACAGGAAAAAAACTAAATCATTAAAATTGGTAGTTTACTTAAATAAGTACCTAGTGTTAAGTTATGGGTTTTATTAGAAAATTTACAAACTAGATAAGTTGAAAAGTTAATGAAAGAGCAACCTAAATGTTTAATTAGTTAATAACCATTTTTTTATGAAAACTACGAAGTATATAGGTATACCTATTATAATATTATATTAGGCGATTTTGTTTTTGCGATCGATCGAAATAAACATAAAGTTTATTTTCCACGTCGACGAGAGAAAAAAAGGAAACAACAAATGTGAAAAGTTTTTCACGATATTGAAAATCAGAAATTGTGATAAATTTTCGGTAGTAAAAAAAAAAAAACAGGAGAATATTACTATTTACGTCGAATTTCGATGGGTTTACACGCGTTTCCTTGGTTGAATGTCACAAAGTCAGGAAACAAATCGTGCACGTGTTTGGTCTAAGCCGGAATTATTATTATTATTATGCTACACGAAGTTCCGGTCGCCCCATGAACCGTCGACGACCGGTTTACTGAAACACTGGTATAAATTGTAACCGTAGTTTCCCGTAATACCGTCTACACAAAACGTCATCTGTTTCACCCTGTCATCGGGTGAAATGTACATTTCACAATGAAATAATAAACAAATATAGTATGCTTATTTATCATATTATTAATATTATTAATCAATCCCACGTCACAGCCACAGTGTACACCCGACGTCAAACTGTGAGCTAGTAGCATGTAGGTACCCTTTAATATACCCTCTGCTCGATATTACTTTTTTCCTAGAAAATGTTAATAATTTACGTACGTAGGATGCGAAAATTATTACGAAAATAAAACTGTTTTAACGACGAGCCATCGTCCGCGATATTCTAGTATAATAATATAGTATTATTATATTGCAGAAATGATTTGTGTGGTTATTATTATTGCCGAGCGCGATGAAAATATGTAAACCCCACTCGCGTGATTTATGTCGAAAATATTTTTCATGAGCCATGACGTAAGTACCGGTTAAGATTTTTTTTCTTCCCACACTTCACTTTGGTAATGTTATAAAATCCCAATATATCATATGCCTATATAATGTCAAATCAACTACGAAAGATATCTTACTAATATTTCATTCGTATGTGATTGTGAGTGTCGCATCGTTAAGTTATCGTGATTTTTTGTTTATTTCTACAATTAAAACTAGAAACCTTAATACAATTAATTTACATATTATTATTTAATTTATGCGATACACAGAGTCTTTAATCTCGCGACTCTGTATTATAATAATATTATCTGTAGTTATAATTAAATAGTTAAATTAAATAGTACAAACGAAAACGAAAATGCCATAATTTAATAATTACAATTAGAAATTAGAAAAAAGTTTAAATCGGAAATCAGGATGACTTATCGTCAAATTCATTATCTGTATTTTCCTCTGATTTTCTTTTCTCGTAAACTTTCTTTTTGTGTGACTCAAGTGAAACGCAGTAATCTCGTTTTTGACATATGTCAAGTTACAACAATATTACTTTATAAACTTAATGTATGATTTCAAACAAAAAAATAATACTAAAGCTATGAAGACCATATGTTTTTAATTTTAATCCTATAATCGTTCAGAAAAATATTTCTATATACTATAGGCCATAGGATATAAAGCGTACCTACCTAAGTATATGAGCACAAGAAATTTAACCAACTCTAATCTAGTCTAATAGGTACTTCGTAATCTCATATTTTAATAACAGATATAAAAATAGTTTATACATTTTTACGAATAAATCTTTTGAATAAAATATAGGTACCTACGTAATTTGTTTTTTAAACTTTAAACATACAATAGTACATACCAATAAATAATAATTAATAATCCGTTCCTTATGAATATTTTAAAACAAAATATTATAATATGGTATAATTCAAGTTTTATTTTCAGAAATAAATAATATATTATTTGTACCTACCTATTATATTATATAAATAAATTATTAATTAATAGGTAGGTGGACCTAGGTACTTTATATATATATATATATGTTAAAAAGATAATTTGAAAATATTAAATCCTAAGAAATAATTTAAATCTCCAGTCATAAGTAAATTCAATTATTGAAAAACTGATAAAGTTCAAATTTGTATTTTCGTGGGTTATTAAATTAAACTAAATTTCTTAATTGTATTTATACTCGCGTGACAATATACTTATTAGTTATCTGTTATTCTTATTCATAAATGAACATAATATGAACAATTATTTTAACCATAAAATAGTCAATATGATAATGAAATTAATATCGTTTATTTAGTATTATTATACTTATGAATGATCTCATGAATTTCGTAATAAAATATACTGTTATATTATATAAGAACACTTTGCTAGATGCATATTTTAGTTAACCTTTATGGATCATCAATAATCTAATTTTAATCTTAGTTGCTAAGACTAAGGAATATAATGTATTATTATTAAACGAATTTAATTGTCGTGGAAAATAAAGTAATAACTAATAAATCAAGACACAAGAGTACTAATGAAGTTTATCACTGTTCCAAGACAAATTGTAATTGCTCTTTTATGTATAATTATTGATAAGTTAAGCAATAACAGAATGGAATTTTTACGTACAAGAATTAATTCTAAACAGTGTCATCTAAATCAAATGTACTACCATAAACCCTTAAAGTTGAATATGTTAGCTGCTCCAAAAGACGAATATAACTAATATTATAATATTTATCGTAGGTACTTATAAAGTATTAGTTACCAACTTTACAATGCCTCTCAATAAAACTCTGAATAAAATTAATCTTTCTCGATACATCTTTCTTCTACATCTACCATCATTTTAATTTATAACTTAAAAATCAACATTTTAAGTATGTTTTTTTAGTTTGTACAAATCATATTAAACATTATATTATGTTATACTGCTAATATAATAATAAACAAATTAATTTACGAAAACGCAGATTATTTATATTTCAATAAATACGTGGGTATATGTTATATTTAAAATATTATGATGAACTGGAGTAGGTAATGTATTTTTGTGGAGTATAATATATTACAAGTATATGAAATGTAATACTATGTTGAATACAGTTTCGATTAAAATATTATGTTTACTTTACATAAACGAGTACGCTATCTGTCAGTCTCAACCTAAAGAAATACCCCCAGCAGTAAAGTCAAAACGTTTTTCTTGTCTAGATGGCGTAAGTATTTGTAAAATTAAAATTGTTTTATCTGCAGCTGTTTTATAATTATATTATTATGTCACAAGATTATCTCGTAGGAAATAGGAATGCCACAAGTACACTGTAAGAAGGCAACTTAGTGATATATTCAATAAAAAAAGTCATCTATATGGCTCTTAATGTTTAGCTCACCTTCTGAGCACGTGGGTCCGGAAAATCCGGGTTCACACAAACAAACTCCGTCGGTCACCCTACATTTTGATTCGTTTTGACATCTGCAAGTTGAGTTGCAATCTACACCGTACGTACCAGGTGGACAAACCTTCTCACAATCTTTGTCGGTCAAACCAGATTCACTGACACAAACACCTATTTCATAAAAACATAACAATATGGTTATCAATAAATGAAAAACATTTGCACTATTAGGTATGTTTAATTTTGATCATTAGATATTATTATTTTAATCTATATTCTAAATGGTATTTATAATAAAATATCGCCACCCCAACCACCTATGACGTTATCCTTTCCATGCAGTTTATTTTTTTATTCTTTATTTAATAAGTTGTGTAAAACAAAATTTGATCCATCTAGTTCCATAAAGTATAATTTATTAATGTATCACACAAGTGAGATGTTTTTTTCTGTCCCATGATGACAACATTTTAAAATAAATTACTTCGTTCTGAATGTAAAGGCCTCTGTACTTGGATTTCATTTCATCACACAGGAATAATATTTTTCAAAAATACCTACCTATTGGTACTATACGATTACGCAGCTACACCAGCTTTATTCACTATACCCCACACTACCACACGTCACAACAGTGGCGCAGCGAACTTTAAATCATATGGAAGCAAACAAATTATTTATGACCTACCCCACCCTACTCCAACTGATGTATACTCATATGCTCAAATAGGGGGGGGGGGGGAGTAGCACCCAAAATAAAGTTCAAAGACTGACCGTGTATGTGGGCTTTATGAGGTTATGACCCACCACCACCCCCCCAGAAACCAGAAGCAATTGCTTCTGAAAAATATGATTCACTACGCCACTGCGCCACAGTATCCAATCTGTCACACCGTGGAAACACAAGCTATAATACGTATCAGATTATAATGCATAATATATCACTAAAACCGTCGACAGGTTGTTTCCATTTGCATAATAGTCAAATGTGTGCTAATTACAATCACACACCGTCATATTATTTTCCCCGTCGATTCTGGACTTATTCCCAATAAGACAGTTCTTTCCCGACAGACCCAATGGACATGTACAAGATCCTTTAAACAAATAAATAAATAATAATACGTAGTGTAAATGTGAATTGTATTATGACGTATCAAACCACCGACAAAAATTTATTTCGTATTAATTGTGTTTGATACTTTTATCTGTATGTAAATTCGTGTTAGATCATCCATATTTATATTTTAATGATAATAATAGTTAAACTCAATTAAAATAATTTTACATTTCGCTTTAATCATAAAATAGTATTCACACTTTAATATACTACACCGTACCAATAACTGGATCACACAGGGCACCACTTTGGCATTTACATTCGTATTGACATTGATAGCCATAGAATCCTGACGGACAAGTCAACGAGCAATATTCTCCAGTAAATCCTGGACTACAAGCACAATCGCCTGGAAAATAACATAATTATTATATTACCTACAGTAATTCAGTAGTTTTATTTCTGATTATATTTAGTAAGTACTTATTTAAGAAAAAAAATGTATTTTTAATGATTAATTGTACCGTTTACTGCGTTACATTTCCCGCCGTTTTGACATTTACATGGATTCTGACAACTTTTTCCATAATAGCCCGGAGGACAAGTAAATTTGCAATTATTTCCTGCATGTTCTGGTTGGCAAGAGCAAGTTTCTAGAAAATATCAAATTATTTAGATTTTCTTAATACTATTATCAAAATAAACTACGAAACGTTTTCTAAATAGTAGTTAATACACATTAAGATGACAATTCAAGTACTAATATAGGTATAGTAATATAGTAGTAAAATATTCGTAATTTAAAAATTAAAACTACAAAATTATGGAACCTTTCAAACAATTAATATACTAACAACTAAATTCCACCAATATAGACCTAAGTTATAATATTATTAATTTTGAATTTGAATTTAAATTATTTATACCATTTACTGAACCACATAATGTACCATTTTGACAGTTGCATTCATTTAATTCAGCATCGTGTTCTTCAGATCCAGGTAGACAAGTACAATTACCTGACAAATATAAGCATAATACAATTAATTATATTATTCAGTTAAGATTAGTTTGAATAAAATATTTCAAATACAAAATATAATTTATCAATTTATATTCCAATACAAAACATTGTACCTACCATTAAATATATCGCATTTTGTACCATTTTGATATTTGCATTCACTTTGGCATTTATAACCATAAAATCCTGGGGGACATTGTACTTCACAGTTAGTTCCTGTGTATCCTGGTGAACAGTTACAAGCACCTGAAAAATATCTATATATAATTACTTATAATATTACTCATTTTATTTAATGAAACCTATTTGGAGATTTTTATTTAAAAAAAAATTATTTTACAATATTACATAGGTAGATCATATAATACCATTTACAGGATCACATTTTGCACCAGTTTGACATTTACATACATTTTGGCATTTATGACCATAATATCCTGGTGGACATGGATCTTCACAATATTTTCCCCAATATCCTTGCTGACAAGAACAATTACCTAAGAAATGTTTTCCAACGGTATAATGTTATAATAAATTTATAGTAATATTAATATTAGGTTCAGGGTAGTATGAGGTGAATGTATGGGATTTTTTTCTGAGATAACCCTTTTTAGAGTAGAGAAAATTTTTTAATCTTCAACATTGGTCATTGAGGGTAGATTCTGGTAGACATTTTGATCTAGTTTGGTGTGGTAAAAGGAATGTAATTACCACTTCCCAGTAACTTTCTTAATAATAATTAAAAAAACTAACAAAAAACAGCGGGAAAAATAATATTTAAGCAATAATAATTTAAAAAAGGCGGGTAAGTCGTGGATGTCACTCTGCTGTACAGTAGGTTACAAGTGGGTTACTGTAATGGATGGAATTAAATTTGAATCCAATGATATTATATCATTGTATACGAAAAACGATTCTGAACGGAGATGATTTGTCAGTCTAGGATATATTATTTTTAAAGAAAAACTTATGGAGAACCTTGTACCAAATTTTAAAAACTTAGTTATAAAAGAAAAAATTTTTACGATTTTTCAACCACTAAATTACTTGCAAATTTTCGCAATTTTGACATATTTCGTATAAATTTGAACTTTAAATGCTTATAAATAAAAATTGTGACAATGTATTCCTTTTATTTTGCAACTGCTATTGTAAAAATATGTTAGGAGCCTTGTATTAAATTTCCAAATCTTAGAATTAAAAAGAAAAACTTTTATGAATTTCTGTTTAAGATTATTTGAACATTGCCGTAATTTTTACGTATTTAGTCAAAATTTGAACTTTAAATGCTTATAAAAAAAAATTGTGCCTATGTATTTTTATAATTTTTGAATGGGAGTTAGAACAACATATTTGGACCCTTCTATTACATTTTCAAGTATTTTGTCCCAGCTAATTTTTTTTTATCAACATTTATAAAAAAAAAATCAAAAAAAATCGATTATTTCAATTGCCTATAAATAGATTAAAAATTAGTGAAATATTTTGAAAATAAAACTATATAAAGAAAATGTCAATTTAAACAACTGGTAAAATTTTCAAGTGTCTACGACTCATACTTTTTGAATAATAACAAATATCAAAAATCGTTTGAGGCTAAACCGTTATTTAATGCGGTTTTGTAAAAATTTAAATTTCAAACACTCCTAAAAATTTTTTGTCTTAGTCCGGTTGAGTTTTTTTTACAGATATTTAAAGAAAAACTTATGGAGAACCTTGTACCAATTTTAAAAGCTTA
>NC_042495.1:87341960-87348899 GCF_005508785.2 Acyrthosiphon pisum
GAAAGTTGTCTTCCGCCCCAAAAAAAAAAAAAAAAAAAAAAAAAAAAAAAAAAAAAAAGCACACATCATTGTAAAATCAATACATTCATCACTTCGTTCAGAATCTAAAAAAATTGATTATGTACTTGTCGTAATAAAAAAGGAATAAACATCCTGAAGAGACTTGTAATATTTTTCCAAATAGGCAATGACTAATGATACATTTAAAATATGCAAAAATATAATAAATGAAAGATATTGTAAAAATAATATTAATATTATTTATTTATTATTATATTTTTTTATTGATTGATATAGTATTAAAAAGTATAGTCTATATCAGGATTATTCACCCACGGCTGTGGGTGATCAGACGATTAAATTCAGATTAAAATTCCATAACTTCTATCAAGCCGGATATTGATTCATTATATAAAAAAAAAAAACAATTTCAAATTTCATAAGTATTAGTATTATTGTTATTTAAAAAAAAAATTGTCTATTAATTATTAATAATTGTATTTTTTCCTCGTACCTAATTATAAATAAAATTTAATATGATAAAAATATAGGTATATTATGACCAGTAACAACTTCTACTCGCTTAATGTGGCCCAACTTTCTCAATAGTGTTGACATCTCTGCTGTATAGTGTATAAAGTGTCGAAATTATATTCTAAACATTTTATAGTTTTCAAAATATTTTGGATCTTTTTTAATTGAGTCTCCACTCTCAGAATCGATTTTACGAATACAATGACTTATAAAAATATTTAAGACATCCATTACAGTGACCTACTGAATGACACAGAACTACAGAAGTACAGTACACATCTATCTATTAGTAGGTTATCCTGTTTTTTTTTTATATATAGTTATATGCTTTATCTAAATAATAAAACACATTATTGAAGATTATTTTCATATCCAAAAAAATTTATATCATGGATATTTAATGACATTTTAAGCTCTGAAAAACAAAACAGGTAATTGTGTTGATTGTATCCAATTATGATATATTTTTTACCTACCATTTAAATAATTGCAAGTAGCATTATTTTGACATTGACACGTTTGCGTACAATCAAATCCAAATTTCCCCAGTGGACAACCTTAAATATAAAAGTAAATTTAAAAAAAATTTTTTTTTAATTTAAATATTTGATTGTTAAACTTCTAATGCACCTATCCGTATGCGGCAAGTAGGTCCATCGTAATATTCGTCACAGCTGCACACATTCGGTGAAATACATGTGCCCCATACACAAGGATCTTTACAGACAGGACGGCATTTTGCCTCATTCGGTGTTTTTTCGTAACCATTGCAGCATGTATTGGTTAATATAAGATTGTTTTCTGACTAAACAATAGATTAATTAGAACATAATTTGGTATTGTGGAGATGCTATAAAAAATGTATTTCATTCGATTGTAAGTATAATACGAATAATTATTTTTCACGCTTAAAGTAGATTTTTTAGAAAATTGCATAAACCCACAAAAAATTTGGTAAAGTGTACGGACAACTGTATTAAAGTATTAAACAATACCATAACAATACTAAAAATTTCCACTGGTTATTTAAACGTAAACTATGTAGTTATCCTAACCAAATACATAGTACTTAATCATTTTTTATTTGTATACTTGATTTGTCGTACCATTGATTTTTTTTTAAGTTACGTCCAAAAGCAAATACATTATTACATTATATTTATTTGATTTTAATTTAAAAGTCAAAAGTACATTCATGATAATATATAGTTAATATCACTTGCTTACTAGTTAGTTTTTATTCTATAAGGTAATAATATAGGTACTTAAAGTGTTAAATGTAATTCACACTAATACAAATATGATAATAATACATGGTTGATGTTCTTAAATTAGGTAACTATTATGCTGACATTATTCCATAGATTGCACAAACAGATTTTTTCTTTTTTTAAATAAGTTATGTATACAATCTGTATCAGTAACACAATAAGAATATAGACTAAGAGTAAAAAAACATGAATATATTTTAAGAAAGAAGCCACCCAGTGGTGATACTTTTAAGCACAAACAGATTAAACTACATTATGATATTATTAATTTTGATGATATAATATGATATAATTTTAGCTATCATATACAATATACATTGTATATATTTTGTAATAATTTAAAAATTATATTTAAAAATAATGATTTATTGGGTACATAATATTATCATGTTTTGTTCGTTCAAATGTAACGTATAAAAGTATAACAAAATAATACTTTGAGTATAATAACTTATAAGGCTATTAATGAGATAAAATGATGTTAAAATACTTTTAAAAAAATTTCCTGCATAACAAGTTACTTTTTTTTAATGTAACTTCTACGAGTTAAATTTTTTTATTGTATATTTTAAGGTAATTTTTTCCTAATTTCAATTCCTTAAATTTAAAAACTATTTAGGTTTGTTCAAAAATATAAAACATAGGACTTACGGTTTCGGTTTGAATTGGAACTGCAGTTTCATTTACAATATAACAAATTAATTTCCAATTATTGAAACAGAAATATGGAGTTTTGAACGAACGGATTTCATAGTTAGTGGTTATTTTTTTTGATTTGTAACTAAAAATTATAAATTTTAAATTATGTAATTTTTCAGTTTTTTAAATTAATAAAAACTTCAATAATTATATTATTATAATAGCCTAACAAATTTTGTATTAATTAACCAAAGTGGCACTACATTTTTTAAAATCTAATAATTCGCAAAATTTAACAATTTTATTGTATTCTCTCCGTGTTCAACAATTTCAGAACAATTATAAAATATACTCGGAGATATAATAATACCTATATTGTAATTGGATATTTTTTCAAATTTGTTTTATGATGTTTTCGTGTGAAGGCGTGGAAAATAATTCAATTTATTTTTTTTTTGGGTGGGGGGGTCATCATATTGTTGGTGACGAGGTGATATGTTTGCTTTCCTTGGACACCTAACAATTATAATGAGCTGGACTGGTCAAAATAATTAGCTTTTTTAATTAATAATTATTAACTTACATAAGGTGAGATATTTAACGAAAAAAAGAGGTTTTATAAACTATTTTTAAATTTTTTTTAAAATGAATTTCGATGAAATTGGGTTTGCGATTGAAACGTCACTTACTTTTTAATTACTGTGCATACGAACGGTCCGGTAAGTTTGGGACCGGTGGAATTTTCAAAGATTAATTTCGTGGTATTGTCAATTGTAAATTTTGTGAAATTTCCAATGATAAATGTTGTGGTGTTATTAATAACATCTGTGAAATTATGGTTAAGGACGAAATCCGTGAAATTGTTAGGGACGAAATCTATAGTTTCGTTGACAAACTTCGGTTTTTTTGTGACAAATTCCATTAAGTTGTCGATGGAATGTCCAGTGAAGGTTTCGATAGAAGATCCGTTGGAGATGCTGGTGGTGGAGGACACGAGACAGGGGCCGCACAGCCCGAAGACCACGACCCCGGTCACAAGAATGAACCGACCATCCATGCTGTTGACCGTGTAGCAGTAAATAATGAAACTAAGTACAACTACCCGGGAACTTGATCCATCGGCGGCGACCGTGTTGGTGATTGATGTACGATTAAGCACCCGCCACAATCCGAGTATACGCACAGTGGCGATGTCGTCGAAACTTGAGCAAACACTGCGGAGTGCTCAACGTGTAAGTACACCACGGTTATACGGAGCGAGTTTTCCGACTGTCGTTCGAAAAGCGCCGGACGACTGCAGCGGTGGTCAATAATGTCGATAATAATATTATAATAATGCCGTTGGTATGCGATGGGTGATCACGTGGACGCGGCGTAGATGATCGACGAAGAGGAGAAATCGCGTCACCCCGGCCGGTTTTACGTTATTATTTTTTCGTCTTATCACATACCCGTAATGATTTACATAACGATCGTCGAACACGCTGCATAATGGACTTGATTATACCACGAGCTCACAATAACAATAATATTATATTATAATTGATGGAATCAGTATGGTTGATAGAATATTGTCATCGTACCGCGATCTGATCTGATCCTGCGAATGATTCGATATAGTGATTGACACCTCTAAATTTCCACGTCACGTTTAAGTGTTTTCGTTACCTAAATTAATGTATTTTTTAAGTCATACATCGTTTGCGGGTCACCATTTACTTTGCGTCAAATTATTGTGCATCATTAATTGTACATCTGTATATATTTAATACTTAGAACTAGGATAGACTAGGAGTACCCTAAAGTTCAAGTTGCTTATTAACTGTCAGCACTCAGCACTCACCTCGCAATTTGGCTGTCGTAGTATCTGTATATCTATTTTTCTATGCGCAAATGATGAACGATATTTTAATAATTGACTGCACTAACTATCATCGGTCGCTTACACGCAAACGAAGACCGGTGATTGGTCGCAAAGTGCAGACAGACGAGGGACGAACAGTTATAGGTGTGAGCGCTATAGATTATAATATATTCCTAACGACATGTTATTTCGCTTATACATTTTTTCAATTCTTAGACATAGGTACAACTATACAAATCATGTATTAAAAATGTTGTAATTTACTTTTTAATGCTGAAAGTTGTTCAATTCAAATTTCAAACATATGTTTACCAAAAAAAACAACAGCATAATAATTTAAACCAATGATACGTGTAGTAAGCGATTAGGTAGACAATGTCGGACTGAATAATCGGCATAGTAGCTCTATCTGCAAGAATTCAAATACATAGTCACAGCCGTAGTTATATTACTAATATTCGAACCTACAAAAATAAATTGAGATTATTTAATGTTAACTTCACTATAATAATCAAAACCATAACTATATAATTTGTCCAACCATATCATACACAAAATTAATAATAGTAATTATACTAATTATTATAGACATGTTTATAATACATTATTATTTATGATATATCGATATACCTATCAAAAACTCCACAACTGAAAAATATGCGAATAACTGTAATACATTTTCAATGTAACAATAAAATATTAAAATAACGACGGTGTACTTATTATTTATAAATCAATATATATTTATCCGCACAAACTCTGGAAAACAATAAAATAATACACGTACATGTGTAAATATTATAATTACGAGTATACCTAGGTAATAATATTATTCTATGGTTATAATATAAGTTATAACTTTATACAAGTTACAACACGTTTATATTATATAAGACGAATGTGAACCAAATATCATAAATATACTCATGCCATAATGAAATATTTGCATTCATTGTATATTAGATGAAATAATAAAAAAATTTCTTTAATTTCTACATGAGCCTTACTTCTGAAGAGGTCAGTAGTAGATATACATCACGATTTTAGGTTTATTTTTATTAGAATTAAATCTGTCTCGTCTGCAGGCAATATCGATGCATTGTTCTTTACAAATAAATATGTTAAATATTGTCCATAGTAGATAAGTAACAATAAGTAGAGAAATTTCAACTTATTTTTCATTAATAATTATTTCTACCTAATTGTATTTTTATCAACAACAATGACCTAACGTGCTTAAAATGGCCGAAAACCATTAAATTAATTTGTAACTGCCGAACAAATATTTATACAAAACGAATTAAATACCTAATAAAATATCAAAGAACGGTTATAACTTATATTTACTAAACATTACTTACATTCTTCTGAAACTAAATAATGGCAAATCATATTAATATAACAATGTTTAATTTTTAATCAGAATTTTTGTAGTAGGAGTATTCTTATATTAATTTATTTCGAGAAGTAATTTAGTTTCAAATTCAAATTCGTATATTTCTTTTATCAATTAATGAAATAGTTGAGTTTTACAAAATAAAATATATTATCATAACTTAATGAAATAAATAAATATGCACAGACAGTAACTTTAAGTTACATTATTGTGCTTAACATGTTAAAAGTAGTAATTCACCTATGGGCTATGAGCATATTTTATTAGTATTTACTGTTTACGCTAATATAAAAACCACCATCACATTCTTTAATTAAATAATTGTACAAATACAATCAATAGCTAATCAAAGATAATCGTTCAACAACGATATTATTGCGGCAATTATATTTTATTATGATGATTAAAAATTAAAATATACAAAAACAAGGCCATTTCATTTCAATGTATTTGTAATGTTATAATTAATAAATTATAGAACTAATTAAAATGTAATAGCGTGTAAGTGATCTATTCCAGAATGTTCAATTTCATATAATGCAAAAAGTACAACAATAAATCTGTCAACTCATAAAACGTACCTATAGGCTAAAAGGATTCCATAATTTAAAAAAACTGACTTACCTGAACGTAATTTCACCAGCCCCCCAAGTTGGAAAATCGTTGTTTATTTTTCACCATTAATTGGGGTAGAATTTGTGAGAATATTTTCAGAATTAGAGTGTTATATTTAAACCAAAAAAATGTTGCCCCGGGGCGCAAAATGTTCAAATACAACCATGTAAATACACAATGTATAGTAACAATTATTAATGCTATAATACAGAATTACAAATAATTGTTATAAAATATATTATTATATTAAACCAACCATTAACATAATATTATTTACGATAAGAAAAATAATAAAAACAAAATATTTTACGTACTTTTAGGTACACTCATAACATATTATATTGAAAACTGAGTGTATGATAGGTGATAATTGTGAAATATCTAAGATAAAAAGAACTAGAGAAGATCTGCTGTATAGTAGGTCACAAGTGTGAGGTGGGTCTGTAATGGACGGTGCTAAATTTGAATTCAATCATATAATATCATTGTACTTATACGAAAAACGATTCTAAACAGTGATGGTTTGTCAGCCTAAGATATTTAATATTATATTTATATTGTTATTACGTGCATTTAGTATATAATCATAATAATAATACAAATAACAATATACATTTCTT
>NC_042495.1:87349920-87351696 GCF_005508785.2 Acyrthosiphon pisum
TAAAAGAAAAAATAAACCTTTTAAAATGCAGTATCTCCATAAGGAAACTTTTATTATAGATGGTACACATTCATATGAATTAAAATTTAAAACTATTTCCTGAATTAGTGTACAATGCACATTCCACCTATTGAAATATCACACTAATAAATAAAATAAAATAATGTTAATTGCATTTGTATGTTTATCTTAGTAAATTTAATTATTCAAATTAAAAAAAAAATGCATATAAAAGTTTGTGTTTACTGATAAAATATGATAGTAATAGTTGATACAAATATTAAAATAATGATAACCACATAATAATTGAAGTTAGTACCAAGGTTAGGTCTGTCTATCTGACAAATCTCAATAAATGCTTTTGACTAGAGAGCCTTGATATTAAAGAGAGTGGCCAACTAGTGTGATAGCAGCCATTAATCGTCCAAACATTTCCCGCCTTTTTTTAAATTTGAGTACTTCAGCTAGGGGCATTATACACTATAATTACTATTTTTTTTTATTTTTTTTATAATGCTTTAGCTCATAACCTTATTATAGTTAGTATTGTAAAGTATTTGAGTATTGGTAAAACAATATTTTGTACAAAATGTTATGTTTTAGAAATATATTGAAGTTCATTATTTGAAAATTTCACAAAAAATTGTGTTTATTAAAATCATTTTATTACATTTTTAAATACATAAGGTTGATTTTTAGGTGTATGTAACTGCTTATCTGCTACAAATTACAATAATTCAGATAAAAGGAAAAAGTAAATGAATACATATAACATATTATATATTTTTTTTAACATTGTTTTCAGCTCATAATATTGAATATAACTTTCATCAAATAATATAGTAAATTGTTTTATTTTTGTTTGAGCATACCTAGTAATAAAAATAATAAGTGAAATAAACTTACATAATATACATCTCTAAATATAGTTTAATTCATTTAAAAAACAATTAGAATAACCTTATCTTTTTCATAATAATTTCTATAAATTATAACATTGTAAAAATATAGAATATAATATGAAGTATTATTAATATTTTTTTACGGCTTCCCTCATCGCAACACTTTTGCTTGCTTTAAGAGAAGCAAAATTTTTTTTTAAATTTTTGGTTAAAAGAACACCCAAATTTTTGCATCTAAATTCAATATAACGATTTAACATTTTTTTTTTTTATTTGATGGCAATCAGAAAAATTAAAATTATACAATTCTGAAGCCAATTTTTCCATGAATATGCTTCTTTTATTTTTAATTATTAAAGACCTATGTTTAACATAGGCTTTAAGTGTGAACCCAAACACTTTAAGTGTGAACCCATTCTCACTTCTGTTAGAACAACCATATGCACAACAACTAGGATTTCTAACGTTCCTAATAAATAACCACAATTATGTAGGTAGGTAATTATATATATAATATATAATATATTATATAATATATTATATATATAATTATATAATCATATAATTAATATGAATAACAAATAAACATATTTTATTGACATTTATAATCAACATAATAATTTTAAAATGCAAAAATTGAGTATTAGACTATCTCCACAAACAGTATTAGGTAGTACCTGAAAGTATAACAAAGTGGTAGGTACACACTTTTCAATAATATTTCAACTTGTCAATGTCAGAAAAGTAAAGAACAATTTTAATAATAACTAAAAAAACAATAAATTATTAAAATTAATTAATATTGAACAGTTTAAAACATATAAATTAATGCAATAAGTTTAAATATTTGGACGATTAATGGCGTCCATAATCA
>NC_042495.1:87352941-87359397 GCF_005508785.2 Acyrthosiphon pisum
AATATTTGGACGATTAATGGCGTCCATAATCAATGATAACAGCCAGGCCAATAGAAAACGTTCACCGAGTTGGCCACTCTCTTTAATATCAAGGCTCTCTACTTTTGACCAAAACATTTGGTAAATGGCGTGTATGACAGTCATACAACTGTCTAGACACGAGCATTCACTGATTAAAAAATAAAGTGGACATACTGCAAATCCGTTTTAGATAAGATTACTAGGTAAATATGCAGTATTTACATTGAGAAATTATTATACTATAGTAAAATAAGCAGTATCTCCATTGGATATACTGCTTTATTCTCTAGGAAATGCTATATGCATGTACATACTGCGTATTTCCCAAGTATTTGACAATAATTTGGTCGATACGACATTTTATAATGCATTTTAAAGGCATTTTTAGTGGAGTTACGTTGTTTTTCATAAGGAAAAAAAGAAGCGGAATTATACAATTATGCCGAATATGAAATAACCTCAAATTTGTAAATTTGACACTTACTGCTTATTCCACTAGGAGGGCAGTATAGGTGGTGTTGCTTAAGCGACGATGTGCTCAATGATAAGGAGTTTCGCCCTCTGACCACAGGAAGATCCTCCCGTATAACTAAAATGAACAATCCTATTTCCCATTTTATTGTTCGTCTCCCTCGCATATTTCTAGTCAAAGCGTGTCGCATCCTGGTCATCCATTTTCGTATCAGTGTTACCCTTACATCATATTATACAAGAACATTATGATCTTAGGCGCTACCCGCCTTCCATAGACCTATAAACTTAGTCTATTACAGGTCTATGCCGCCATCTCATCATTAGACTGTGTGTTAATTGCCTATCGATCGGAAGTAGGCGCTATACTCGTTAGACGTGCATGTCAATACGGTTTCCTAACCTAACGCCTGCAATAATTTCCGTAGATACACGCTATTGTTACAAGTTCACTAGGTATATCGAATTAGTCCTTCGAAATTATCGTTGAACTAAACTTCTTTTTTTTTTTAATTCAATACATAATTTTAATTCTGTAATAATATTATAATAACAAAGCTTAGTAAAAATATACTATTGCTAGTCATTTTTGCCCTAGGTATAACAAGTTTTATTTAAGTTTCTTAAAGCAAAAGTACTAGTATTAAGCATATTTATAACAGAACTATAATATAGCTCAATTTCTTTTTATTAACTTAGATACAATTAACTAATATACAAATTTAAGTACGACAATATTTAATAACTAAATATTATTCAGATTAATAAAAAAAAAATAATGTATATCATTCAAAATACAATTTTATTTTCTACTAAAATATATCCATTTACAAAATTTTTCCATCAAGAATTATAACAGTAGTCTTTGAACCATAATATTACGAATTTTTTATTTCCAATTGCAATCGCCGATTTTATCCATTATGCCATATATTTAGGTACCTAACAATATATTATTTATAGTTTACTAACAAATGTTGATTTGTGATAGTAATTTCATAAACGTTCAACGACATGATATCGTTAACTAGAATCTTATCGGGGCCCCAAAAAATGATTCACTCTGGTGAACATATTTTAACACATTTTTCATAAAACTTTTGATTGTATTGCTTGTTACATTTTTCTTTTGTAGTTTAAACCAGATGTTAAGACACGTCTGTGTTTTACGTATAGTGCTACCTAAATTATACATATTAGATTTACGATAAATATGCTTATTTACAAATGTATATCTAATGTTGCCAACATTTGAACTTCAAACTTTGTTAAAGGCATAAAAACTTATGGGGAATCTTATATTAAATGTTCAAATCTTAAATATAAATAAAGATAAAAATACACATATATTTATCTAGATAAAAAATGAGATAATTTGTTTTTAAATTATATTATAAATAATGTAATTTGTTAGTAATTACTAATTAGGTAATATTTATTAATTAATAAATCCCTAATATCATTTCTCAACTAAAATAAAATTTTAATTTTAATACAACTTGAATACAAATAAAACAAAATAGTAAACATTTCTTTTTTTAACTATAATAATATTGGAATTTGGAATCATTACTCGGTTCTCGTAAATTATTGGCTATTTCAGTATTTGAAAATATTATTATAATTATATTATTTATCTAGATAAATTACCACAAATCACCATAACATTTATCTAGATGAAATAATTAGATAATTTAATTATTTTTATCTAGATAAGATAATTAAAAAATAATTTTATCTAGATGATTCATTTAGATAATTCCCAACACTGTGTGTGAGTAATAAATTATCATTAGTGTGTGTTTTCAATAATTGCTGTAATGCTGCATTGGGCAACCGCCGCCGGATGTAATATATTCGGACGTACACGCGACACGCACATGCATAACTATAAAAACTACTAAAGGCGGTAGTAAATTAAACATACTTCTTGAAGTTCGATTGTAATTTCGAAAAAATGGTTAATTTATAAATTGTAAGCTTCTAGATTATGCTTTTTAGGAATCACTTTTTTGATTTAAAATCAGATGTATCCAAAATCAGTAAAAATTTAATGCAATTATTTCATAGGATTTTTGAAAAAAAAATCTTTATTTTAAGGTCCTTTAAAATCAAAAATTGAAAACCGACTTCCTAAAAAGCCTAGATATTTTGTCAAAGAGTTCATGTATGTGTATAAAAAATGAAAATCGGACATTCCGAAGTATGTGTAATTTACCACCGCTTATTGGTCTAAAACGTATAAAAAATAAGTGTGATGCGATCACCTTAATCCATTATACACTTATCATCTGAATAATGCACAAAACCAATTGTTTTAACAGATAGGCAATTGTTAAAAATGTCAAACTAACTAAAATAAATAATTTCCAAATTATTTAATGACTCCTTCAGCGTTTTATGCCTTTATTGCCTGACAAAATACTTCATGGGAAAGTTTTATTGTACATTTGTTTGTTGTGTTAACTTCTCCAGGGGAAATAACGTCAAAAATCTAGACACCGGACCGGGAATCGAAACCGAGTCACTCGCTTGCCGGGCTCTACCACTGAGCTACCTGACCGCATAGACCCATGACGCTATCTCCCCCAGCTTTAGGGAGTTTACAGTTGTAACAAATGCTGGTCCGTCCATGGTTAAATCTGGTGAAACTCCGTTTTTTTTACACTAAATTATTAGTACAAGTAACATGCATAGCTTTTAGACTATACGGAAGCTGAGATCATATATAAGACAAAAATATTAAAATGTCGATCGATTAGTTTCATATACTAAAAAGATATTCCAGACCCAATATGAACTCGATGAGGTACTCAAAAAATGTTATTTCAGTTTTAAATGTTTTATTTTAATTTTTAAATAAATTGTTTTAACCTAATATGGTCGGAAAAAATACGTGAATTTAACTCGTCATTATTATTTCAGATTATAATACTAATATTATATTATGGTAATTGAACCATTCAGTTGAATAAAGAAAGAATTACCGTTCAAAATTAATATAACACAGAATTACTTAACCGGAAAATGTTTAAATTGTAATGATTTTTATTTGTATGAGTATGTTAATAATAAATTATATCATTACGTCCTAACGATAAATGATCATTTATTACTCGTATCTAGATTTAACAGAGACCATTCAAATTTTTTAATATTGTTCCCTATTTGGTCGTCGATAGCGTTCATTTTAAAAGACTAATAACACCCCGATTTTGAATGAGCCCAGTTCGACAAGGTTTGGACCAAATTTTATACAGATTTAACCAGATGGTCGGAAAATACTTAATGACTTATGGACTTAATAGATCTTATGCTTATAAAGCATAAAGAATTATTATAAGAATTATTTATAGGACCGCGGTTGGTTTCTGCTTATCGTTCGTCACGTGAGTTAAATTGATAATATAATAATACATTTACATTTGTAATGAAGATCCTGGACGGAACGCATAAAATCAAACAAGACTTGTCACCTGTAGCTTATATTAATTTATTTTATTTTATTTATTAATTTATGAACAAATTGTCCAAATACATTTAAAATAGTCTCAATTGTGAATAAGTAAAATCAATAGTTATTATTATATAGGAACAGGCAAAAGTTATAATAATGGATGCAAAAATCATATCTAATAAATAACATAATATAGACAATAAACAATGAAATATAGTTATATGCGAACACTCCAAAGAGTAATATAGATAGGTGCCGTTCCCTATTAGGACTTAATAACCGAATAGTCGCCACTAACAAAATATTATACTGTGTCGGTTAGCTCGATATTTCCTCACTAGGTAGCGTTGAAACTACATAGAAAAGTGATAACTATTTGTTGTTTTGCACACAAAACAATTGGATAGGTTAGCTAATCTGTTTGGATTTGTACAATATGTTAGTCCATATGAAATGGTAATACTTATAAATTGTGTCTGCGTTATTGCCTTTACTTTTTAGAAAAAACGGCACCTCTATATAAGTCTATGAAATCGTGAGTGGTGATTGGTACCTAATTATATTATACTGCTAATTCAAATATAATTCAAATATATACCTAGCCGTAAACACACACAATATTATTTATTCACAAATTGAGTTTACTGAAATTATAATTTTACTCAATACGACGAATAAGCTTTTTAATATGCAGAAATATGCAGAAATATGCAAAAAAAAATTTCACTATTAGTTTCAAATTTTGATGATTCGTGGAGATAACTGACAAAAATCCAAAAATATTAAAAGGAAAAAAATATGCAATTGCATATAGAAATCCGCGCTCTAGTTATCATTAAAAATAACGTAAAACGAATTCTTTGCTTTCAAATACAATCCCCAATTTTAATCTGCCATGACATATTTGGGTAAAAATAATATCATATTATAATTATTAAAACTTGTTAATATATTATTATGGTGGCAAGGATTTCATTAACTGCCACCGACATGATAGTGTTAACCTTATTGGGGCCCCACAATGGGATTCACTCCGGTGCACATATTTAACTTATTTTTCATTGCGATTTATAATTTGTAAGACAAGTGCTCGACAAACTTTTTTTTATAGTATGAGCCACATGTTTAAACACTAGTGAATAGTTTATAATACCCACATAATATATAGGCCAGCCTATGATATTGAATATGAATTTTTATATTGCTATTAAATTAATACTTATTTTACTATTATATTATGTACCTATTACTACGGTTGGTTGATTTAATTTTCGCTGAAAATATTGTATTTCTTATATTAATTAATATTCAATTATTATAATAGTGTATATCTTTATCTTAATATTATATCATTGTCATTAATCGTTAATATTATCTTTGTACAAGGAACCTTGTATACAATTTTCAAGCTTTTTAGCCCAGTAAAAAAATATTTACCGATATTTTAGTACCGAGTAATAATGTACAGAAAATGCTAAAATAAACATTTAGCGCACATTTCAAGTAGGAATCTATAAGGTTATTCGTTTTTGATTCTAACAAAATAAGAAAATCGTTGAATGAGAATTGGCTTATTTACAAATGTATATTTAATGTCTACAAAATTTGAACTATAAACGATTGTTTAGGGTAGGAAAACTTATAAAGAATCTTGTTTTAAATGTTAAAAATCTTAGATATTATAAATATTTATAATTTGATGAATGTCTAACTCAAAGTAATTTTCATAATTTTGATAAATTTTGTCAAAATTCGAACTTCAGCTAACGCTAATAAAAAAAGCTGGCAGTGCGTAATAACTAATTATCTCCGATTTCTCTTAAGTTTGTTTTGTTTTTCTCGATACTTTAGTAAACTATTGGGAATTTTTTACTTTTAGACTTTTACTTTAGATAATTAAAGCTTTTTTACTACCCATAATTTTGAAGAACGATGGAAAAAAACACATAATTGTAAAAACTATACTAAAATAATGTCTTGTTGTGTCTATAATGTCTTGTTGTGTCTATAATGTGTAATAGAATACAATTACAAAAAGCGGATGAGTTGATGTCACTCTGCTGTAGTGGATGCTTACAGTACTGCTGTACTGTAATGGATGGTATATTATAATATAATATCATTATATGAATAATGATTCATTGTATATATACGAAAACGCTTATGAACGGGGAAACGGTTGGTCAGCACTAAGCCAAGGATATTTTATGTTATATTTATATTATTATGATTAATACGATAGTCCATTTTCCGTCTAATAAAATAAATATATTCACTTAGTCAATAATCCTCAATACAAACTTTAAATTTACAAAAAATTTACAATTTTAAAACTTCCATAAATCGGTTAAAATTTAAAATATCAATAATAACCTTTTATGGTGCGTTAAACACATTCATCATAACGGGTGCACCCGTTAAACTTTTTTTTGTAGTTTGACTCAGTTTGAGTCATATGTTAAAACATTTGTGTCTATAGTGTATATTACCTACATTATATATAATTC
>NC_042495.1:87359916-87371838 GCF_005508785.2 Acyrthosiphon pisum
GAAACACAATTAAGATGAATTAAAACTAACTAGTTAGTGCCCGTCTCTGTCCAATTTATTACAAAGACATTTAGAATAAAGGAAAAAGATATATCGGAAAAATATTGATTATATTATTATCATTTTGTTAAGTCCTTAGCCCAACCAGTTATATTTATTAACATTATGTAATGAGCTAAAAAAAATAAACTGTAAAGTTTTTGTATGGAAAAGTATTTTAAATATTATTTTTTTTAATTATATGTTTTTAACTCATCACTTCATAAGATATATACTACGGGGGATAAGTACGAGAGTTTTTGTTTGCAAAAAAAAGAAATAAGTAGAATATTTGTGATGTAAATTTTCACTTACCTTTCGAGTAACCTGTGGTAAAAGACTGTATCTTGTATGACTTGATAACAGTGTTGTTAAGGAACGATTCCTGAAATTGATTCCTTTTTAGAGAAACAAATGAAGGAATAAATTCCATTATTTTTAAAGAAATAGGAATGTGAATCAATATAAAAAGTAAATATTATAATTCTTTTGTTCTTCTCGGAAAAGTGTAAAAACACATTTGGGGAGAATAATTTTGTATTTTTGTTTACTTATCATGTTATTAATCTATTAAAAAAATTATAGACAAAGCTACCAATTTTTTATTCACATATGACTGTGTTCTGATTAGTAATAATAACTAATGAACCACGAGGAACGAGAAAAAGAATGAGTTCCTTTTTCATAGGAACTAGGAATTGGACAAGTTCTTTTTGATATTAAATGAACGAGGAACTGAACAAATTTCTATTTATACTAAAGGAACGAGGAATTGAACGGATTCCTATATAAAATGCATTTTAACAACACTGCTTGATAGTTGATATATTGTTGGTGTTGACTGACCAGTATATTAAAATATTGTAACTTGACAAGTCGGTAAAAACAGTTTCAATAAATTAAATTTATTTCTATTTACACAATTATAAATTATTAACAATATGACATTAGGTGAGCGCATAGACTTATAATATATAGACCGCGCATTACGCTCGTTTTGTGTGTAACACTTTAAACCAACATATGTGCGAGAGAGACCACTGAACTGTTATTGTTCAGTGAGAGAGACAGACTCTGGAGTTTATAGACGATTTGTACATTACTCCTTGAGATTATAAATATATAAAATTATTATAAAATTGCTTATAATCCCCTAGAAAAAGTAATGTCAGAGTCTGTCTCTCTCACACATATGTTGGCTTAAATATATTTCACTGCGCGGTCTATATATTATAAGTCTATGGACTATGGGTGAGCGACTGAGCTCGGTGTTGATGGTCGTGTGTGTTTTTATGGATTTGGATGACCGTCTTTGTACTCGAATTTGCAGATTCCGGCCTTACTCATTTGCGTGTCATTATAAATAAATTGTTATACAATGTACTAAATAATTTATGTTTATACAGCAGCAAAGATTGAGATTTATTATTCTAAATCTAAGAGTAACTTAATTAATAATAATTTATTTGATGTTTATACAGTTGTATAAATAATATTCTATTTATTTTCTTAAATCTAAAAGTACCTATTTTAATGAATAATGATATATTATTTTCTAATTTTTATTTGTGCAGCTGTATAGATATTTTATTATAATTCTACGTAATGATATATCATAATGTGTAAATCATTACAATTAAATTATTATAATAGTGAAGTCTTTAATCTTATTTAAATATATCATTGTTTTTAAGCTTAGAGTTAATACCTGCACCTTACCGTAGAGCAGTGTGACTAGGTTCTTAGTATAGGTATAAGTAATAGCTGAGAATTAATCTTAAAATTTTGTGTTTACGTATAGTAAAATGTATAATTTATGTAAAAGTTTTATGTCCCCACGAAATATTATGGATTTTAAATAAAAACGAAATAACTAACATCGAAATGATTTATTATACAATTTAAAGGCAAAAAGTGTGTCGAGTGGTTATCGATATTCTGTGCCTATTATAGCTTGTCTTAAAGGGTTGCTGTTAACGTAGTGCAACGTGTTAAGATATGTGTATAATAATATGGTGTACATAGTGCTACATTATAGGTAAGCTGTATACATATTATATGTATATTCGATATTCATATTATAGCTCAGAGTTCCCCACAGTTAATTCTAATGGTTATTTATAACATACAACACATTTATTTTATAATTACACATAGGTACTATTTTCTAGATTTGTTTATTTAATTGTTTGTGGATACATATATGTTTTGTTTGCTGAATAACCATTTAAATACCAAAGCATAAACTCAACACTGTGAATATTATTCATTTATTGCTCCTACGAACTATTTCGTCCTACAAACATGGTTAAAAATATTAACAATATGTTATCTATAATTTTTATCTTAATTTTTATTGGTTGTATTTACGCTGGAGGTAAGTACCTACGTATATTATTTTTGCTTTACTTCATACATCAAAGATTAATATTAATGGAGAATCATAGGTACAAAATGCATAATTGTAATTATAATTAATAAACTGTTATACTAAAGAAATAACGATCAAATAATATTTAACACTTATTTAAAATATGGTGTTTAGCAAACATTATATTTAAATTTGATAATATAGTTGAATTCAATCCACTATTAAAATCAACATGACAAAATTGGTTTTGCTTAACACAAATTTAAGTATGTGAAGTATAGGTACCTTATACATTTGAAAGCGGGCTTGATGTCCTCTTCAAAGCCAAATATTTTACAACCTCCTAATTTTTAAATTATTTTTTACTAACCATTAACTATTCTGTATCTAGAAAAGGAAGACTGTTTGAGTAAGTATTATTTTATTTTACCTTACAACATACATGTTATACGCGTGACATGTATAAGTACATAAAGAGCGAGTTACACTTTAATCATAATGTAATCACTTTTCTACAGTATAATTATCATTTATATAAAAATAAATTAGATAAGTATTTTAATTTTATGCAAATATGAAAAATAAATTATGTATCGCTAATTTTTAAATTAGTTGAAGAATTGGTTCAATAATGTATGCAAAGAAGCAGTAGATAAAAAAAACAAGTTAAGAAAGAAAGCACTGCAGAATCTATCAATTAACGATACTGTTAGATACGAAGCACAAAGAAAGATCACAAACAAGATATAATAACTAATAAGGAAATAAAAGCGTATAATATATGAAAAGAAAATGATTGAAGCCCTAGAAATAAACAGATATAATCCAAAAGTATTCTTTAATATAAGTGGCAACATTAAAAAAGGTGGGTAAGTGGATGTCACTCTGCTGTACAGTAGGTTACAAGTGGGTCACTGTATAATGGATAGTATTAAATTTGAATTCAATGATATAATATCACTGTATAAGAAAAACGATTCTGAGCGGAGACGGTTTGTCAGTCTAGGTATTAGACATACCTATTATAGGTATACTTATCTATAGTATTGAAAAAAAATTGACCTATAATAGGTATCAATAATAAATTCCAAATTAATCATATCACAATATCCATTAGGTAACGCGTTATACATCAACAACAAACCGTGGTACTATCATAGATATATAATAGTATACTTTAGAAGTTTCAAGTACCCACAAGTAATATTATACAATCACAACAAAATAACTAAAATAGTTATTCCAGGTTTTTTAATATGTAATTTCGTCTAAATTTGAACTTAAAATGACTATAAAAATAAACTGTGCTTATGTATTTCTTAGAATTTTTGGTAACAGAATTAAATATTTACGTGAAATCTTGTTTTAAATTTTCAATCCTTAGATATAAAAGCTGAACATTTTATAAATTTTTAACTACAAAATTGACGACACTTTGACGACATTTTCCTATAAGGTCTTATTGAACTTTTCAACGATTTACAATAAATGAACATATTTGTATAATAAAATAACATACCTATTCAATGACTGGTGTTTGATTAGTGTTATATAATATTATAATATTATATTAATAAATTATAAATTAAAAATTTTTTATGTTATAAGACGTAATATTATTAATATTATGTAGTATACAAAATGCTAATATAAACATTCAGTCAAAATTCCATGTATCTAAGGTTATTTGTTTTAGCGTTACACCAAAAACCAAAATCGGTTTTGTGTAAATAATTCTATTTTTCCTTAATTTTTCTTTTGTTTATCACGGTGCTTTTGAAAACTACTGGGAAATTTTTACTTTCAACCCCTAAAGTACCAACTAGATTCACTTTCCTATTAGAAAAGATACTATAAACATAAAAAAACACACAACATTGTAAAATCAATACATTCATAGCTCCGCTCAGAATCTAAAATATTGTAAATATTCATTGTTATTTGAAACATCATATCATTACAGGCCAAATGATAAATGTTGATTTTATATACGAGGAAGAAGGTGAGTATTTAATTTAGATCTTTGAATATCAAAACTATTTTGAAGCCACGACTCACGAAAGAAGTAACCCGTGTCCCGACCAAATCGCGGTCGAATCCGCGCCTCCACTACCTAATTGACATGTCGACGTTGTATGTATAATATTGTAAAGTGGAGGGAAACGGGGCCTCGGAACGCTGCATGTGTGTAGCGGGTTACTTCTCTCGTGGCACGGAGTATAGAAACAAATTTTTTAATTATTTTACTATTAATAAATCTTTTGGAATTAATCAATTTAAAAAATGAAAATGACGTTTAAAATTTGTTTTTTTTTTATCAATTATTGTACATCTAAATGTATAGTAACCACGGTTTTATTTCAGTTTTAATAACTGTGTTATTTTCTATCGAACGTTTCGGTTAGGAAAAATTGACTCTTATCACTGCAGTTAGCCATCTTATAAACTTTGAATTGAGTAAATCTGATACAATAACAGTCTCAACTACATTTCATTTGAATGCCTTAGAAATTGAAGAAGAGTATAATATTTTGAAATAACTACCAGATTTTAACCAGGTGTCTTCTAGTAGCTACTATGGTAATTCATAACTGCAGGCTATACAAGTTAGATGTGAATGACTATTCTAAAAGTTTCCCAAACATTTTAAAAACATTATCGCTTTTTGTCACAATTCCGGTTACAAGTATTTTAGCTGACTACTAGCTGTGAAAAAGCCTTTTCAAAATGAAGCTAGTCAAAAATAAATTAAGGAGTCAGATGTCACAAGAATGTCTTGAGTGTTTATTAATTATATTTGCGGAGCAAGAAATGGCTACAAGTTAAAATTTTTAAGGGGCGGACCCCTATTGGCCAAAATGTACCCTTCCCTTTTCGGTCAGTGTCGCTTTTCGGCCAAAACTTACCGTTCCCTTTTCGGCCAGCACCTACAGTTTTCTTTAACATTTACAATTATAACAATTAAATTTAACAATTTTTATATTTAATTAAATATGATTGTATCCAAAAATGTGATTTTTCTTTAAACATATTATTACCTATAACTGTAAAAAAAATTGAAAAAAATAAAAAATAAAATAATTGGCAATAAACTGTTATAACATATTATTATTACAACTGATTATATTATATTAGTATTTATAATCAATGTTATTACTTACATTAATCGAGTAAAAATTAATATAGTCATATAATATATAGTATAGGTAATAAGAAGGTATAAAATAATAATTATGATAGTAAAATATAATCAACTATGATTAATTTACTAATTAATTAACTATAATTAAACTTACATTGAAGAGTAAAGGTAATAAAAATAGTAACATTTTTCAAACAAAAATTGATTGGTAATTAATTTGACTAAGCTAATAATATGTTAAACCATTTTATTTTATTATTTTTCATTCAGTTGTAGGAAAGAATATTTATCCAAAAATGTGATTTTTGGATACAATCATATTTAATTGAATATAAAAATTGTTAAGTTCAGTTGTTATAATTGTAAAAGGAATTGTATGTTTTGGCCGAAAAGAGAAGGGTAAATTTTGGCCGAAAACGGTGACGCCCTTTTTAAGATATCATTGAAGAATTTAAATCTTGAACTCCGGCCATATATTTGTTAAAGAAAATTATTTAAAGTTAAACTATGCCAAGTATTTCTAATATTTTGTAGGTATAAGAAAACATTTTGGATGATAAAATGGTAAAATAGGAATGCACCACCTGCAAGCAATGTCTGCGCACGCCTATGAATGTTTATACTTAAGAGGAGGCTAAACAGCCATTTGTTGTCTCCGGCGTACAACTGCTTAATATTGCAAATTTACGCTCAGCAGATCACGTTTAGCTCGGTTGGTTTAAAAATTAGAGTGAATCGACCTAATATGAAACTTAATGGCAAGAACGTTAACTGTGTTTGTATGTGGGTTTTTTATAATAGTTCAGTTTTTAGGTGAGTTATGATCATTTTTAATTTTTGGTATATAATATACGCATAAAATACTAAAAATGTAACAATAGTAAAAAATCCCACATACAAACACAGATAATGTTCTTACAATCAAGTTTCATAATAGCTAGGTCGATTCACTCTAATTTTTTAATTAACGGAGTTAAACGTGATCTTCTGAGCATAAATTTGGTATTCTACACACTTTTAAGATGGAGACAACAAATATCTGTGTAGCGTCCTCTTATTAATACTCTTGAAACTTAAAAGTTATAATATACTACATACCTATTTTGTGTATTCATATACATACCTATTTCCTTGCAATGAGCTGAAATCGAGGCATTGTACAATAACATAAATGTTATAATTTAGGAGAATATTACGACAATGAAAGACTTGCCTCGAACCAGGTTAAAATTTGGAGTAAGTATTCATTCATTATTTATACAATTGTATTTGATAATTTTAAGGTTCATGCCACTGCAGTTGATATTATCATCTATTTCATACCTATGTTTATGGGTTTTCATCACAGATATAGGTAGATACTAGATATTATCTATATTCTATACCTACCTATCTGTGGTTTTCATCAGTAGTCTGCCAACCGTCGAGTAATGAACAATAATGGTATAGTTTGTTTATTAAGTCTTTTATTTTGGATACTCAATATAATAATTAATAATAATATGTGAAACGCTCCCGTTGCATTTTACATGATGCTATGGCAAGGTTAGTAGCGAGGTGGAATCGCAAAGTATCATTGATATTTGATAACAAGGTTTACCTATTGATATATTATCTGCTAAGTAAGTACGTACTGGCGACTCACTTTCCACGTATCACAATTATTGTTGTAGCGGACTGCAAGAGATCCAGATGATGTTGTTTTTAAATAAATAATAGAACACAATAATTTTCAACAGTAAATAAAATTAAAGTGAAAAAAAATTAATAAAAAAGATAGTTCCGGAGTAGACTATTTTTGAAACGTGACAATAAAAATAAAAATTATCAAACCAGGGTGGTTGAGTTGCACATACTGCAGCAAGTTACGCACAAAAGGATTTGTACATTCACAATTTTTTTAAGAGTTATCATTTTTTCCGGGCCATGATTCACTAAGTGTGCGGGATTAGCTAGTTATATTTATATATAAAGCAATAGATTCTTAGGGACTTGTAGGGTGTTTATAGCTTATTTTTCCGATCTCTATATTATAGTAGCTAAGGGTTAGGTAGTAGGCGGTAGCTAACACATGATTTTTTTAGCTCACGAGAAAGTAATATTTTTTGTTTATTTAAATGGTTGCCTTTACATATTATTATATGATTACAATATATTATATTACTATTATAAGCAAACTATTTTCAAGATAAGAAAGCACCCCGCTCGGGCATCCAAACGATGGCTGCTGAAACCTTACCTTGAAAATAATATAGTAGAAATATCGATGAAACACGATTGCGTACGGTATTTATCGACATACGCAATCGTGAACATTTAATGTTCACCGTTACGTTCGATTTTTATCTGCAACTTTAAAGAACTGTTGACATTTCCCTTGAACTAATAGAACATACAATTTAAAATTAATTGAGAGGCGATAGGTGATATATGATAGGCGATAAATGGATCGACAAAATGGATCTGAAAGTTTCCATCGAACTTACAACGCTCAATTTCATAGCTCCCATCCTTCCATTCATGTAGTTATTTCAATTCTAAAAGAAACGCAAGAGGAAACATGTACGAGTCAAGAGATACGAGAGATGTTAGAAATATCATACAAAAATTTTTTTACTAACATATTTATAAAAAAAGAAATCCTTAGACGTCAATTATATAATATTTTATTCACATTATATTACTTGTATTGCTTATTAGTTCGAAACGAAAGCTACTGTGGCAGTGCTGGTAAGTAGTTGTAATCAATGCTCTGTAATGTTTATATATGTTTCTATAATGTTCTATAATATTTTCCAAATTATGGATTAAGTACTATGATTATTGTTTAAAATATTGTATTTCAATACAATTAGTGTTTAAATTGTTAAGCATTTATAGTTCATGAATATATTTTATTATATGACTGTGCATCTAAAAAAAAATACAAAATTCAAGCTAATGCACTACATTATTTCAGAGCATGTGTTAGGATTCATAAGGCATTGTAGAAATAGTAAGAATTATTAAACTGATTACACCACCTACATATTATGACATGTATTATAATATTTTATAATTGAATGAATTTAAGTCAAACTGTTTTTATTTTTTAGATGGGTATGATACAACGGCATTGGAATATTGTGAAAATTTATGATTAGGTAATACATAAAAAAATATTTATTTTTCATTATATACTTGTCATGTAGGTACTTTTAATAAATGATGATGGTTAAATGTAAGAAAATTCGTACTTTATTAAATAAGACGATTTTATATTGTGATGAATGATGATTTATATAATATATTATATATTTATTACTACTCTATAATAATACTTAACTCTTATTTGATATACTAATAACATCGATTTAGTTGATAAAGCATTATTATTTTTCTATAATATTATATTAAGAATTAATATAGTCTAACCATCATTATAATGTATATCTGGTTTTTTTTTTAATAATGTGTACATATGTTGTTATTGACGTACCTAATTAACGCATTTAGTATTACTTTAAATTTCACAATAAAATTGATGAATTAATAAAACTACATTTTATTAAGTTTATTTAATTTACATTATATAAGTTAATTTTGTATAAAAACACCTATAGCAGGGGTGACCAGCGAGAAGAGACTCGCGAGCCATCAAATACATATATTAATAAAAATTGAAGAGCCAAGATGTAAAAAAAAAAGGTCATATTATTATATTATATGACCTTTTTTTTTACATCTTGGCTCTTACGTTAATTTACGTCTAATGTTACGTTAAGATGGGAGCCGCAAAAGTCTATGACGCGAGCCGTGGTTTGGCCACCCCTGACCTATAGGTTAGGGGTATGATACTTGGAAAAAAAAGATTGTAATATTAAAAAAAATTAGTCAAAAGTTTTATATTCCTCACACCCAATTGTGACTTCAATGCATTGAACACATAGACGACCTCTTCACCCACACACAATCAACCCAACACACATCGTTCATTCGCACAACACTTCAAAAAGATTGTGCACAAAAAAATTAAAATTAAAAAAAATATATATTAATATTAGGCCCAGTGGCCATTTACTGGGTGGGGGAGACCGTAAATTAAATCTTATTATATATTAAATATCAATATGTAGACCCTTAACAGACAACCGGTCATTTCTTATGGATGGTACCTATATATCTAATATCTATATTATAATATATTAATATAGTCAATATAGTGATGATTTTACAATACATATTTCCTGTTTGGCGGGGCCAGGGTGTCGGGTAAATGTTCTCTCTAAATATTGTGAGAGTCGGGAGTTTTTTACACTCCACAAAACCACCCACGAATAGAGGGGGACACTCAGCGATAAAAGAATAATAATATTTTGGCATTTACCTACAGTTAATAATAATATGTGTTTGCGTTCACATAAGTGAATAATATAAGATTTTTGACACGTGACAATTATAATATGAATAATAATTTTGGTACATGTGAGAATAATACATTTAACATTACTGTGAGAAAAATAATTTTGGCACACGGCAAGTACATGGAATAAGGGAAAACATATAATAATATAACGGGAAAATCGGAAGCTTGTCGCAAAACAGATATTTTAATGCATAATAGTTAATTTGAACCGTCAAACGACGTTTGATATTTTCTTTTAGTCAAGAAGAATAATTTCGGCACTGCACCTTCCCGGCCCACTGGAAGCAGCAAACCACGTTTCTCGTGGCTGCCCTCACTAGATTACCGGAGGTGCCTTGATAATAATAATGATTTCATTAAAGAAAAGGCTTTTTTTTTGGTATTTTTTAAATGCTATGAAACAGCGTGACTGGCGACAGCTGAAAAAATATGGGAGGTAAAAAAAGGGATCGCGTCTTGCGACGCCTATAAATCATGCTTGACAGGGGGGGCAGAAGGGGAAGTATACATTACGACGACCAAAATTGACGGAGCTGGACCGGACTGTTATTGATGAGATGGTGGCTTCGCCCGCCATGGGCACATCGACGTCGTCCTAGGTCCTAGCCCATCATCGTTGTGTAAGCTCGGTATCCAAAAAACTGTCGTTGGAGTGTGACCGTCAACAGGTTTTCTGTGTCGCATGGCTAAGTTCGTCAGAGATGACCAGCAGTCAGAGTGGGTGGAGCATCCTTAGAGCGAACAGTTGAAAAAAATGACGTCTATTATAGACGGTAGGCCGTTGAAAAAAAGAATGTTGAGACCATGACAAATTATACAAGTACGTATTTTTATTCTATACCACATTACCACTCTCTGTATTTGTGAATACAATGTCTCAATGTTTATCCAGAATGACCAGATTTAAAATTATAAAGCAAACCTACTAGTATTTAATGATTATAATCAGTTATCACTTCTGAATAATATTTAAGTATAGTTATAATTTGAGTTATTAATTACTTATTTCAATAACTTTTAAGTAGTAAAAAATAATTAAGTCACCTAGGGCGAATTTACAACTGTACAGTTATGAATATAATCAGTGGCGTGCGTAGGGGGGGAAATATATTCCCCCATAGGGCTTTTTTTTTTTAGTCTTCAAAGCCCAGGGACTGGAACCAGGAACCGAAATAACCGGTTCTGGAACCGGTTCTTAGAGAAAATCTAAGAACCAGAACCGGAACCGGAATCCATTTTTTACAATGCTTAGAACCGGAATTAGAACTGGAACCCCATTTTAATGAATAATAAGTTTTCCGGTTCTTTTAGGTTCTTATCGGTTCTAAGAAAAAGTCCTGTATTTCAAATAATTGAATATTTTATTTAAATTGGATTTTGTTGTAATCAAATAATTATTTTTCATAGAAATATTTTTGTTTTGTACATAATATATGGTATTTTTAATTTTTAATTCGAAATAATCGTATTGTATTATGTATTAATTACGACCGACAATCATTAATAACAACAATGATTTATTTACACACATACGGGTTGCATATGTTATTTGTAATATAACAAAAATAATCGAATAAAAATTTGTATGTGTTTTTCTACGAATGTTTACAAAATACCTACAAATAATAATATTTATATAGTTATTTATAACTCTGTCTTACATTATCACACTCACACATTGACACATACGAGTAATTTATATTTTAATTTATATTTAAATTCATGCCAAGTGTCTGTATTTGTTCTTTTGTACAAATGTCAATGTATTTTAAATACTTTTTGAATGTATGTATTTGTGTTATGTATCTTTATTAAAATGCAATTTAAACGTATCTTTTACAAAACTGGCCCAAGTTATGACCATGAATAAAAAATCTACCTAAAAAGCAATAAGTAATATTTGAAAAAATGCATATTTAAGAACCGCGTAAGACACCAGCAATTAACCCGGAACCGGAACCAGAA
>NC_042495.1:87372281-87387863 GCF_005508785.2 Acyrthosiphon pisum
CAGAACCGAAAAAATCCTTAAGGTTCTAGTCCCTGCAGTTCAAACATGACTGGATTTTGAATTAGAGATTTCATCAAAATAATGTTTCATTGAAAATATTTGCTGTGATAAAATAATTGATAAGTGATATGGAACTCCTATACAATTTACATTGTTACAAGTGAAGCTCAGCTGTGGACGGCTGCCATTTTATTGGTTGGCAAAACAATTCATTTATTATACAAAATGTATTAGAAAGTGGATCGTTTTTTCGTGCATTTAGACCAATGAGCAAAAGAAAAAAAAACACACTTCCAGAAATCCAATTTTCATTTTGAAAAAATGTTTGGATTTGTTTACTCCTTGTCTGTGTTATGTAGGAAATTAATTTTTTATTTTATGTTTTTTAGTAGCAATAAAGTAAAAGTTAATTTTGGAAAAAATCGAAAATCTATTTCCTACATAACCTAGAAAACAGAATAATGAAGTTAAATATGTTTTCAAAATTAAATTCGGGCTTTTGGTACTGAGTGAATTTAAAAAAGTTCTTTTTATGGGTGTACGTAATAAACACTGTTCAGTTTGCCAAAAAAATGAAAATAGTGAAAAAGAATCATCATCTCATCAGTGTTTTAAAAATTGGAATGGGACTTTTACTGCCATGGAATCCGATATAATTGTCGAGGGATTCTGTCAAAGAGTGACTATGCATAATTTAATATAATATATGATATTATGATAAATTAATTGGAGATGGTGATTCAAGTGTAATGAAGAAGTTAACACTTTCTAAACCTTACGACATAGATGTAAAAAAAATAAAATTTATGTACCAAATTTTATGAAACTATTGTAATAGAATTGTAGACATGTCAGCTCGTCGTATAAGTTCTTCTGAAACTGTAGTCCCAGGGTTTTTAAGGAAAACATTAAAAGATAGGAGGCTTAAATTAAGGTATATTAAGAATATATTATATAATTATACATAAGTAATAATAAAAAAAATTAATTGTATATTATCTTATTATTATATTTCATTTTGGGAAAATTAATATGTTAGGTATTTAATATTTTAGATGCGTGGTTATAAAAGCAATATTGCATAGAAAAGAAATGCCTTTGTTGCATAATGAAAAAGTGATTCTTCTAAAAAAATATATTTTAAATAGTCCGTTTCATGTATTTGGTAGCCATTCTGAATGCTCAAGGTAAATTATTTTATAACCAACATTATCAGTAATTATTCTATGATTATTACAGTTGTTATTTTTATTTAGTTATTTTTGCACTAGTCCAAAAGACAACGAAATTGATTTAGTTCCTCAAATGGAATCTTGTGGATTATGGGCAGATATATCAGGAGCCAAAAATATTGTTGCCCATCATGCTCAAAGCTTAATTTACAATGTTAACAATAATGCTGTAGAAGGGTTTAATAGCGTAGTAGCGAAATTTGTTGGTGGAAAAAGGGTGAATTTTTCTTTACGAGGTAAAAGTTTAAATTTTGAGTAAAAGATATTTATAAATATCTAAATAATATCACATGAAATTAATTTGTATTTTAGGATCATACAGTGCAAGATGTAATGCTGCAGTTTCATCATTTAATTTTCATCAGTTATTACACAGTAGTACAGTACACACACACTCACACAACAATTCCTAATGAATATAACATATTGCCTATACTCAACCCCTTAAAAACGGTCCACTTTCAACCGCCATGACACTGTCATATCAAGTCTGTGGTCAAACAGTTTATAACACTATTAGTGGCAATGTGGTATCATAGATAACTGCGTAGAACCGAATCACAGGGCACATTTTAAAAATTCTCATTACACTTCCAGTAACCACAACGACTAGTGAACGCTCTTTTTCTACCCTTAAACGTTTAAAAACGTATTTAAGAAATACGGCGGGTCAGTCACTGTTAAATGGATTGGCGTTAATGACCATATATCGAGATATTATCTACAGAACAAATAATTGATGTATTTAGTGTAAAAGCCAGAAGGATGAATTTCCACCCTGATTTTTTTTTCTGTATAACAATAAAGAATAAAGATTGAAAATAATACGTTTTTATTTATTACATCCCCCCCCCCCCATACCAAAATATAAATCTATTACACAAACATTAACATAATAAAATATATAAACATAAATTCATTCACTTTGAAGTTCCTTTTAATATATTTGTATTTATCACAGTAACATTACAAATATAAGATTAATTGTTTAATAATACAATATAATATTTATACTTCCTTAAGGATGCAGCCTTCATAAGATTATTTAATCATCCACAAAATTAATTTAACCTAATGTTCTTATTTTTTTTTTTCAACTGTAATTTTTTTATCAATTTTGAAAAAAAGAAATTAATAATAATATAATCAAATATATAAAAAAAGAATAAAGTGAAACAATTTTTGAGGTTATAAGAGTTTCTTAATTATTAATTATTATTAACACGATTTAAAAAAAACAAAAACAAATAATAAAATCATGAATCATAAATATAAAATAATAATTTAATTATTTTAATTATAATTTATTGCAAATTATTAAATATTATTTAATAATCATTATTCATATGCCGCCATGCCAGATTGCATAAAACATTTAATGAATAGTGAGCTAATGGTCCCTTAAACAAGATTTAGTGGCCCGTGATTGGTTCATTAAATTGTTAGTGAACTATTAAATTTAATAAATTGTTTATGCAACCCACATACTTCTATACCATATAGAAATCTGTGATGCAACCCAGCAATAATATTATAATTTTGTAACCTAACCTCAAAAAGCACTCTTGCTATTATTTTCATCTGTTTCATATAATAATGATTTTAAAGTTTTAAAAACAATTGTTTTTTATCATTAGATTGAGTTTTATTTAAATTCTTCATAAAGTTCCTTAAAATATGTTCATAAAATTTGTTTATTTACAGGACCCATTATTTCACTCCATGCATTATAAAATACTGGCTCATCGTCGGACATAAAAACAGCGGCTGTTATGTTTCCAATTGCATTTTTAATACACTGGCAATAATGTTTGAAGGGAGCAGTATCTGATTTGTTTGAAAAACAAAAAGCAGCTGGATATTAGTTTCCATACTCGTCAACAACCACTAATAATTAATATAATTGAAAATTGTATCCATTTAAGCCATGTGTGCCATCGATACATATTTTGTTATTGCCAAATTTCAAAAATAATTCCGATTGGAACTGAGTCATAATGATCAGACTAAAATCATTTTTACTAAAGCATGAATCATAATTACCACTCTCTCCCTGTTGTTTATAATATAAAATTGGACTTTCATCGCCTTTAGCCATCATTTCATTTATCTAGATATTCACACTTATTGCATCATTTTCATGCTTCTTAGTTTTATACGCAATATTATAAGACCTTTTAATATTATTTATATCTTGTCTTTCCAGTAAAATAATTCTTTTAATCCCTCCCTCAATATCTGAAGATCGTACATCATCTAGTATCCTATTTACTGGTACACCCAATGCTAATTTTCCTGTACAAAATATTATTTCTTGATATTATAATTGTTTCGATAATAATATAAGTAGACAATAAAAGTAAGTACCTACCTGCAATCATACTTCTATCTTCAACAAATAATTTTTGTTTTCCAATGACATGTACTCATGTGTATGCCATAGATGAGTACTACAAAAATTTACTTTTATATTTATGTGATCAATATGCACTTTTATGTTAAATGTAAAATGGACAAACATGACCAGTTTTAATTAACTGATCCACCACTCTTTGAAGATTTATACCCCTGTTTTATTATGATATGATATTATTATCAAAGATGTTATTAACTATTAATATAAATAAAAATAATAATAAAATATTAAATTTACTTTATTCGTGTTTAAGTGTATTTTTTATCTTCATTTATTTTTAATGATGTTGACTTTACGTCTTTACATACTGACACAATTCTTTTTCTTCAATATCTTTTTTCCAATAATTAAAATCTGTGATAAATTTAAAAATCCACAAATTAATTTGTATATGCGCTCATTAAAATGAACCCCTACAACCAGACAGTAAAGCTATATGTCCTACCTGACACTATATACCAGTACACTGCACAACACCCAAGACAACATTTTATTCACAGACATTTTGTTAATAATAAATTATTGATGAACAATATTATTGACATTTATTAAATGCCTGAACTAAAAAAAAATATTTGAAAACACTAACCAAATAATAAAGAACAATATTTATTAGTGATAAACTCGTTTTTCAATACCATGCAATTCACAAATAAAACATGATTTTATAGGAAGGAACACAAAAAAATAGAAAAACGACAAATTAATGACTTATTAGAAATTGGGGGATTTTTTTTAAAAATAACATTATTTTAAAGTTGAATGTCTTTGACCATTAGATCCAAAAAAAATTTGATAGACTTTTATCCGTAATATTAAAAATGGAAAGAAAAAACACATTAAGAAAAAAAAAGCATCCGTTTAGAGAATCAAAATATATATTTAATATTAACCTTTGAAGTTTTTAAAATTTAGTACTGTTAACTCAATATTCACATTATGTGAATTCGATTGTAAATGGGAAATCAATACGTTAATTGTATGAAGAGACTTGGTACATACGCAGTAGCAAATGAGCATGACATATTTAAATGCTCAGTGGTATTTATGTGAGCTTTAACGTGTTTTACTAACATTGACTTAAAATTAAATGATTCGTCACAATCATTACAGAAGTACACATTTCTTTTCAAAAGTCTGTGCTTTTTAAAACCCTCATATTTTTTCCTCAAATGCTTTTTTAAACCTGAAATGGTCATAAACTCAACTTGACAAATCTCATAGGAAAACATATTACAAATAATATACTAATTTATAAAAAAAATTGTAAGTCAAAATAAAACTTAAAATTAGGAAACCGGCAAATCTACTAGTCGGCAGTGGCTAAACAAGAAAAGTTTACTATGTTGTGATGACACATGGAGTACACGCTTTACTAAAATAGGCGATCTTCCAATAATCCCGAAATCTCCAATTTATTATTATGTGCCCTACATTTATTTTTATGTCCCAATTAATGCGATAAGATAAAATGTAATGAATATGTAGAGAACATAGTAGTGATGTACCATCTACGACTAATTTTATTTAGTTGGGATTTTCGACGTTCAGCTTGGCATTACTCTTATCGTCTTACGAGTATAATATAGCCATATGTCCGTAAGGTAGGTATGTTTATTTTTTAATATTTTATAATACGAAAATTGGGCATTTTTATCGCAGTAATGTATTAAATTTGCTATTTTACATGCACCCATGCACGCAAAAACATTGTATCTATCTATAGGTCTGATGGGTAATCAAATAAATCATATTTCCCCGCCAAGATGTAATACAATTCATATATAATAACGTGATAAGTAAACATAACCACGAACGTGGTCATTACAATGATAAGGACATATTTCCTGCGAAGAACCCACAGACTTCTATTTAGTACAGAAGTCTGTGCCCTGTGGAAGAACCGTTTATAGTCTATCTCTCTCGTAGATATTGAACTCTCTTCCCCAAAAAATACCACAACCTCTTACCCCAGTATGGCCATAGGGGTGTCCTATCCAGTCTTATATACAACTCTATTCGCCGAGAGTTGACCCACTCGCTCGACGAAAACCGGTCGCGGCCGCGCAGGCCACCGCGTCTTTGAAGCGCTAGTGGTGATCGTCGCCAGTAGTAGCTGCCTACCACGACGAGCACTGCCGATCGCCGAACACCGCCGACCAATCACAGACGCCGATATCCTACTCCGGGGGGGGGTCTGAATATTCTGGCGGCTCAGTATGGATGCGCGCAAGTTGGTGAAATCTCGGTCATGACGGATTGTCATGCTCTCAGCGAATAGAGTATATATGTCTATGGGCCGGATAACATGTAAGTACTATAATTATTACATATTATTATTGTTATTATTATTATTCCCACGACAGTAGCTTATACCGTTCGGTGTCTACTGTTATTTTGTATGTTTATAATAACAATAATAAAAATATTAATTATAATATTATCTTTGTAGCATTATAGTTTATTCAAATCTATTATTTTCTCCACGAAACTCCAGGTACCTAACGTACCCTACTCCAGGTTAGCGATTTACAACTAATATTATTATTATTATTATCATTATTTAGTTGTTCCGTTCGTCGTTCGCGCTTCAATCGCCATTGTTGTTTGACCGCGATTACAGTCTTGCATACACAGACTAAGATATACAGGACTGGACACGAGATGTATATTGTGGTTACCAAATGTAGTTCAACAGGCAGTGTTCGGAGGGATATTTTCCTTTTAGCATTACTACTTACTAGCGCCGTCTTGGTTGGTGGATACTTATGGAGCTAGAACACATCATACAAATTTCTAGTTCCAAAAGTATCCACCAAGACGGCGCTAGTAATGCTAAAAGGAAAATATCCTCCCGAACTCCGCCTGTTGTAGGTACTACATTTCGTAGTCAACCCCCCACACCCTCCAACCTTGTCGTGTCCAGTCCTATATACCTTAGTCCGTGCTTGCATAAACTCAAGTACCTAGTACCTGCGTAATCGTAATCATTAATCACTATAAAAAAAACCTCAATCTCGAATCGTTGTAGTTCCGAGTTGTTGTTGACTGTAGATTTTGTCATGGTTATTATTTTATCACCATTACCAACGTCGTACCTCCATAGATAATATCATGACAAACTATATAGGTATCTTTACAGGTGTACTATAGTAATGCAGTACGCGCGTCTCCTTCACCTCCGTCCAATGTCGTAGTTCTCCTTTCTCCATTTCTAGTTGGTTGATTTTGTTCTATGTTACTTATGTATGTATATCATTGATAGCCAATATGAAGTGGAGAACTACGATAAAGGCGAAGTAAAGAGCAGAGGATGCGTATCAAAATAGGTACTGTGATATACCTATCTAATTTTTCATGGATAATATAATATTCTTCTATTATCTATGCGTACATTGTTCAACAAGTGGCCGGCCTTACTATCAATCGTTTCGTCGAATTCTTAACAACCGCTGATGTAACATAAATCACAATAATTATTATAGGTTCCTAAATAAATTGAGTTACTATACCTACCATTGTTACCTACTATTGTGCCGGTCGAAATATCGACCGTGTATTTCTAAATAAATACATCAGGTATTATATCAATCGATGTTATCATAGGATTTTTGTTAGTTCACGAGTTTTCCCCTTAGGTAATAGATTAAAAAACGTCTACGCTTGGTCAAAATGCTGGTGGCTTTTGTTGGATGATGTTTTTGTTGATTGCTCTTTCATTCATATTCTTGATCGTAAAATACCTAACAATGTCACATTTACTTGTGGTGTTTATTTTGTTTTTTGTTTTACAAAGTATTCGTAATTGATAGTCTCCATTTCTCTTGCATGTAGCATAATAAGGAATTTAAAATTTCCATAAGACTAATCATCAAAACTTCTATAACTAATATTTTTATGATTTTGCTTCAGTCTTATCCTATAAATTGTTTATAATAATTAGGTTTAATTTGATATAATAACCTACCTATAAAATAATAATTATACATATTATATAGGTATAAAAAGCAGGTAAATGGATGTCACTCTGCTGTACAGCAGATTACAAGTGGATCATTGTATAATGGATTGTATTAGACTTGAATTCAATGATATTATAATATCATTATATAAAAAAAACAATTCTGAGCGGAGACAGTTTGTCAGTCTGGATATTTTATATTATTATTATTTATTATAATATCATGTATAACTGTATAAGTTGAATTAATATGATATTATAATTTTTTATTCGTTTCTATGGTGATAAACAAAGCGTTAGAAATTAAAATCTCATTTTTAGCATTTTTTCATAATTTTCCGGTGGTTTTTCCCGTGGCATTAAATAACTATTGATAAAATCAAAAAATGAGTACCATCTTGATCCGATTTGCTAAAATATAAGGGTAGCTAAATATAAGGTATATACTATACAGGATATAAAAAAAAAATAATAATATAATTAACACCATTGTAAAACCACTAGCTTCCTTGCTCCGCTCAGAATCTAAAATGAGTAACTTCTATTTTGTATTTTTTTTCAGATCTATATTAATTCTATTCTATATGTGGATGATCACATAATTAAACAATATGAATATTGATTGTACAATGACTAAATCAGGCGATATGAATATTGATGGTGAAAAAACTGAAATCATGTCACCCAGTAAATTAAATGAGTAAGTTGATTTTTTATTCATTAATAATACCTAATTAATAAATACCATCATAATATATTGTATGATAAAAAAGTAGAACAAATCTAGCTTACACACATTTTTCAATATTTTTTTTTTTGGAATTTCGTGTGTAACAGTAAAGTATTCAGTAAAGAACACTGAACAGTGGTTCAGTAATAAATTTTATTTTTGAAACAAGTAAATTGATGTTTTAAAAATAATGGTACAAAAATAAATCATCGGAAATAAATAGTTTTTAAGTTATTGCCTCATGAAGTTTTGGTGTTTTACTCATTTGTACAACACTCTATTTTACCGTGCTTTTGGAACTTTTCTGTTTTACCAAACACCCTTTTATTTGCAATTTTTTTTGTTTTAACATACCTATGTAGTCAAGCATGCTAAAAACGATGGGAAGTCAGAAATTGGTGGTTGGACTCAGTTATAGCTAATTTAAATTTATAGTATTTTAATACACACCCAGCGTGGTCATTCCCTGCTGGGACAATTGAAATCAAAAACTCCAATACTGAGGTTTTTTTTAAATTAATATTTTTAATATTTTTTCTAATAGCAAGTGAAATTGTTTTTACCTTGTGACCTATTCCTAAAAACTAATAATTTCCAACAATTTATTTTTGCACCATCGTTTTTGACTCGTAGTACTTAGGTTTCTGAAAAAAAAACTGGAAAAATTCTTGTGGGCGCTTAACTAGATTTATACCAAAAGGGTTCCATTAATTAGCATAAAATAGTATTAATTATATATGTCATATATTTTAAAGTATGATTTTTATCAATTACTAACAAACTATACGAACCCTATAGTTTTAAAATGTAGGTAACTAATCGTACCTATTTATAAATAATTAAATTTATTATATTTAATATTTATCTCGATATTTATTGATATAAATGAAGTAGGCAATTAATTAATTTTTCTTGTGATGATACCAACCAGTAAAAATAAAAGAAATACCTATTCTTGAATACATTTCTATATATCGCGAAAAAAAAATTGTTCTGAAAAATATACTAAATAGTGATGGTAATATTGAAAATATTACCAACAATAGCATAGGTATAAAATATTTTGTTCAATTTCCCACTAGGAATTAATATAAAAAACCTTGAAGACTTCTATAATTCCAATTTCACATCATTTATTTTATATTAAAATTTCATGTACCATAAAAATAATAATTTTAAACTACCTACATTGTTAATTTTTGAATCACTCTATACCAGGGGTGGCCAAACTTTTTTTGATTAAGATCTAGTGAGGGTATATTTTTTCTTTTAGGATCGACTAATGTAAAAAATTATTTTAAATTAATAATAAACATACTTATATAAATAATAAAATTAAAGTGTTATGTTATCTAAAATGAGTGTTTCACATTAAATTTCTAAATAATTTTTAAATGTATTAACATTATACTGTTGATGTAGAAGCGTGTCGTTGCATATATCATGGCCAAACGAAGACTCCGTGCTTAAGTCTAAACCTAACCTACTCAGCTTTTATAAATTTCATGTGAGAAAATTCCATTTCACACTAACAGGTTAATCCGAAATATATGTATTTAATAACTGAATCTACTAAATGACAAATTCATGAGAATAATTAATAAATTCTAACAAAGGGATCGACTTAGAAATCGTCCAAGATCGACCAGTCGATCGCGATCGACTGTTTGGCCACCCCTGCTCTATACCTATATCTAAAACTAACAATTACACTACTGACCTTTGTCTTATAGTTTTCCATTGGGAAGCGGTGATTTTCTGTCTTTGTCTAATACACGTGCAACATAGGATTATAGATGTGTTTTATTTCCAACGCACCGATTAATCTAGTGAAGCAATAAGAATTCTGAAAACATTTGAATTTGATGTCAAGTCTACTTGAGATCGACTTTCCCACATTTTTGATATTATCCCCCCAAAATCATAAAAACAATATATTAAAAAGAGTAATTAAAAAATTTACATATTTCAATTTTTGAAGAAGTACTAATCAAAAAATCAAAAATGTGGGAAAGCCAATCTCAAGAAGACTTGACGACAAATTCAAATCTGTTTTCAGAATTCTTATCGCTTCGCTATATTAATCGGTACATTGGAAATAGGACATGCCTATAATCCTAGGTTGTACGTATGTTAGACAAAGACAGAAAATCGCAGCTTTCAATCCCCTTAAATTTAAAATAATATATAAACCTCATTAAAAATATTGTTGTACTTACTTATATAAATATTATTTTTAGCCTCCCTCATCATGGGACACTAAATAGTATAAGTATTTTTTGATTAATGAAAATAAATTAGGTGTTTTACAACTCTTATTTTTTATTCATAAATTAATTTGTTCAAAGATGAATATAATATAATATACAATATACACTTCATAAAACTAGTAATTCTATTGATATTAAAAATAAATTTAGGATTTCACTAGAGATTTTAGTTCTTGTTGTCTAAGTAATGGCCGGCATGGGTCGAGCAAGATTACTTTACAGAAATTCTGGGGTCTTTTCTTAATTGCATGTATTTCTTGTGGGTGCAAGCGGATTCACAGTTTTGTTGAGGGAAATTATTGTATCATATTTTTTTAATTCTACTGTAATCACATGATTGTAAGCATAGACAATACTAGTAAAACATGTCAAGAAATGAATATTACCTTTGAAAATTGACTTCTTATATAATCTATGTTGTTAAAATAAAATTACTTCCTATGTTTCTTCACATAATATTATAAACTTGTTTATCTATCTGGTAATTCAACACTTATTTATAGATTACAAAATCAGTATATATAATTGTTTTTCATATTTGCTTTTACCTTTTTTTCAAAAATCTTAAAAACATAACTACAGAAATATGTAGATATATAACAATAATAATTTAGTAACACCTATACTTACTTCTCAGTGGAAATTAAACCAATAATTTGAACATGCTGTCATTGTTTAATAATAAGTAATACGTTTTTCTATAATTCATGTATTCTGCTTTAATGTCAAACTAAAAATTAACTAAGTATTTTATAAGTTACTAAGCATTTTTAACTTGTATTTTATGGTAAATTATGGTATTAGAACACCTGTGGAAAAACTAACCTTATTATCAAACATGATGTTTTACCATCAGATGTAGAGCTAATTACAAAAAAAAATGTTGAGTAACAATAGTTAAAATATACATTTAATAAATTGATTTAAAGTTCTGAGAATAGTTATAGATGGATAATATTTTATCATTGATAATAATGTAAACATTATTTTTTTTTTTTAGATCTGAACCGTATGATATTTTTAAACAACTTCCACTTGAAATCATAAATAAAATTGTGCTACAATTAGACTTCAATGATATTTTGAACTTGAAATTAGTTAATAAGAACTGGCGATGTGTATATTTAAACCAAAATGAGATATGGGCGAGGATTTGTAAGAATTTAAATATACGAGCCATTGATTACAACCGGTGTCTAAATGATAGGGCAAGACATAATTCAGAATGCATAGTATATGCTGAAATAATTTCAGAAAAATTATTTGGGCCTTTATGTGATGATTGGCTAACTTTTAACCATTATATAACGATTGTCGAGAATATGAAAAATAACCATTTTCCGTTCATTATAATACCTCGTCGACGTTTTAATCAATCATATTATACTGATGATTATATAGTAAATATAAATTACTACTATAGAAAACCAATTGAAATACTTATTTTAAATGGTGCAGGTAAACCTATAGAAAGACGAATTTTGCCAATATTTAATTTACTTAGAGAATTTATTAAAAAATGTTTTTTAAAAAAATATCCACTCAAAATAATTGGTAATAAAAGATTCTTGGTACTTGAAATTTGTTCCATTATATTTGTATATTCAATTAAGAATACCGAATTTAACAAAAAATTTTTTAAAGTGATACAGAAATCTGTTGATTATGGCTTGAATAAAGATGATTTCAACGAAAAGTTCTTAATTGATCATTGTGATACAAAATTTGATTTATATGATAATAAACTAGCATTAGTGCATCCAGCTACTAGTACATTATTTGTAACTGATTTGAGTACAGAAGAAACATATAAAGAACTGCAATTTAGCTCAAGAGGATGCATTGTTGATAGCATGAAATGCTCAGACTATAGACTCATGATTGGAATTACAAAACCGGTAAATTTAAAAACTTAAATTAAGAATTAGTCAATTATACTGTTTGTCTGCAAGTGATTTTTATACTTTAAATCTAAAATATTTTTGCCATCCAACTCATTACATACAATTCCGTTATCTAACTGTATATACAATTTCTTGCAAATAAAATCCATAGCTAATTTCAATAAATAAAAAAATGTATTTAGGGAAATTTGCATGATACCATTTGATTCTACAACTGTAACTCACTTTAACATATATATTATAGTAGGTAACAGCGTAGATTAAATACAGTATTGGAATTATATACTATTTATACCCTAGAGTAAATACTCATCTGTAATTACTCTATGATTTAAGCTAAATAAAAATAATTATTCAAAGTGAAAAGTAATTTAAATATAGATTTTTGTTGAGTACAAAATATATTTTTTGTTTTTTATCATGTACTCTTTTCTATTTATTTTTATTATTGTAAAATAACCATTTAAATTTTATTTAAAAAAATCTGATTTTTTAAACACTAGTATTTAAATTAAACTTTTTAGTGCTATATTATGATTCTTAATATTAACTATTTTATTACAAGCTAATTTATTTATCATATCTTATTTTTGTTTATGAAACAAACAAATTTACATTTATTATATTTTAATTTCCAGAAAAAAAATAATTTTGAAGCTGCTAAACATTTGGCAATTCTTCATCAATTCAACAGATGTACAGAAAACAATAGATTAAAGATACCCTTGTTAGGGCCCGTTACTCAGTTTAAGGCGATCGGCGATTGTATTGGAGTAGAAAACAAAGGATCTACAACTCCATTTATCACATTGAAAAATAATTCAGTCTTAAACGTGTTTTGGCTTAAATGCAATACATTTTCATTTGACTGTACTAGAAACTATATTTATTATAATGTTAATAAAAGTATATTTCAGTATGATCGCTTAAAGTCCACGTTGTTCGAATCTGAAGTGGTAAAAAAAATACCTGTTAATGCAATATCAAATCTCTTTCCTCTAACATCTTTAAATGATAGATATTTGTTAGTACGATCCACTCATCCAAATTCATATGAAATAATTGACGTCAAAGAACATGTTTCTATTAGGACTATACATTTAACTCCAGGGTATTCATTAGTTCATGTGGGTAAATTATCTATGATATTCTCTAATTCCCTTAAAACTATGGTGGTTGCATTTAATTAATCATGTAGTTTTTTTTTTAATTTATGTATTATGATTATTGTTTTAAGCTCCATTACAATGCAATGTTTATTGCAAATAATGTTTTATTGATTAATTATGAATTTAAAATTTATATATATATTTTTTTTTTTTTTTTTTGAAGTTATAAACAACTGAATTTGTCATGATAATTAGGTTAACTTACTATGATAGTGTTGAATAGGATTATATAGACATTTTTAGCATACTATTTTCATATTTTTTTTTATTATTTCATTTATTTTAATTTTATTTTGTGTAAGATTTAATATTACATTTTCATTTGGATTGCAATATTTTTTTTCAATTATGTTTTTTTTTTGGTTATAATATTCTAAAAAAATGCATTTTTTCAACATTAAATTTACTCTACAAAATAAATTAAAAACCATTACTGATTGTCATAAAAAATGAATTTATTATTAAAATAACTGTAAATACTTAAATGTTGTTTAAGGTTTATTTGAAAAATGATTGTTTGAATATATAATTTAAGTTTATATATATTTTAAAAATTAGGTATGATAATATATTACTATATTATTAGTATAAATATGTTAAGTAATTAATTTAATCAACATTTAAACTTATTATTTAATATGAATAAAATATTTAATATAAATAAAACTATTATCTTGATTGTATAATTATGTTTGAATCATTTAACATAGTCTCACATATTATTAAACTTGCTAATAATATAATTTAACGGTTAAGGTCATAATAAATAATATGTATTGCCTTTTCGTTCAAATGATTTCAAATGATTTAAACGACATTTCGAATACACCGAATTCCAAAAATAGACGAGTTTATCTACCATCAGTATATTGCGCGACTGTACAACACGTAACACCCGTAGCCCGTAGGTATTCTATTGACTTATTCTTTGTATTATAAAATATTTGCAATTTTAACTTTTTCAGTCGATAGTTGTCATCTATTCAACTATTCGTCTAAGGTAAGTGGTAACATCTTGTTCTGTAGGTACTATATTATTATAAACATCAACTCTATAATTTTAATATAGCCTACTCGCATATGTTTTTTTTCATATTATTCATAAGTCAACATATTTGCATATTTGTGCTATTTTAATAATAATGAACATTGACAATAAAAATGAAAAATATGTGTAGGACACAAAACTAAAATCATTTTTCTTCGTTTAAATATCTAATTTCGTCCAAATTTGAACATAAAATAACTATAAAAAAACTGTTTTTTTAAATATTTTTTTCATTTTTCTGTTAGTTACAGAATAACCTAATTACGTGGAACCCTGTTTTACATTTTTCAATCTTTAGCTATAAAAATTAATCCTTTTACACATTTTTTAATTTTTAATTTGATAGTTTTTGTCAAAATTCGAAATTAAATTGCTTACAATAAATTTGTGACCATGTATTTTTAATATTTTTTAACTGCTGTTGTAACAATATATTAAGAGCATTGTATTAAATGTTCACGCTTTTTGACCCAACGAACACAATTTAATTGATATTTATAGAAAAATAACCAAACAAATCGGAAACTGAAAATATCCGTAAACAAGACAAAACAAGTCAAAATATTTTAAAAATGTTATGATGTAAAGAAAATTCTAATATAAACGTTCAGTGAAAAATCCATGTATCTACATTGTTATTTGTTTTAAAGTTACACTAAAAACCATGATCGATTTTGTCGAAAACTGATTTTGCGTAAACATTCCCGTTTTTCCTTAAATTGTTTTGTTTTTCTCGGATTTTTTTACTTTCAACCCTCCGGAGTATCACTAGATTCACTTTCCCATCAGAAAAGATACTTTTGAAAAAATTCTAAGCATTTTTACTGTCTTAAAAAGTGATGACAAAAAAAA
>NC_042495.1:87387963-87390654 GCF_005508785.2 Acyrthosiphon pisum
ATAATAAACAAATAAAAACACATACAATACCATTACAAAATCAATGAATCGCTCCGCTCAGAATCTAAAATAATGCTATTTTTTTTTCTTTTATTGGTCTTAAACTCTTAACTATCGGGAACTATAGCCATTAGCATTTCTTGGGGTGGGGGATTACTGTTGGTTGGTTGAGGAACACATGTGTATATGGGGTGAGAATTCGTCACTAGAAACTAGAGTGATCACCCATCCGGGTGCTAGTGACATTAGTCACTACGGCCAACCATTGTACGCTACATTAGGCCCTTAAATGAAGCTGTAGGTATATAGTATTTTTTTTAAATTCTAATATAAATTGTAATGTAAAACAATATAAAATTTTCGAGTGAAGCGAGAAAAAAAATTTTGAGTCGGCGAGTTATAATAGGTCTACCACCCCTCCATAAATTGTTCTTCGGGACGGCCCTGGTTACGCCTTGTCATTATTTTAAGTACACACAAACGACAAACACATATACACACCCACCACACACTAGCACTCGGAGGTTTGCTCGGCGAACCCGTCCACTTTTATTGAGTCACTCCAGAAAACATACACACATACATACAGGTCGGTAGGTGTGTAAGTGCAGCCCACGAAGCAAACGGCGACCGGGCGCACGAACTATTATTGCTACGTTTCCGGTCCCAACAATATCATTTCAACAAAGTGCGTTAAAAGACTAGTGTAAGCACTACGGACTAATCAACATGACAAAATGTTATTTGTAAGCGCCGAAAGTGAAAAGTGTAAGCACCATTGAGGTATATTCCAACATTTATTTTATTGTAAGCGACATAAGTTACTCAGTATTAAAAATATTACAATTCTATTATTGAAATATTTTTTTTATAACTACACATCTGATTTTTATGAAAATCCATCAGATATTCGGTTTTAAAAGTATTTTTTTTAGTTCCTGTAAAAAATTTAAATGTCGCTTATGCCCTTTTACCTAATAGGGCTTGATATTATTGAAAATAAAGTAATTTATATATTTATTTATTCACGTGGAACCTTGTTTTTAATTTTCAATCCATAGATATAAAAGTTGAACATTTTATACATTTTTAACTACAAAATAATTATTAAATTTGAAATTTGAAATTTGAACTTTAAATACTTATAAAAAAAATCGTGCCTATCTATTTTTAATATTTTTTTCAAACTTTTGTACCCAGCAAATAACATTTAATTGATATTTATAGAAAAAAACCTAATAAAATTAGAAACTGAAAATTCAAAACAAATCAAAATATTTTGAAAATTTTATCGTGTATAGAAAATGGAAATATAAAAAAACCAGTGAAAATATAATTTATATACGTTTATTTGTTTTAGAGTTACACTAAAAACCAAAATCGATTTTGTGGAAAACAGATTTTGCGTAAAAATTCCCGTTTTTCCTTAATTTTTATATTGATTTTCCCTGCGCTTTTGAAAACTATTGGGAATTTTAAATGTTGGCCTTATAACAATATTCACTTTCCCATCGAACAAGATACTGAAATTGAAAATCGAAGCATTATTTCGACTACTTATCGTGAGTGTTGTAAAAAATACTTTTGAAAAGTATTTAAAATACCACCCAAATACTATCTATAGTAAAGTATTTGAAATAATTTCAGTAATAATTATAAATTATAGTCATATAGATTATATTATGATATCATTATTTATTATTAATATTTTAAGTTGTCATACTGTTATGTATATTTTTTATTTTGTTTCAGCCTTTATGTTCTAATAATTGATAAGTGGCCAATTAATTGAAATTATTACTTACCTAATAAGAGCATTTCGATCAAATTACTATGTGTTTAATCAATAATTTAAGTTAGATTACTTATTATTTACATTTCAACAAAAAGGTCTTTTAAGCTATAAAAAAAAAACTAACTTCTAACTTTTACTCTAACTTAAGTTACTATTTTCACCAAACTAACTTCTAACCAACTAAGTTAGAAATTTGGACAATTTCAGAAACTAATACTTATATTCTAACTTAGTTAGTCTTTTTATTAAAGTAACTTAACTTCAACTAGTTGAAAAAAACGACTAACTTGCCCAGCTTTGATTCTAAGTAACAATGAAGTATTGGTGGCGTGATCTCTAATATTGCACTATTTTGGGACTAGGTTAGGTTAGTTCGGAACAAACGAGAACAAACAAAGAACAATCGAAAGCCCCGGGTTCGGTTCTGAAATTCAAAAGTGGGGGTGCCAGGGAAATGAACCTAAATTGCATTAAACACGTATTATACATAAATCTAAATTTTGACTTACTTTAACTTGGTCAGTTTAGTAAATAGAAAAAAACTTTTAATACAAAAAATATTTAAAAATAAATAATCTATCCGAATATGTAGAAAAAATGGTGTTCCCATTTAAAAAAATCTAGTATTAAGTTGTATTGCGCATGCGCACACTAATAGTGTTAAAAATTTGAAATTTATCTGAAAATATGTATTTAAGGGGGCTTTAGCAGGTTTTGTTAAAAATCAAAACTAATAACTAATGTAGATACTAGATTTGACCAATCTAAACATTAATTTTGTTTGTTATAATGTTTTTCAATGTATTTAAATCCTGTATCATAAAAAAAACCGTAAGAGGGCTGGAGAGGACTCCAGTCAATGAAAAAAAGTGACTTTTAGACCAATAAGCTAGACA
>NC_042495.1:87391346-87392212 GCF_005508785.2 Acyrthosiphon pisum
GTTTATAGCACATTTTTTTATCTCATAAATTATAAGTATAATATATTATAATAAAGTTTGGCTATATATTAAAATATGTAGTGTTAAAATTATGTACATATTATCTTAGAGAGGCGTTAAGATGGCTCAGAGTGGTCTAAGCCCCCTCTGGCCCTCCCTTTTCATGTCCATGTAATTATGAATTATTATTTGTTAATTATAACACTCTGAAATAATTATGTATGATAATTTAGTGAATTACCATTTACCAATAGGTAACTCTTACATTTTGCATATATTTTTTTGGAATAGGTAGGAAATTTAAAAATGACAATATTTAATAATATTAATGACTGTATTTGATAAAAAGAAATTATTTAAATACATGCATACAAATAATTTAGATCAAAAAAGTAATTATACAATGAAAAATTTTTAATTTTATTCCTTAAATCATAATATATTTTCAATTATCTATGGCTTTGGTGTACAAAAACGTTCGTTTTTCGGCCTCTTTAGGACATACAGCGCTCGCGGTGGTGACGACTGTCTGTGGTAAAATTTTCAATCAAGTTTTCAAACAAGTGACGACACCTTATCAATGCACCTTGCCTATATGGCACGGACTACTACAGTGTAGTAGTCCGTGCTAACTATTTACTATTATTTATATCACCTAATATATTAATCATTGGGTGTACCATGTACATGCAGGTAGGTATATCTATTAAATAACTCGATATTAATTTTATAAATATATTATAAGTACATATATTTTACTCACCTATAAGAGTTCCATCCAAATCAAAAATGACGTGAGTTACGGGTTTAAATACCGGTATACTCATTGTTGGAACAGTTGAATGTCGATCACACTATATGTGTCG
>NC_042495.1:87392262-87393245 GCF_005508785.2 Acyrthosiphon pisum
ATTTTTGAAACAATGCATGATATCGGAGCACGTATGGATAATATTATATTAACAACAATAACTCACATACACCTGCATTTCGACCATAATATGTTCTTACTTCGATGTTCGTAACGAATAAGGCAGTAACTCAATTTTGCAATTTTTTTTTAGAACGAATAATATTTATAGATGATTTTATTTATTTTTTTTTTTATTCTTTTTTTAAGTTTTCTGAGTGTTGTAGACATTTGAACAATTTAAAATATGAAAAAATGAAGATTATAAAATATTGCATTTTGGTTTTTAAAGTATTAAATGTTTAACCATTTAAATATTAGATTCTGAGTGGAACGATGAATGTATTGATTTTACAATGATGTGTGTTTTTTTTAGATTCTGAGTGGAACGATGAATGTATTGATTTTACAATGATGTGTGTTTTTTTATTTTTTTTTTTATTTTTTTATTTTTGTGTCTGTCATCACGTTTTAGGACAGTAAAAGTGCTTGGATTTTCTTCAACAGTACCTTTTCTGATAGGAAAGTGAATCTAGTTGGTACTTTGGGGGGTCAAAAGTAAAATTTAGTAAAATTTAGTTCCAATAGTTTTCAAAAGCGCCGTGAAAAACAAAAGAAAAATTAAGGAAAAACGGGAATTTTTACGCAAAATCTGTTTTCGAGAAAATCGATTTTGGTTTTTAGTGTAACTTTAAAAAAAATAACCGTAGATATATGAAATTTTGACTGAATGTTTATCTTAGCATTTTCTATACACCATAACATTTTCAAAATATTTTGATTTATTTTGAGCTCTTTACGGACATTTTCATTTTCCATTTTTTTTTAGTTTTTTTTCTAAAAATATCAATAAAATTTTATTTGTTGGATAAAAAAGCTTGAAAATTTAATAGAAGGCTCCTAGTATATTGTTTCAAAGGCAGATGAAAAATATTAAAAATCGTTAGTCACAGTTTTTTTTTATAAGCATTTAAAGTTCAAAAA
>NC_042495.1:87393345-87394660 GCF_005508785.2 Acyrthosiphon pisum
AATGAAATATAAAAATGTATTTAATTTATACCTTAGTCCTTAAGTTATATTCTAAAGTAACAATATGTCAATATATAAATAAATATAAAATAAAAATAATAAATAAATACCTGAAGTTGTATTCAAAAGTAACAATATATTATACAGAAATATAATTGTTCTACTGTCTACAAATATTAATTAACGACATTAGTTGTGAAATATATTTGAGTAGGAAATAAAAAAATAATTGGTAGGTATCTAAAAAGTAAAATTATTATTCGTTCAACAAAAATATTGCTTTGTAGAAATCAATTTGATTTAGGTATATTGATATATCACTATATCAGTAATATTTATATTTATAACAATTTATTTTACTAGACAGATTAATAATTACAACAAATAAAACAAATTTATTTGAAAGTATGTCTTTAACTTACCTCGTTAGGTATAAGTTCCCGAATTTTCACAGGTGTTTTCAATTTGAAAAAGTCTCTAATATTTTTTTGGGGATTTGGAACAGCCATTGGAGGTACCGGTACGTGTAACGTGTTTAAACAATTACAGTTGGTAAATATTTAATATTTAATAAGAATGTTACTCTAAAGACTAAAGTACTAAAGTGTAAACTGTATTCTGTAGCGACAGGCGACAGTCAACAATCACGACAGCGTACTCATTTAATAGTCGTAATCAGTAATCACTAATCGCCAATCGGAATCTTATCGTAAACGATATAAACTGTAAAAACCCAAAAATAGCCTAATGATATTGTAATAATAAACAATATTGTAACTATGTTGTGAGAACACTATCCGGGACTGGTGGAACTTCCAATTATAAATATTTGATAAAGCACTCCGACCGAAAACGTCTATAAAAATTACTCAATAATATTATGTTTATAATTTTATATTATATTGTATTATGTTATAATAATAAATCGATAATAATAATAATAATATTAATTATTATAACGCACACTCGTGAAAATGAGACTTATTTTGAATACGTAAACGTATAAATTAAGCGTAAATTACGATTGTATTTTACCCTTTAATTTTAATCAGGGGCGTCATTTGGGGGGGGGCAGGGTGTGCAATGGCACCACTAACTTAAAAAATGTTAACAATTGGCCTGCCATTAATACTCCAATGCGCCGTCATAATTAACTTATACATGTTTTCATATATAGGTAATATAAAATATATATATTTTAAGTTTTTGTATATGTACAGTAATGACATTAGCTGGGTTGCTTTAACTGCTTATAAGCTTTTAATTCTTTGAATTGCTAGCTATTTAAAAGTTGCATTAGTCGTTATGAGTTTCA
>NC_042495.1:87396278-87435005 GCF_005508785.2 Acyrthosiphon pisum
AAATTACTTGCAAATTTTCGCATTTTTGACATATTTCGTATAAATTTAAACTTTAAGCACTTATAAAAAAAATTTGTGACTAACGATTTTGGATTTTTTTTTATCACTGTGAGAACAACTTATAAGGAACCCTTGTATTAAATTTTCAAAGTTTTCTATCCAACCCAAAAATTTTTTATCGTTATTTTAAAAAAAAATACTTAGAAAAATTGAAAATTTCATTTGTCTATAAATAGCTCAAAAAAAGTGGAAACACTTTGAAAATTTACCCAGGTATAGACAACGCTAATATAAACATCTGTTGCAAATTTCAAGTGCTTACAATAATTATTCTTTGAGTTACAGTAAAATTAAGTTTTCGTTTTTGTCAAAAATTGGTTTGGCGTAAAAATTCGCGTTTTTCCGTTATTTTTTTTAGGGTTTTTCCTGCCGCTTTTGAAAAGTATTGGGAAATTTTCCCTTTTGCCCCCCCAAAGTCCCAACTGGATTCCCTTTCCTTTCAGAAAAGGTACAACTTTGGAAAATGGAAGCATTTTTTTTGTTCCAAAAGTGGTTTTCGGCCCCAAAAAAAAAAAAAAAAAAAAAAAAAAAAAAAAAAAAAAAAAAAACACACATCATTGTAAAATCAATACATTCATCACTTCGTTCAGAATCTAAAACTAAAAGAATTGAAAACTGACAATGTCTGTAAACAGCTCAAAAAGAGTCAAATTATTTCCAAAATGTTAACGTATTTTATCGTATTTTATGCCATTGTAAACATTCAGTCCAATTTTCAAGTATATACAGTCGTTCGTTTTTTAATTACAACAAAATAAGAAAATCGCTACATGAGAAATCAAGTGAATATCAAATGTTGTAATACTATGAATTTAAAACACTCATAAAAATGTAATTTGACTTGCATGTATACATTTTTTTTGAAAAAGGTAGACGAACTTTTGAGGAATCTTGTATTACATTTTCAAATCTTAGATTTAAAAAGAACATTTTTCATGAACAGAATTTCCAACTCAAAATAATTTGCAAATTTTCGTCATTTTTACGTATTTTGTCAATATTTGAACTTTAGATGCTTATAAAAAAAAATTGTGACTATGGATTTTTAATTTTTTTTCATCTGCCTTTGAAACAATATAATAGGCACCTTCTATTAAATTTTCAAGCTTTTTTAACCAAGAATAAAATTTGATTGATATTTATAGAATAAAAACTAAATATAATGGAAACTGAAAATGTCCGTAAACAGCTCAAATTAAATCAAAATATTTGGAAAATTTTATTGTGTATAGAAAATGCTAATATAAACATTCAGTCAAATTTTTATGTACCTACGGTCATTTGTTTTAGAGTTGCACCAAAAACCAAAATCGATTTTCTCGAAAGCAGATTTTGTATACAAATTCCCGTTTTTCATTAATTTTTCTTTTGTTTTTCACGTCACTTTTGAAAACAATTTTTATTATACTTTCTATTTTTACTTTTGACTCCCCAAAGTACCAATTAGATTCACTTTCCTATCAGAAAAGATACTGTTGAAGAAAATCCAAGCACTTTTACTGTCCTAAAAGGTGATGACAGACACAAAAAAAAAAATATCATTGTATAAGCATCGAGGGATTTTGCCCGTTTTGGGACATCGCTCCACTTAGAATTAAAAATACAATCTAGTACCTAAATACTTGTGTTATGCAATTTCGTTTATAACGTTACGTGAATTAATAAAAATGATCTTACATTTTTGGTTTGATTTTGTATATTATGTGAGTTGATAGCATAATAAAATAGCTTTAAAATTTAAGATGTTGAAATGTTTTGAACCAAATATGCGGTATGTTCAGCTTTGTTATAAAAAAAAGTTAAATAGCCCATGAAAAAAAAAATAAAAAGTCTAAATTGAAACTTAAAGAAGTATTTAAACTTTGTGAGTTATTAATCGATGTGAATATTAACCTACCTATACTACGAGTATATGTATGTATTTACACTGGAGCGCAAACAACTTACATATGCGTAATCTGGAGTAATTTCTTGGGGAGGGGGGGGGCAGTCTGTGGTAAAACTAAAAATATAGAAGGTTAAAATATGACACTATTGCCCACTCAGTTGCCTCCCCAGATTACGCCTATGATCACATGCACGGAATAGCTATCACTAATAAATATTTAAATAATCAAGTATAATTTTGTATATACTTTGTAGTTTGTATACTAGATAGGTATGTCTTTTCTAAAAACACTTAATTGATTGGTAGCAAACGCGTACCGGTGTTCGCTAAATGTTGTCATCGATACTGAACCATAATTATCATAAATTATATTCATATTTTATGTTCGTAAATCATAACTTAACTACGGTTATATAACTTATAACTTATAAGATTCAAATAAAAATTAATGTATGAATAATTAAAATATATTATGTATATTTTGTCTAGGTAGGTACATAACAGTATAACACCAGTAATATAGGTACCACCTATATCACATATACGGAATGCCGCCGAGTTAAATTTAATTCCGTACAACGCATATCTGTTTATTTGTTTATTCAAATTTATACCAAAACACTTATCTATAGCTAATCGTTGGTCGGTCATAAATTTGACCTAACCCTGCAATTTACCGTCTACCGCAAAAACTTCGCCCACCGTCCACAATCAACATTTTTAGTATGCTATAATTGTTATTGCTTTATAAAGACACTCCGCGTGTCTTTGCGTCTTGCGGGTGCCTAGCGGATATAATATATATAAATAACACACACACACTGAAGCCAATGATATTAGGTTAAGCTTTATCGGCTTTCGGTGTGAAAATAATAAGGTGTGAAAATGGCGTTAAGGTGATTCTAAACTATAGCGGCTGTAGGTAATATTGCTGTTATATTATAATATACGACTATACGAGCACCTATACCTATATAATATACAGCTATACCAAACACCTGTATACCTACATCAATAATATGTAAAATACACGTAATACGCGTTCGCCAACCTAGTCAAACGTACATTATATTAATGGTTGCAATTTGCAAGGGCAAGAGGGAAGTCGTGGTAGTCGGCCGTTTCGTATACAATATAATAATTAAATATAATATATTATATATATATAAAATACGTGGGCGGCGCCCGTGCATTTGTTATGACCCGGTTAGATGTAATTGCATTGGTGTAGTGAGGAAATGGAGGGGGGTGAGTGGGGGAAGGCATGCAAAATTGTTTCAAAGTCAATATATGTATAATATAAAGTTTATGGGCTCATAAATCTTTGTTGCTGTTGCCTTCCTGCACCCCAACCCCGCCTGTCAGTTATATTATACCCAGCCTAGTATATCACAGCCCATTTAATATACATCACATCACGACGCGCAGTGGCGAGAAAGGCGCAGTATAATATTAGTATATTTAATATATATTATACAATCTGTGTATATCTAGCAGACTAGTTTTGACTTATTATCCGTAGAACAGATCATACAATTATTTTCCAATTCCCTCGCAACCGTCCGTCTTTTCTATTTGACAGAATGTTCCCAACAAGTATTTAAAATATAAAATGATTCACACCAATCTACAGTATATACGCTATAGTATTGACTTAGAATTCTAATTAACTTAAGTTAATAAGAATATAATTAACATTTCAAAGGTATAATATTGTAAAAATTTAAATATGTATTACATAATACATAATATATAATATAATATTATATACTGTAGATGTATAACCTGACTTCACCCTAGATAAAATGAACACACCTAAAATACGGTGCTACGTAAATCGGCGTATCTCGATAATAGATATAGTCACAAGACTACAACATTTTAACTAATTGCTATAGGCAGTAATGTAAAATATGAAACTACATTTTTTAGATAACGGAATATATATAATTCAGTTAGTCGTGGTATGAAAATATAAAGTGATTGGTGTTTTCCATACAACTTTTATGTATTTAATAATTAATATTATAAAACTATAGGTATATGGTATATCGTATATATTACAAAAGTTATAATCATTTGTACCTTATAATTTTGGCCAGTCTTTATTTACGACAGAGCGTGTAACAGGGGCGGTTCCAGGGGGGCCTAGGAGCCACGCCCCCTTCCAAGACCCAAAACCCGTATTTCTAAAAATATATTTAATATAATATATTTCTAAAAATTGTTGTTTTGTATTTGTTATTATAAGTTTTGTGAATTTATAACTATTAACCCCTCCCCCCCCCCCAACCAAGTCTCTGGAACCGCCCTGGTGTGTAAACGATTATATTATAATCTATGCATGCACATTTCTCGCAAACAATAACAGACATTAAACGTACATTTCAAACATAAAAATGGTTTACCTACAGTTCAGTAACTGAAATAACGAATAAAATCGTGGATTCTAATACAACAGTATTTTTTTAAGTAGGTAACAATAAAATTGGAAATAATAGATTGCTCGGAGGAGAATTTAGAGCAATTTTCTGAAAAAAATCGTTAAATTATTTAAATGATACGCTAAAAAACCGTAACCTTTAAATACAATACACCCCTGTTCACTTCCCTCAGACAAAAAAAAAATGAAAAATCGGGCGACGTAGTAACCCTCAGGAAAGTATTTGGAAGAACTAGTGACAACAAAAATGGAAAAAAGTTCAATAGTGTCGTCAGAAAATTGGTATGTATATATAAGTAGGGGGTAGACGTGGTTAATTAGTTAGTTACTAGTTAATTTCATGATGTAGATGAGACGGAAATTCTGATATCACCAACACATTGAGCATAATAATACTAACATTTCCCAAATAAAATTTTCCAAAAAATCGCTTGGGAAGTAACCCAGATAACAATTTTTTGTTTAATAATATTATAACATTATAATCGCGAATAATATTAGTGTAACGTTATTATAATACTATTATAATATTATCATTACAAAATGCTGTCTGGGAAGCTGCATTCGTTCCTAAGTTTTAATGCGTATAACGCTACACAGAATCATTTAAATAACGGGCTTTCTTAGCGCTCCTGATGGCCACTGCCCTTATATTAAACGCCTTAAAATAAAGACTACATATACATTAATACATGTACATACTATTATCTACATTGTGAAATTAACTAATTTAAAAAATTTAAAAACTATTTTTTGATCATAACTTACAAATTAATTTTGAGCGTTTTTATTTGGAAGTGCCATCAAATTGAGCATGCAAAACACGCATTTTGAAGAAATAAAATAATCCAAAAAACGCTTGGAGCTGAATTGCAAAAATTAAAGTTTTATACTTTTGAATTTAAAACGCGGTATTTCTTTGTACCTAATCAGAAAAGTTAGATTTATAAACTGTAACTAAGATTATTTAATTAATCATATTAATTACAATAATTGTTAATCAATGTTTGCTCAGAGTATTTAAAGTTTAAACTGAAATTAGATTCTCATATAAACTCATATAGGTTAATTATTAATTCGTATAGAAATCAAATTTTCATTGTAGGTACTTTATATATCACTGAAAAATATTCCTACTTTCCACTCCCTTAAACAAGCTTCAGATCCCTTCTGGCCTTTAGGTTCTGGACTACCGTGTAATCTATTATTATATATATATAATATATATACATAAAGATGTTGAATAGGTGTGCCAAAAATGATCATGGCAGTGAGTGTGTACCTACGTAAATCTTCAGCTGACGTGTTTTTTGCATCATTATTTACGAGTATATCACAGTATCACAGGCCCCCGTGTTTTAGAATTTGTGCTGCTAAATAGAAACCACTTAGGCCTAATTATATTTTTTAGCAAATCATTATAACCATGACCGACAGAATATTAATTATTATAGACTGTGCAAGATCCCCGTCGTATAATATAATATACCCCAAGCACAGAGCACCTATACATATACCTATCAAGTACCAACTAAATATTATATTATAGCCCTAGGTATTTATAAGACGTATATTATAGTGACGTTAGTCGAAGTGCTTGCGGCTCTTCTGGGTGGCATCCTAGCATATGTATGTAGGTATAGCCAATTTACAGGAGGAGTGAAAATCGCAGTACAATTATGTATGTATATAACCGTGTATACTGTATGATGTTATAATAATATAATATAGTTTATCATACATCATACGGGGTCCGGGGTCCTGCGGGTAAAAAGTTTACGCGAAGAACCGTCGCTGACGTATTCATGACTACTTATACTACTTATAGACACACGAGTACGTCGAATAATAATATGTATAGTATACATTGTATACATAAATACATTATACACCGTGTGAACGAGTTAAATTGCCCAATAATATCTATATTCTAAATATATATAAGCACGTCATAATAGCAATGTTTCCGGACTTCCGGTTAATCCGAATTTTCGTTCTCGTATTATATTAAAGGTACAAGGTACCTACGTATAATAATGTAGTATATTATAAACCACCGCTACATAAATTTACACATAATATACTGTTGCAACAATATATTATTCTATACACTCATATAATATAATATATTATATTCTATAGTTACACACACCGTGTACACGTGCACTATACCGTGGTTATGTACTTGTGTCTAATAGTTACCGTACAGCTGGAAATTAATTATTTAAATTGTAAGTAGATAATGCATTTATTACCTACATTTTGTTATTTATTATTATAATATGCAGGTACCTAGTTTAATTTTTTTCCTGATCCCCCTCCAAACAAAAATTATGTATAGGCGAAATGCGAAAACGCCACTGTACTCTAGTACTACTATCATTAGTCATTACTAGAGACCGGATTTATATGCACAAAAAGACCTCAAAATATATTTCTAAAAATGCTCTAATATGATACAAAATTTATTTAATAGGTAAAAACATTGAAATATGCAAAATATGCAAAATACACTTCGTGTTATTTTAATAAGAATGATTTAAATCGGAGACAATTCATATGCATTTGCATATAAACCCGGTCCCTAGTCATTACTCATCACAGCTGGTATGTCACTATAATAATAATATATAGATAATAAAATAATTAAGAACGAAATAAATACAGTGCTCGAATTGGGAGGGGGCGCAGGGGGACGGAGCTCCTCTACTATTTTTATTTTTTTTTTGCGTACCCCGACTATTTTTTTTTACTTGGACGGGGGGACGGACCAAACTAATGCCCAAAATAATTTTTATTAAAATTTGGAGTGGATCTAAATTGTTTTGTCAAAGATAAACCTAATGAATACCTAGTAAGTTTACATTTTTTAATATAAAAATATTTTTCATCCTATCTATGGTTTTGACTAGTAATATTCAACCTTTTTGACTCGCGATCCACTGTTTTTATACAATATTTTCACGACTCGTGTCACATATTTTGTAGGTCATGAAAGAAAAAAGACATTTTAACTAGGCATCATTATATCTACTGTAAAATATGGTTCTTCAATTCATTTATTACTTATTCGAATTCATAATTTCTAATTTTATAATAAACTTTTTTTTTTAACAAAAAAGACTTGTCACGACCATTTTTATAGATTACGCGACCCAATAGTTGAATACCACTGGTTCAGATTTCCTAATACCTTGCTAATATTTTTATTATTGTTTGTTTATATTTATGCCTAATTTAGTAGTTCGCAGATATTATGTACCTAGAATAAACTATTGTATTATAAAACATCTGCGGGAAAAAAATAAATTATAAATTATGAATTCGAATAAGTTATGAATGAATTGAACAATAATATGCACACTTATGCACGGGATATTACGCAAAGCTATTTTTTTTTCCTTCATGGCTTAAAAAAGTGACACGATTCGTGAAAATATTGTTACAAAAACAGTTTATCGCGAGTCAAAACCATAAATAGGATGAAAAATATTTTTATGTTAAAAAATTTAAAATTCATTAGGTAGGTATTCATTAGATTTCTCTTTTACAACAACTTATATCCATTCTTTTTTAATAAAAATTATTTTGAGCATTAGTTTGTAAATATCTGTGAACTAGTGTTCACAATTGACATAGGTATGCGTCTGTAGTAGCACAAATTATAATTATTAAGATATTATCACTGATAATTATTATTTTTTTATTTTCTACCCGAATATGTAGGCAGGTATTATTTATATATCAATAAAAATTTCGAAAAATAAGGTGAATATAAAATAAAAGTTCATATTTACTTACATGTTACATAGGCACATATAGTTAAATATGTTATATTTGGAAATTTGGAATAGAAAATTCTGTAACTAAGGTGAAATATAGTATTGAAAAACTAGAAATTGGTTGGGGGTTTGGGGGGTGAAGCCCCCCACGAGTATGCGTTAACTAATTTTTCACTTGGAACGCAGTTTATAAATTGTTGGATTGAGCTCCTCTACTTAATAATTCCCAATTCGAGCACTGAATAAATATTTAAATTTTTAAATGTTTCAATGTAGGTAATAATAATATTTTAATCATTGATTCTAAGTGTAGTGTATTTGGTTTTATTGTTTTACAATGTGTTAGTACCTATGTGTGTTTTTTTGTGTTTAGCAATTTTTTTTAGAGTTTTAGAATTCAATGCTAATGGTGGTTTCTGCTAGAAAATTGAATCTAGTTGATACTTTGGTAAGTAGTAAACCCAAAGATAGTAAAAAAAAAATAATTACGGAAGTATAGAAATATTTACATAACACAAATTTTCAACAAAATCTATTTTGTGTCTTGTTGTAATTTTAAAAGAAATATAATGACTTTAAATTTTCAACAAATATTTAAATTATCATTTAATATTGATATGAAGTATAATAAATTATAAAAATATAAAAATATTATACACATTTGAAATTTTCAATTTTTTTTTAGTTTTTTTTATTTATGTTGGTAACAGTTTTGTTTCTATGTACAAAGCTTGACCATAATATTGTGTATACAGGGTATCCTGCGACGATTTACGCATTGACCATTGCGATATCTCCTGAGATAATAAATATATCATAAATCTGTTTTTTTTTTATTAGACTCATCAGAGATAAGGACTACACATATTTTATTTTTTAATTTAATTACATTTTTTGGTAGAAAAGTTAAGTTATATTTTTATTTTTGAAGCAATTGAAGATAGCCATTTTAAAGAGTTTATTTTTTAAAAAATTTTGACTTTTCAACATTTTATTTTCTTTAATCTATTGATTTTTAATATTTTTTTTAGTAGGTATATATAGGTAAAACGGCAAAAAACCGGTTTTTGTCCAGGCGGTGAGTCCGGCCCCTTTTTAGTTTTTACGGCTAATGGGTATATCCTCACAGGACACTGTAGGTATAACTATATTATATTTTTCAGTAGATATAAGTATTATGGTTCAGTGGCGTATTTAGGAATTTGTTATGGGAAGGGTCCAGATAATTTTCAGAAAACAGTGCCGTGGGGGGGGGGGGGGCAAAGCCTCCCACACCATCCCAATTACTCTTTATTAAATAAATATACCATATTTATAAGACGATTTAAAATTTTTGAGTTTTTAATTGGTATTAAATAATATGCACAAAACAAATTTAAAAAAGCAGGTAAGTGGATGTTGCTCTACTGTACAGTAGGTTACAAGTGGGTCAATATATGATAGATTGTATTACACTTGAATTCAATGATATAATATCATTGTAAAAGGAAAATGATTCTGAGCGGAGAAGGTTTGTCAGTCTGGATATTTTATATTGATAATTATTTATTATAGCCCGTAAGTTGAATTATTATTAAAATATATTTTTTGTTTATATTCTCTATTTTTTTTTATTGTCTATGATGATAAACAATGCGTTAGAAATTAAAATCCCATTTTTAGAGGTTTTTTGTAATTTGTCGGTGGTTTTTCCAGCGACATTAAATAACTATTGAAAAAATCAAAAAATGACCGGCTTAAAGTACCATCTTAATCCAATTTGCTAAAAGGTAAGATAGGTACTACATATTGAAATCAAAGCACTCCTTCTGGTAGAAATTTTGTATACCGGATAAAAAAAAAAAGATAAACACTATTGTAAAACCACTAACTTCATCGCTCCGCTCAGAATCAAATATAGTTATGTTCTAACTTTTATAAAAATATTTCTTAAAATACATTACTTCATTCAGCGTTGATCTTACTATCTTTGATAACTTTTCAACCTTAAAAAGGTTGAAAAAGATCTCTCTGAAGTGGCTGTAGATACTGGCAATGAAAAAAACTACAAAATATTTGAATTAAAAAATAAACTCGATATTTTTCAACAATTTTCAGTACCAAACTAACAAAAATAATCACTATCTTAATTGAAAATGTTGATAACTGAAGCTTCTAAAATTTTGTACAAAATCCTTCGTATCGTGTAATAAAATTTGTTTTCCTTAATCATGTAAAAACACAATATTTAACACGAGTCAATTGGGGGGGGGGGGGGTCCGGACCCCATGGACGCCCCCGTAAATACGCCACTGTTATGGTTTCTTATAAGTGGTTCTTACATTAATTAAAAATATCAAAATAAACAAAACCAATTCATCTGATGAGTTTTTGACTTTTAAATTAATACCTACCAAATAATCTCGGGCTATTGGTTTATTTAAAATTTAAACTTTAATAAAGACTGAGGCACAATAATACCGTGTTTTGTGTAGACTGTATGACAATATTCACAATGTACTTATTGCCTATTGGTATACGTGTGAAGAATTTACTTGTTATTCAGAAAATAAAATAATATTATTTTGGTAAAACGATTTCATCAGTCATTACTCATTAATAAACCCAAATCCCCAACTAATCATATACGGCCATACGGGTAAATAGTTAAATATTTTCAACTATTTAATTTATTATGGTTACGTTTTAACCTCATACGGTTTCACGGAACTGCGGTACATAACATATTTTGTCATCGGTTGAAAAAACAATGTATCTACTACAAGTTTTAGTTGAAAACAATATATTAGGTATACACATTTGAACATTTCAACGATTATTTGAAGAGGACCATTTGTTTTTTCTCTCTGACCCACGCGCAACATGGCAAATTTATGTTTAACAGAACCAACCCTCAACCCTGTGTTATTACCCTGTTAATATTAAAGTGAGTTCACCTATCATTACATTTTAAGCTAAGAACATTAGCTGTGCCCCAACTTTGGTTTTTTTACGATATTATAATTTTTATACAATTTATAAGTATTTTTAAATTGTAATAATTTATTCGCTCATAACTTACATAAAAATAAAAATATCATAAAATAGGTAACGTTGGACCAATGTTCTTAACCTAAAGTTTAATAATAGATGAATTTATTTAATATTAAAAGTACCTAATAACACAGGGTTGGTTCTGCTTAACGTACAATTCCTATGTTGCGCGTGGTGCGTGGATCATAAGAAGCAAACAAATAGTTCGCTGACATCCTCTTAATTATAATTGTTCAAATATTATAACATTTTGTAATTTGTTGTGGAAATGAATATGGTATATTCATTATGCGTTCATTTAATATCGCGATTGCAATGTAATAACTTATATGACATAAGTACCTATCTACCTAAACAAATAGGTAGGTAAGCAATCTTATAAAACTTTCGTTAAACCTACTGAATTCTCTTACAACTGACTATATTCAATATTGTGTCTTATATTTGGTACATTTTAGTTTAAATCAACAAGAATCAATTTCCGTTATTAACCATTTAATGCACGCATCTCGGGCATTTACTGTCATAACTTATAACATAACAATATATATACCTATATATATATATTCGAATCCAACCCATTGTCAATCTTAAACAGTTTTCTAACCAAATAGTATTAAATAGCTCTTAAGACTTACTGTATAAATATAGGTATCAGTTACAGTTTTAATTTAGTAAATAGTTTTCACTCGCAGAAACATTCTAATGAGACTTTAGATAAGAATTGAGTTGTAATATACTTATAAATTATAATACGACGTTATATGGTACCTAACTAAAGAAACTTAATTTTACTCACAATGACTTGCAAAATAAAATTATTTTTGCTGACCTGTGCAATAATAAATATCCAGTAAAATAATTTTTTTATTTAGTAAATTTAATACGAACTCAATAACATTCACTAAGCTAACCATTTAACCAATGTACCATTCCTTACTACAAATATTATATTATATATATTATAAGTATGCATTGGCGCAAACGGGGGCGCCAGGAGGTTCTTAGCATCCTCAACTTATATTAGTTATATTGAGCTAAAAATATTATTTAGTGTAAATCAGAGATGATGTTAAAAAGTTGTCTTAGTAATAATTATTTGCTGGAAGACCTCATGTGTGCATGATATAAATATAAGTAGGTACCTACCTATATAACTAGTTAGGTATATATTTTATATCATGCATTGTGGAGATATGGAAGTCACTATATACCATTGTTGTGCATATGAAAACAATTGAAATAAGTGGTCACTATAAAAAATATTTACCGGTTAAAAAAATTATCGGTAATATTTACGTTACCGGTAAAATTTACCAAGTAAATTTACTGAGCTCTCATCTCTACATATTATACCTATTTGTTGTTTAGTTAATGTGCAATATTTTATAAAATTATTATAGATTCTAAAGTTTAAAAGCTATATAGGTTAGGTATACGCTATACGGCATTGCGAAAAACGATTATGAGCGGAGAAGGTTGGTCAGTGTGGTTATTTTATATTATATTTATATTTTTATTACTTATTAGTTATTATTAATACGGTAGCCGATTAGTTGAATTAATATTATAAAATTACAATAAAATAACTAAAATCGTTATTCTTGGTTATTTAATATGTAATTTCCTGCAAATTTGAACATAAAATATTAAATAGGTAAAAAAACTGTGTTTTTATATTTTTGAGATGTTTTGGTTACAGGATACTTAACCTACTTACGTGGAACTTTGTTGTAAGTGTTCAATCCTTAACTATAAAAGTTGAACATCTTATGTAACGTCTCATTTTTAACTACAAAATCATTTTAAAATTTGATAAATGTTGTCAAAAATTGAACTTTAAATGCTTATAAAAAAAATTGTGTACTTATGTATTTTTAATATTTTTCGACTACTATTGTAACAAATAATCATGATCTTTGCATTGATTTTTCACACTTCTTGACCTCAAAAATAAAATGTTTTTGACATTTATAGAAATAAAAACTGAAAATATTCGTAAGCAGCTCTAAACTAGTCAAAATGTTTTCAAATGTTATCAAGTATAGGAATTGATAAAATAAACATAATATGATGTAATTGTCTACGGTTATTGGTTATTCATTTTTGAATTATAACAAAATAAGAAAATCGCTACATGAGATATCGAATGAATACAAATTTAATTTGACTTTCTTATAGACATTTTTTTTTTTTTGATAAAGATAGATAACCTTATAAGAACCTTGTATTACAATTTAAAACTTAAAATTTAAAAAGAAAAAATTGTATGATTTTTAACTCAAAATAATTTGTTCATTTTCGTGCTTTTTACGCATTTTGTTAAGATTTGAACTTTAAATGCTTATAAAAACTGTGACTATGGTTTTTAATATTTTTCATCTGTCCTTGAAACAATATAATATTAGAAGCTTAAGTTTAAACAACTTTGTAACTAGTGAACTAGCCACTATGTAGGTATGACCCAACATTAGGGGTTCACCGATAAATGATAATGTAAGAACGTAAAATACCTACCTATGTAGTAGGTAACTATGTAAGTATGTAACTAATAACTATCACTATTTACCTAAGCCTAATTAAATTGTAGGAAAACATGTAAAATGTATTGTGAGGCCGCGGTCATAACCATGTAAAATAATGCGTGTCAATTCCACTCGACGATGGTAGCGACATCTGGCTGTGTGGCTAGCGACTGCATCGAGAATGTCAATATGTCCTCCGGTAGAATGAGATTAGGCCGCACGCGTTGTTATCGCACTTTGGCTGCAGTAGTGCAGTGTTAACCGCACAGAATCCGCGTAAAGTTCACCGTCGTCAATCTTCCGCGTCTTCTTCGTAGTTCACATAGAAATTCTCTAATTTTTCATGGTCACCTCGAAGTTATGCGGCGCGCGCGTCGACCTGAACCGTTCGTGTTAGCCGTCTGTGGTCGCCGTCCGGGCTGCAGTGTTGTACGTGTTGACGCTGTCCAATGACCACCAAAAACGGTAGCAACATCGTAGTCGAGTGGCTTCGGTCCCTGCACCTGGGCCAGTACGCCGATTCTTTCTTGGACAACGGGTATGACGACCTGGAAATCTGTAAGCAGGTTGGCGATCCCGATATGGACGCCATTGGCGTGTTCAACCCATCGCACCGCAACCGGCTGCTGCAGTCTGTTCGCACGCTGCGTGAAGAGGGCGCAGCTAGTGTTTATTTCACTCTTGAAGAGTCCGCTGCTATACAGGAGGAATGCAAGTACTCCACCTCCAAAGAGCAATGCGCTCCCAGCCCTGGCCACTCGTCGGGCAGTAGTACGCAAGAGCTTCAGCAGGTACATTATGATGAGTACGAGGAAGGAAAGGCTGAACTAGTCAGGATACCTAAACTTCAGTTGAAGCTGTTGCTTAAAGACAAATTATTACAAGACGGCATTCGACTCAGCTCTCAGCCATACACCACTCAGGTAGGTGTCACCTATTATATCATATTGGCCTAGCTAGCTGCCTAATTAGGTTATATATTTTGTCACATGTCACCTGTACGTTATTGATAGGTAGATATGTAGATTGATTGAAATCATTCTCAAGTTATTATAATACAGTCAGTGTTTAATATACACCTCTAATTGTCATATAGACTATAGAGTATGTCCAGTTAGCATAGTTATAGGAAAATGTTTATCTGGTCCAATACTGTCTGTGTTATGGGCATATTATAACATATTTAGTTACACAACATTTTTATAAAATAAGATTTCAATTTCTAAAAATGAATTGTATTTTATAAGGATCTTGTAGTTTTTTGATAGGTAATGAAATATTTAAAAAATTATTTTACATTGTGTCTTCATTTTAAAATTTGAATTGAACTGACGTAGGTACCTATTACCTCGCCTATTACCAATATTAGCAATGGCAGACATCTGCTTCAATATTCTACATATTTTCTCCTTCCAGTAACAAACCCTTTAACAATGCAGGCTAAATCATTTAATTTTTTTATATTACCTATCTATTAATTGGAGTTTGTACCAGTCTTTAAAAAAAAAATGTGTATTGTGCTTTTAATACGTTAATGATATATCTTCCTTTAAATGACACAGATATTAAGATATTGTTTTATTATAGAAATGTTCATAAATGGCTTACATAATTTGTGATGTTGCAATCTACATTTTATTTAGAAACATACAGAAAATAAAAATATAATTTTTTGATTTTAGACAACTTCTATAAATTTATATGTTTATACAAGTTTAAAATACTTTGGTACTAACACAAAGTGAAAAAAGTAAAATCATTTAGGTACTACTTGAAAACATATTCTGAACTACTCCTCCCACTGCTTTCATATAATATGATATTGCACTTCTTGCACTTGTAAGATATCAATTGAAAAACAATTCGAAACAAATTTGGCTTGACATTGGAAGTCTACATAAATATAAAAATGTTGTATTTATATTTCTGCTCTGAATCCTCCTAGGATCCTATGATAATTAAAAAATATAAATATTTAACTCTATTACTGTCTATTACCATTATATTATTTATACTAGGTAGGTGCTAAGCGAGGTGCTAAGGTTCCTACTTTATTTAAATAGCTTAATGTATAATATGACGTTAAATTAGTTTTTAGGGTTCCGTACGGTAAAACGGAACCCTATTACTTAAGCTCCGCTGTCCGTCCGTTTGTCACTAGGCTGTATCTCATGAACCATGAAAGTTAAAAAGTTGAAATTTTCACAGATTTTGTATTTCTGTTGCCGCTTTAACAACAAATACTAAAAATCTTAGAATATATTATAATATAAGCAGTGTTGCCGACATGTTTATAGCTGATAATGGTACGGAACCGAGTATGGAACCCTTTGTGGCCAATTTTTTTTATTTTTTATGATAGAAATTTTTCTATAAGGAACTGTTAAATGTTTACAAAAATTCACATATTCTGTTTAAGAGTTAAAAATAATATAAGTAATTATAGAAAACGAAAAATGGTATTTCTCGTGAAAAAATTTTAATGCCAATTACCTAGGTATATCAATAGGTAGTTATAATCGTTAAATATACCAAATTTAATATTAAGGATTTAAAATCATTTATATATTTTTGTCTGTTTAAAATATTTTATTTATGCGAGATTTATGTTACACAAATAACCTAATATACTTTCTACACAAATAGGTAATTGATTTGTTATCTTTAAGTGTAGATTACGTAGATATTACCTATTAAAAACAATTTACAATAACTGCAATGTCGTTATGTAAGTACCTATTTACGTGTAGATATTTATTTACCAGTAATTAACATAAAATACGATTTAAAAATTAAATTATATCTAGGTAATTCTCTATTTTCCAAAACTCAGTACTTACCTATGTATTTATTGAACCAGTTCGAACTAATGATCAGCATTTAAAGGTTAGGAAGAATTTAAAGTATATACACATACATGAAATGTATTGTATGAAAACGCCGATTAATATGTACTTATAACTACTATAATCGCATTCGGCTATTCGAGTACACACGTCACTAAATTATGTTAATATTTCTTTATTACGATAGTTCAACTTTAAAATTGTATTCTGGATAAAATGTATTTGCTAGTATAAAAGATATTTGTACCTATTTTATTCGCCTCGAGAACTACATTATTATATTATAAGACTAGAAGGTTTTTTAGTCTATTATCATATTTTTTTACGTAACGTAAAAATATAAAATACATTTCTAGTACCTAAACATAAATAATCGAACTGCAGTTTATTAATTTAATAAATTATCAATCCAAGTTTAATGAATACAACCGTTGTCTTGGTTTATGTTGTTTGTTCATTTTATTCAGACATTTTTTGTCATTTATGATCACGAAAAAGAGATTTTCAAAGTTTAATATACAATTTCTTGTTAAAGTGATAATTTTCATCGATTATTGTCAATGTCACCAACAAGCCATAATTTTATCGGTTGAAATCGGTTGAAATCTTAACGTTTTGTCTGGTTCTACTCTTTTATTCGCTTTTATTTTTAATATTTATCAACCACTGGCGCCATTCCAAATATTACATTCTTGTTCCTAATGCATTTCTTGGATATTTTTATTTTGTATTGTACCAAAATGCATATTTTATTATTATAACAAAAGAACAATATTAATAGCTACTAAAACAAAATAATTAAAAATACAGACAATGATAGTTTATTACGGGTTTTTACCTTGTCATTCCTACTTTCGTTACAAAAATGTTAAATTTTTATTATTATTTAGATTCGCATAAATAAATTATATTTTGCACTAGGTATAATATAAAAACCAACAACAAAATAACTACACTAGCCTCAATGAATCTGTTACATTTCCGTTGAATTATTTTCACTCATTCCAAATTACCAAATGCAATAATTGGTTAAGATTAAGAATTGTAATAAGTAATAACTGTGAATTATGTGCATTAAATTATCATTGAATTTTTTTTTCACCCGTTAATTCGCCGTATTAGTGTCTAATTGCTTGTCCCTCAAACACGGATCTTGAAAACCAGTCTGTCAGCTTTTTTCATCTATTGAACAATCCACGTCGTTTGTGAAAAGGAAGCTGTTAATCAGAGCGGCTATGAAGAAAATTTCAGTTACTGCTTATGTTATATGGCTCTCTTCTTCAGCTTGTAATACTAATATCAGTGTAGACTTTTGACCATCTTTGGAACTTGTTTTCTGATAAATATAAATAATTAATATTATGAGTATTATAATGAATTATGTATCATGTACCTATGTCTGTAAAGATGATACACATATTACATTATATTATATCGTTTAATATTATTAATTTAGGTATGCGTAAATTGTTAGTTGTTAATTGTATTTTCTGATTCATTTACTGTCACAAATTTTTTGTGTCTGAAATATTAGAAAACGACGATAAATGTTATAAGCTCCCAACGTTATATTATTTCGTTTTCGAAAAATTTAGTCGTGTTCCATCTGCAAAAAGCGAGGCAAAAATGTTTTTTATATTAACTGAGCGATGAGACAGGTTGAAGTTATTGATTCTCAACGAATGAAAATAATGGATAAATTGCGTTTTCATAATAGAATAGTCGATTCGCTATCAGATGGTGTAGCGACATCTGCACTGTAAAATATGAAAATAATATCTGTACCTATTTATGTGACTCATTTTTTCATCGGAATCTTTGTTGACAGGCTTCATCTAAAAGACGGATCATTTATGACTAGGTTTTCCTACAATAGGGAATCGTTAATCGATTACTTATTAATTTTAGATTCCGAGAGGAGTTACAATGATGTGTTTTTGTGTGTGTGTGTGTACTTACCACGATAAGTAGTCAAAATAATGCTCTGATTTTCAACTTCAGTATCTTGTTCGATGGGAAAGTGAATCTAGTTGGTGCATTCGGTAGGGGGGAGGGGGTACATTTCCAGTAGTATTTGAAAGGAAAAAAATTAAGGAAAAACTAGAATTTTTATGTAAAGTCAGTTTTCGACAATAACGATTTAGGTGTCTTGTGTAACTCTAAAACAAATTACCGTAGACACATAAAATATTCAGTGGATGTTAATATTAGCATTATCTATACACCATAACATTTTTAAAATATTTTGACTGTTTTTTAGCTGTTTAAATACATTTTCAGTTTCAAATTGTTTTAGTTTTGTTTTTTCTATGAATGTGAATAAAAGTTTATTTGTTTGTTAAAAAAGCTTGAAAATTCAATACAAGACTCCTAATATACTGTTGGAACAAAATTTGAAAATATATCTCCACAATTTTTTTTTATAAGCCTTTAAAGTTCAAATCTTGACTAAATACGTAAAAATCTCGAAAATTAGCAAATTATTTTGAGTTAAAAATTCATTAAAATTTTTTTTTAATTTTAAGATTTGATAATTTAATACAAGATTCCTCATAATTTTGTCTACTTTTATCAAAAAAAAAAAGGTCTACAAGCAAGTCGAATTAAATTTTTATGAGTATTTGAAGTTCATATTTTTACAACATTAGATATTCACTCGATTTCTCATATATCGATTTTCTTATTTTGTTGTAATTCAAAAACTAACAACTGTAGGTACATGAAAATTGCATTGAATGTTTATATTTTCATTTTCTATACACCATACAATTTTTAAAATATTTTAATTCTTTTTGAGCTATCAACGGACAATTTCAAATTTCAATTTATTTAGTTTTTTTTTCAATGCATATCAATAAAATCTTATTTGTTGGGCCAAAAGCGTCAATATTTAACTCGATATTTAATATAAAGCTTTTATATATTGCTTAACTAGCAGTTGAAAAATATTTAAAATACATAAGCACAATTTTTTTTTATAAAAATTTGAATTTCGAATTTCGACAAAATTTATCAAATTGAAAATTGAAAGAACGGGTAAATGGGTGTCACTCTGTTGTACAGTAAATTTGAACAAATTTAGATATTAAACGAAGGAAAACGATTTTAGTTTTATGGTTTATTTAAAAAATATTATTCGTAGGTACCTACTTGAAACTTCTGAAGTATATAAGTATATCCAATAAGAATAGCCTGACCTATTTTTTCATCTAAATTTGTACTTATTCAATTTTTCAAATAGAAAAATAAACCACTTTTTTTAAATGTTGATGTAGCTTAGATTTGGTTTTATTCATATAAAATAGGTAATAATTAATAGAAAATATTTATAAAATATTGTAACTTAGGTATTGTGTAATATATTTAATTTAAGTTAGTTTTTTTATATACCTATATATTTTTGTAGATACCTATTCAAATTTTTCCGCAGAAAAAAATTAAAATATAATCGTAAAAAAAACTTCAAAATGTAACTATTTATTTAATACTTTATTGTAGGTAAATGAATAATAATAATATTTTTAAGTTTTTGGTAAATCCTTTATTACAATAGTTCGTAGTGTCAGCAGTAGGTACTACTACTAGCCACTAATCGATAATCAGTCGATTGAGCAATATCAATCGTAATTCGATATTCTAGTTCAATAAAAATGATGTAGGTACCTAAGTAATATTCATAGTTCATACGCATTATTATGATAATATGTTTACCTCGATGTTTATGTTATACTAATAACCTGCAGCTATTATATATACATTTTTGTATTTGAACTATCGTGTTTTTAGTTTAAAAATGTAATAATATAGGTAGATTTTTACATTTAATAAAATTAAGTGTGTACGGAAACAGCCCGAATAGGGTTAGTAATTTCTGCGAATTTCTTTACATTTGTAGCTAATAATAATTTATGAAAGCTTAAAAGTCTGATGTACCCTAAAACGGTTAATATTTGTTTAAAAGTTGATATTTTATTCAGTAGGTTTATTGAAAAATAATGTTCTCTGAAGTAGGTACCACCGTGTCAAATTCCCTATTTAAAGAGAGTATAATAAAACTTTTTGATAGGTTAGGTTAGGTTATAATTTTTTGCTGACCTAAATGAAATATTAAAAAATTCGTATAGTATAAGTTTATATTAAGTAATATATTTTAAACCAAGTACCTAGATATATCTATAGATGCAATTAATTTGAAATTATTTTGTTTATTTTATTAAATAGCATATTTTCAGGCACTTACGATTATTATGCCTAAACTTATTATTTTCAATAGCTTAAATATATAATGTTTCGTCCATATTTACAATGCATATATATTTAAATTGATGGGCTCAATTCTTATAACCATTACATTAAATTGGAAGACGTTTTTTTGATGATTAAAAAAAAGTTTTGCAAACTCAGATAACTTTTCATGAATTGAATGAAATTCAACTGAAATGGGTTTACGAAATGAGTTTGGCGAAGATTTCGATTAAAAAGGCCAGGATTTTGGCACACTTAAGGGTACTTTTGTGATTTTTCCTTCGTTTTCTTTGCTTTCGAAGTCTGAGAGAACGTGTGTGTACTATATACTCATCTTTGTGTATTTATAGTATAATATAATATGGTGATTAAAACAATGTGAATTATTTATATCTATTAGTCCATATCAAGATGATTTATCATAATTCGAAAAAACCTAAGTTTATAAATCTCCTAAGATATTTTCTCTAATCTCTATAGTAGAATAATTATACATTTGTACAATAAATTATACTCATCTCAATTTTTTGAGACTAAATTTGTATGATGTTACCTTAATTTTCTGTTTAGAAATCATTTAACTAAAATACGACATTGGGATAGAAAGTGATCAATAATTTAGCTGTAGTTTTCTACGGTATTTCCCTTGGGAATATAATATAATATATACACAGATACATACATTTGTCCTAAATTCCTAAGACTTAATGTTAATGTCTTATATTGCTTGCTTATAAGTTTTTATATGATAATAGTCTTTTCAATTATTTTAAACATTCATATTGTTTATTCTGTTATATAACAACAATAATACCTAATTTAGTAAGTATATAATATTATGTAATATGTATACAAATTTTACGTTTTTGTCCGGTCATCTGTATAGTTGCTGAATAATACATCTACCTACCTAAGTATAAGAATGTACTTACCGATGTTTGAAATATTTTAACTTAATTTAATACAAACTCCAAATAGCTTAACAATGAAGCTGATGAAAACAATTTTCCAAAATGCTATTTTTAGCCTTGTAATGTTTCAATATGTTGAAAAATATATAATTTTATATAGGTATACAAATCAATTAAATAATCGGTAAATGTTGTAAGTCTTTATAGGATTATTATTTTTTGAATTACTTACAACATAATTTAAAAATACATTTTTTATATTACCTGATAGTCACAAATAATGTATACCTATATATGAAATCTCTTATCTAATAAGTCGTTATACTTGAAACTTTTAGAGCGTTCCTTGTTTCTACCCATAACGATAGCAGACAAAAGTACATAACTAACTAAAACAAAATAAAACACATTGTAAAATATTTTATGTTTTTATTGTTTTTAAGTACATAATATTTATTATGAAATTCTTTAAACTTTTGGATTTCCTAATTTCTTTATTTAATACTTATACTGCTGTTAAAAGCTTCTGTATGTTTAAATTTAAAATTATTTTCATTTTAAAGCCAGTTGTTAAGCTTAAAATTGCTTTAAAAAAAATAAATACTCCCACTCAAATATGGCAATTTTATAAATATTAATATTCATACTTTTGTTTACATATCAATAATAATTTAGGTACCTAAGTATGAAAATAAATAAGAATTTAAATTGTTTCTTTTATAATTTTTAAATATTATTTATCACTAGTCATCATTTGAATAACGTTATTATATTATATTATGTATATATATGTAAATTATGTATGTGTAGGATAAATTACTAAATACCAATACGATGTGCGTTTGCTTCTGCTTATTTCGTCAAATAAAACGGTATTATTGTGAAATCGTGTTTTGACAGTAGGTGCGTGATGCGTCACATGTTCATCGACCCAAACTTATTTTCACGAACTTAATGCATAATGGTTGACAAACAGAGTTTTTGTAATAATTTATAACGTTGCTATATTTAAGGTTAGGTATTTGATTATTTGATTTTTGTCAATTAACTTATTATTACTACCTATATCAATGGCGTATATATGAATTATTTTCACCATAAGTGTAATTTTAGGGATACACATATAGTATGGCATTTGTTTCAATTTCTTATTAAACTTTAAATTTCACTGGCCTAGCCTCCCCTTCCCATATACGTTTTGTATTCACTATTGAGATATACTTGATATAGGTACGTACAATTTATAGACAATGTATATAAAACTATAAAATATATTATATGTTAGGTTTAAAAAAATTACTTTTGGGCGTACGGTTTCTTTAAAATGTTATTGAATAAATATATAATATATTGCCTATCGTTATTCCATTTTTTTTCTGTTTTTGCCATATAAAAAATGCAAAAGAAGTGTGTTTGCATGCGATATAATATTATGTACGTATCACGGTAAGACTAGACAATTAATCTGAAGGCATTGGGTGGGTTTTAATGTATTCACGCTAAAGGGTCGGACATAAATCCCGGAACCTCTTATCGGAAGCCTGTCCCTTCCGGCTTTCTCGGAACGCTGATAGTGTCAAGATAGCTCTACTTTGGTCTTTAAGCCTTTACACGCTTCGAAAATTTCAGTACCAAACTAAAGAGAAAATCGTTCAAACTGCTCGTTCGCACAGTACGCATAAGTACGGTATTACTCAAGTTTTGTCCAATGAAACCACGAATGTTGCGTTAACATAATTAATTAATATTATAGAACAAAAAAAGATTAACTATATGTACCCTACAGGTTAGGTTACCTTTATAGGTAACCTATATTATTTAGGTACCTTTATAACTTATACATTTATACATTTAATACAATTTAGCTATTCGCGAAGTTACTACTCCTATAATATTGGTATTCACTAACTGGTATTACATTTTTTAATTACTTCTAACTGGAATGGGCAGTTATGTAAATAGATTACCAGTTATTGATCCATGATAACATTTTTAATTTTCAAATTATTTTACTGTGTTAACGACTTAGTAATATTGAATAGTTTGTTACCTATTAAATTTCATAATAACTAATGTTAGAGAAAATTCTGTAGCGGAAAACGTTTTGTAGAACAAACGCCAACGTTTGAAACGTTGAAAAGGTAGAAATTTGTGAGCGCTTGGTTTAGTGCGGTAATTGCTTAACAGCGGTCGTGGTGTATGACATAAAAAGTAAATGATAAGTCGTGATAGTAACACAATGAATAGTGATAACCATAGATAATAAAATAATGGATAGGCCATTCCTATATTAATATACGAGGGGTTTGCGTGCTGGAATGTAGATGAGAGACAGCCAGTTTTTATATGGTGTTTCTCACTCTAGCAAGGGGTCTTATCATTATTTTATTATGAGACCCCTTGTAACGTTCATGCACGTGTGATAAGATAGTATGGCCTATCCATTCTTTTATTATCTATGGTGATAACGATCGGCAAAAGTATAAACAAAGTCAACCACGGTTCTGGTTACTAGAACTCAACAGCCCAAACGCTGGATCATGGCGTTTGCAATGTTTGCAGCTTCGTTTAGCAAACGGACGTTCCGAATTTCTCCGTTATCAAACGTTTGCAACGTTTGCCGATTCAGAATTTCCTCTTGGTGTACCTACTACCTAGGTAGTAGGTATACTTTATATATGGGTAGGTAGTGTTTAAACTATTTTAATTGTAGTTTCTAGAAACTCCAGCAAAAACAGTTTTACAAAAATGTAGTAAATCATTTTTTTCTTCAATAATAATGGTGTATTATGTGTAAAATAAATTATAATAATAAAATATGTTAACTATACTCTATTCCACGAGAGTTGACCCACTTGCGATCATATTATACTTATCTATGGTATTGTTAGTTATTTAAGTAATTAAAGTGTAATATCCATAGGCGCAAATCCATTACAATTTCTAGGAAGGCTAACATTTTTAACATCAATGTGATAGGGGAGTTATATCCCATACAACTAAAAAAACTGTATTTTTTTTTTTTTGGGGGGGGGGGCTAAGCTCCGTAAGCCACCCTGTGATTTGCACCTATGGTTATATAATAATGCCTTTGGTGAAAAATAGTTTAACGTCTAAAAATTTAAATGTATTCATTCAACAGGAATATTATTGAGTATTGTAGTAATATATGTAGGTATAATATCTCCAGTTAATTTAATTAATTCTTTTAATTTATAATTTCGTAGGTAGTCTACTTTTAGATTCTGAACTTAGAGGTGAATGTATTGGTTTCCAATGGTTTTTTTGTGTCATCACTTTTTGTAACAATAAAATTGTTCCAATTATCAATTTTAAGGGTGTTTTCTAGTATGAAATTGGATCTAGTTGTGGTACTCTATGACGAGGTACACTTAAAAACTAGATATTTATACTGCAGAACGACCTCCCAGTTTTTTTTCTATTAAAACTGACAACTGTTAACATTATTTGACCTCCCGTTTCACTTAAAGATTTTAGTATCAATAAATATTATCTATAGTTTTAAAATAAGTAGGTAGGTACCTATAGTTTGTTTGAACGTGCCAAGAATTTAAAGAAAAGCGGGGTTCACACTACACCGTTACGTGTATAGTGTTGTGTTTGTTTGTTTATTCCAATGATATGAATATTGTACCTGATAATAACATAAAATCATTTTTTTTTAGTTATTATCACTTTTCCGCACATAAATTTAACCACATGGTCAAAAGTTGAATATATTCAACTATGCGGTATCGTTTGGTAGCTGTGGTAACTGTGATTATTTTACACATCACGGTGTAGTATGAACCCGGCTTAAAAGATAAATAATTATAATAATAATTAAGCCCATTATTGTCACGATTTGTAACTAAACATTTTAATTTAGAATTTGTTATGTATGTAATATTAGTATTAAACTCATAGTTAGGTAATGTATTATTTGATAGTCTTATTGTAATTCTAAAATATCATCCGTATACAAAACCGTTGTATTCTATAGTTTAGCTGGTATTATATATATTTTGATGATATACCTACCTAATTTGTATAAGTACCTGCATTTGAATAATGTTCATAATGTATCTAAAAAAAAATGAAATATACATATATACATTTAGCACACGTATCATCAAAGGTTTTCTATAGTTTTCGATAATATAGCTAATCAACTCTGGACCCATCGGAAGGGCCAATTAACAGATCCTTTCAAATTTTCAGCTCCAATAAAATAAAAAAAAAGAAAGTTAGAAAAAGAGGAATATGACGTGAGGGTTATATTTGTACTACACACGAGTAAACTAATCTTCGACTCTAGGCACGTAAACTTCACAAATGACAGCTTAGGGTCTCCGGGGAGATTGAACGAGGGCGGTAGTGGCAGCAGCTATAGTAGTGTAGCAGCAAAAGCTAACAGAAACAAAATTATTATTCGACGATAGTATTCCGAGGGCCTGCCTGCTGATAAATTTGACCCCGGCGCATACGGCAATCGTAAAAATTAATCCTAACACTTCGTGTTGTGTAGCGTCACCGTCACCCACCACCCACTCGACCGGTCGTCACGTAAAATGTCTGCAGATATTTACATTATTTACAAAACGAACGCCTTTCGTCCCTACTCTGCAGCGGCACACTCCCAATGGTATTAGGCCTTAGACAAAAACAAATTGTACAGACATAAATTTGAAATATTTATACATTGAGTAGGTAGTATATACTTTATATGATATAATACATATATAGGTAGATAATAATATAGTATATTATAATGCGTAATATATTAAACGCATTTTGGAGGTGGTGTGTGAGTATCTCGGATTGAGAGGAGGCTGGGCCAAGGTCCTATATGTTGATGGAACTAATCAAGACGACCCCTTATGCATATAATTGGAAAGTTACTGTGATTATGAGATTGTAGAACTGTTAAGAAGAGATGAGGATGCTATGGGATCTTTTTTCGCCACACCGCTGTCGCTAATAATATTTCTGCTGGGAAATTTCGTAAACTGCTTTTTCACCAGCAGCAACCCTCATTACAAAACACATAATGTATAAATGCGACTAATAATAAAAATGGAACGTATGTAGATTTTTATTATTTTTTAATTAACAGTACACCATATATAATATTTTATTTTAAATCTATAGTAGTATTTTTATTGGTTTTATGGTATCTATTAATGAGGTATGAACAACGAAAATATAAATATATTTAATTTAATTTAAACAATGCAAATTTGATAGGTATTGATTATTATTATTTTGATATTTAAAACCAAGTTTTAAAGATTATAATTGTATTACTTTGTCAAATATTTTATTATTTTTTTATTATTAATTATACATATACAATCTGTACCAGTGGGCACAATAAGAGTATAACTAAAAGGAAACTGCGAAGAAAACTGTGTCAAATATTTGCAATTTTTAAATAGTCTATACCTAGTTGTTTTTCTTCATTGTACATTGTACATGTTTATTTATTTATTTATCATAATATATAATGTTTTAGGTATTTGAAAATATATGTCACACTTTATAATATATATTATTTTGTTATCTATCATTCTTTAGGTACTCACTGATAAGAATTTTTTATTACTTTAAAAATTATACTTTAGATATTTAATAATTTATGGTAACAACAATATCGTTGAATAACAATGTCATGCATGTCGTTTTTATATATTTGATAAAAAAATATTTACCTAGTTAGTCGTTATTTTGGTATCTAGTAATTAGTATAGACAATACAGTAAATTAAGATTTATCTTACATTTAAGTTTACTTGCAATACTCTAAATAGATCAATAAATAATATTAAATAAATTTTATATTGTCACTAAAATAAAACTACTTGGTAGACATTTTTAGATTCTAAGTGATTCTGAGAATCAACATTGTATTGGTTTTACAATTATATTTGTGCGTTTTTTTATAAAATGCTCTAATATTTAAATTTGAAGGAGGTTTTTGGTAGGAAATGTGATCTAGTTTGTACTTTGGGAGACAAATAAGAGAAGTAATTCAAAAATAAATAACCATAGACATGAAATTTTCACCAAATATTTATATTCATACTAACATTTAATAGACGTGGGTACAATGTTGGTTCATGTGCTTATTTAAAAATTTGAATTTTTCGAATGTTTTAGTTTTTTTTAATTCATGTACCTATGTTAAAATATTTGTGTATGAGACAAAACATGAGAATCTAATACAATGTTTCTCATAACTTGTTCTTACAGCAACCTCAAAAAAATGCAATTTTTTAAATAGATATTTCTGGTTGTATTTTTTTCGATATTAGTTATTTAAACGAAATGTAATGATTTTAAATATGTTATTGCAATACAAAAAAATATTATTCGTAGGGAATTAAAACTTTTTACCATTACGTTTATTATTATTTACTATTATACTTAGGGCCAAGGGGTAGAGCTGTAAATGTTCATGAAAATTTTGAAAATTATTTTTTTTATTATGGAATTTTCTAATTATTTATTTTTTTAAATTATAGGTCATTTGTTAATTATTAATTTAATAATTTATTTACAAAACACTTACTGACTTACTTTTAAAATAAAAATGTTAACTGTTTAAAATAGGTACTTTATTACTTAAAAATGTAGGTGTTATAAATTTAAAAAAAAAAAACTAGATCTTAGAATTAATTGAATCTTTATTAGGTACATGGTAAATCAGTACATGAATTGTACAATACATTATTTATATCATATTAAAATTAATTTTGGTATTTGCTTAAATCATCTGAAAATGTATATAGTTCTCTTCTTCCTATAGTTGGTGTACTTAAAATACATTTATTTCATCAATATTTATTGATGATGTTTCTTCAATGAGTGGAAAAATGAAAGAATTAATGGACTTTTTTTTCATAAACTTTACCCAGTACTCTGAACAAGAAACCTTTTGTTCAATCAAACAAATGTATTACTTAGTTATTTTTTTTGAGGACATTTCAATCACTATAAAATCTCCTTCTTTTAATGTGGTCATATTATTTCGATCATTAGTGAAATCCATTTCTTATATCACACTATATTATCAGTATTATCACTACCGTTATTATCACTAAACACGTACATTCATAGATATATACAACAACTAGATTGCCGTCTCCTTCTTGTCATCGAAGTTGGCCGCCATTTACAAAGCAGATAATGTTTACAAAATAATATTATCACAGTATATATGTATAGATAAATCAGGGTTGGAACGTATAATACAGTACAGTATAAAACAACTTAGTTTTATACTATATTATTTTTTTTTGCTGGATTGAACAGCTCGTATAAAGTTATAAATGTATAATAATAAATAATAATTGTCATATTTTGTGATAATTTTTTTATATTAATTACTAAGTACCATTTAGTTCATATTTATTCTGTCTTAATAAACTACATTAATATTAATAATTATTATTTTATAGTAACAAAAAAGACATTTGTGATTGTTAAATAATTTGTTATATTAATAAAAATATATAGGTATGTTTTTGTTATAACTTAAAATTAAAAAAAAAGAAATTTGTATTGTTTTTAATTGTATTCTAAATTTAAGGAAATTTAGTATGTCTTTATTAGTTAGTCGTTATTTAGTTTTATATGTTTGATACGAGTATATAACCAACCCTGAGATAAATATATATGTATATAAATCAATGTAAAATAAATGTAAACATTGCCTGCTTTATAAATGGCGGCCGATTTCAACATTGGTCACAACTGTAGTATAAAGATGGCTATCTAGTTGCAGGTGTATATATCTATGCGTAAAATTAAAAATTTTTATTATTTTATTAAAAATTGAAAAATTGGAAAGAACTTGAAAAATTTCAGTCGTTGAAAATGTTCAATCTTACAGCTCTACCTAGGGGTAATGATATTTTAAAAATATTCAAATTCATTTCAAGGTGTTTATATTACGAATCTTCTTATACCATTCTACGGTACGTCTGTATTGCCGTATATAGGTAACTTACAATTTAAGTTAATAATAGCTGTCTAGTACCTTATAAATTATAATATTATATAAAATAATATCATAATTCTAGTTATATTATATAGGTATGCGATTTGTTTTTAGCTATAATTAGTTTAACCTACCGTGTTACTAATATAAATATAAATGTATAACACCAATACAAAATGTATTGTGTACCAACTGGTCCACTTACAGGTGGCATTACATTTTTAAGAAATCAGGGTTATGGGTATAAATAATAGAGTAATGTAGGTATATAAAATATTTATTTTTTTAGTGTTTTCCATTTTATAGTGGAATCAGATCGTTAGCTTTTATTGAACTTGTCATTTGGTAGGATTGAATATTCTTATCGAATTCAAAGTTTGAAAGTTTGTAAAAAAATCAAAATTACGTATTATTAAGTTGCGCGTGTGTGGTTATTGTAAATTGCGCGTGCTTTTCATCAAAAGAAATATTTCCACCCTATAGATAATAGTTAATGACACTTGTATAAACTCAGTCAAACGCAATCCCGAGTGCCCTCGAACCCCCCGGCCGGTCCCGGTTAACCCTATATGTGTGAAAATTTAAATACATCGCCGCGGTGCGTATAATTATAAATTATTATTATTATGGAGGAGTTCAGAATTTACTATAGTTAAAAGCCACTTGTGCAAAAGTTTTTGGAACACCTTATGGCGCGCTTACCCGACCGACCGCGTCGACGATTTGCCCGGTGCGCACCTGCTGGTGCGTTAAAAAATAATAAACGAATATTCATAACTGCATTTATCTTTTGCGCCGCAAGTATCCTAGTATTTAGCTGGGGATTGCTGACGCAATATGCTTTACACGAATAATTCGAGGATCGGCTATGCATATGCTTTTTTCTGTTTTATTTGAGAAAACCCATTATTTCGCATGACCTAGACAGGTTAAACATAACTCTTGAAATGTAAAACAAAATCATATTTTCAATGGGACTCGAGTGAAAAAAGCATTCATTAATTTTTTTTAGTACTCTAAACATTACCATTTCGAATGGATTGACATTATGCTAAAAAGTTCTTCATTTTTGTGTTTTGAGACAATGAAACACCGGGCATTTTTCAGATTAAAACGGAATCCAAAAATATTTCGTTTGAATTGTTTGAACATTCTGTTTTAAATTTTTTTTTTATCTACATTCAAGACAGATTGCTTTAAAAAGTAACGAAAAAGCGAAGAAAAAACTTTACCCATTAATCCGGCTTATTAAGCACGGAAAAACTACGGATTCCATTGGCACCCCGTCGGCCAAACAGGAATGAAAAAAATAAATTTATTGGATTCGTTCGGTGAAAAATAACGGCCGGGAATCGGGGCAGAATTAATTGGTTTTATTGCAAAAAGTTCCTGTTAAACGATTTTCCGGACACCAGCGGAGTGACATACAATAATTTTCCCTCGTCGAAAATTGTCGAGGGTTAGATAAAAGACCCTACACCAATGGCCGTTGCACGTAGGTCCGAAATGAATTAATTTTTATTTAAACACGTATACTCAGTGAAAAATCTCGAATTCACGCGCAACAATGGCAAATGAAAAACCGCCAGGTAAAGAGTCCTTTGAAATAAAGGTCGCTTACCGCTATCATTTTTCTTCGCTTTATAGTTTCCACACATTCCTGCGGCTATGTGTATATGCGCGTTCACTACATTACCGCCAGATGCCCTTTTTGCGCGCGCGAAGGTTTCGTGCGAACGCCACAACACTACAACCCCGAGGTGAAACGACGGAAACCACCCTCCCTTCCGTTATCATACTCGTGTTATCCTGGAAGTCCGGGCCGTTAATTTATTAAACAGGATAAGTCGGCCAGAAACATAAATAACATTTCGCGTGGGTTTTCTTTCCCTCAACATTTGCTCTCTCCCATACACATACGCATACACACTATTATAATATATATATACACGAACAGGTTGATAGGATGACACAACTATTATCGCATGTCCGTCTGTCCGTGCATCTTTGCGTTAGTCCGTCCACTCACCACTCCACCGCCGCCGCCGTGTCAGAATTTACGACTGTTAGAACAATACCCCTTACAAAAGAGAGGAGAGATTATTTTAATGTTGTTCCAAACGGCGACAGCGACATGCTCGCACCCGCTGCAAAGAACAAAATGAACACCACCGTCGTGTCGCCGTGTCGGTCTTCTTCTCTGGGGAAATTTGGCGTTGCGCTTTAACTCCCCCCTCCACACACACACGCATGCGTGCACACCACCAACACGGTTATTGTTCACTCCGTCTCAAATGAATTTGGAATGCCTACTGAATTTTTCAACTCTGTTAAACATTCTTTCACTCACTAACAATCATTACGGTTTATTTCCGTAATGATCATAATATTCACCGCATATAACACGTCATATATAATATATCCCTCTACTGCAGTACCCAGTGCTTTATGATTTTGAAATGTAATAATTTACGGTTACATTGTTGTAACGCATATTATGTTGTTTACATAATAACGTTTATTTAAAATGTACTTACTTATTAAAATCAACTTAACAATTATTCAAATGAGCGAGTGTTTATATTAGATATTAAACCCTCGTGTATATTGTGCACCATTATTTGTATCAAAAATGTTTGGTCGTTTTTATATTATAATAAAACAAATTATTATTCTATACTGTACGCAATCACGACAGTCATAATTTTATAAGACACTAAGATATATAATTTGATGAAATTTCATGGTTTAAAAATTATTAGAAAATTGCTCGGATAATTTTATTATAAGATAAGATTAATAACTTTTAAAAAAAAAATGTGTTCAAGTGGGTGTCGTTGTGCTGTAGAGTATAGGTTACAAGTGATTCAATGCTGTAATATCATTGTATATATTATATTATATATAAGAAAAACGACTGACGGAAGACGATCAGTCAGCCTATGATATTACTAAGTATATTATTTAATACCTAACCTACTTACGTGGAACCTTGTTTTAAATTTTCAATATTTAGATATAAAAGTTGAACATTTTATAAATTTTTAACTACAAAATAATTATTAAGTTTTAAATTTGATAAATTTTGTCATAATTTGAACGTTTAACTTTAATAATGCTTATTAAAAAAATTGTGCCTACCCATGTATTTTTAATATTTTTCAACTGCTATTGTAGCAATAAATCAGAAGCCTTGTATTGCATTTTCACGCTTTTTGGAACAACAAATAACATTCTATTGATATCTGTAGAAAAAAAATTTAAATTTGAAATTGTCCGTAAACAGCTTAAAATGAGACAACATTTTTTCAATATTTTATGATGTAATAAGTATAGAAAATGAAAATATAAACATTCAGTGAAATTTTCATGTATCTATACATTTTGAATTACAACAAAATAACAAAATCGCTGCATCTGAAATCGATTAAATATCCAATGTTGTAAACATTTTTATGATTTTCTAACCCAAAATAAATTGCTCATTTTCATGATTTTTATGTAATTTATCAAGATTTATCAAGCTTTTCTACCTAATAAATAAAGTTTTATTGACATTTATAGGAAAAAAAACCAAATAATATTGGAACCTGAAAATGACTGTAAACAGTTAAAAACAAATCAAAATATTTTGAAAATCTTATCGTGTGTAGAAAATGCTAATATAAATAACCAGTGAAAAACCAAAATTCCCGTTTTTCCTTAATTTTTCTTTTGTTTTTCATGGCGCTTTTGAAAACTAGATTCACTAGATTCACTTTCCTATCAGAGAAAATCTAATGAAGAAAATCTAAGCACTTTTACTGTCCTAAAAGGTGATGACAGACACAAAAAAAAATAAAAAACACACATCATTGTAATATCAATACATTCATCGCTCCGATAAGAATCTAAAAGGTATGAAGATTGGCATCCTGGTGAGAATCAAATTCCCAGATTTTTGCAAAGTAAAATTTTAAGGATATTCCAAAACTTGTTATAATTATTAACGTCTATGGCGAATTGAATATAGGCACATTGTTTACACATCTTTTGGTACTTTCGTTCTACCAAAATCCGATAAAGCGATAAATATAGCAAAAAAAAAAAAAATCACTTTGTAAAACCAATATATTTATATATATTTATTTAGTATAGGATTTAAATTGAATATAATCAAATTATTTAATATTTTGTGATATATTACTGAACTCTTTGTCATCTTTGTCTGTTTGTTCAAGAGAAATCGGATAATAGCGGTCAATATAAATAAATAAAGCTGTGTACATTCTTTACCTCACACATAATTATTTTCAAAATGTTTATTTGTATACAAAAAAAAAACCGTTTCTTTTCTCTGTATACCGCTTCAATAAAATGTTAGGGCTAATTTGTTTATGGTTTTTTGGAAACGTTAAGAAAACGTTTTTGTGGTTCGTTCGTTGTTGTAAAGATCTTTTTAACCCCTCAACGGTTTGATAGAATAAAATTTATCCGTTTCGTATTGCTTTTTTTGTGCATCTACCATTTTATTTAACTATGGGATATTTCTGTTTTTTTATTTTGCTCCCATTTGCTACAAAAATTGTTATCGTATCATTGACTTACTGTTACAATAATAATATCATTGATTATAGTATTTATAATCAATGATAATATCTTGGGTTTTGTTCTGGAGTATATTCGTATAGACAGACACATATTATGAAATAAGTTAAATGTAGTATGAATATCTCCTATATTGTCTTAATAAAATGTGTTTTTTTACTCGCTATTTGGTATTTAATAGTGAAAGACATAAAGGCGGTTATCAGCATTATACATGTTACATATATAAGAAATAGTACTTTATGTAGGATCTGGAGTGCACCTGCTTGTTTTCATAACAATAATAAGACTAAAACCATATTCCCCTATTGAATTATTATTATATAATGTCGGCTTTTTGACTACTTAAACTACTTAAACTGTAAAACGCTACGTTATACTATAGTATATAATATATACATAATATACATGCGTTCAAAGGAAATAACTAAAAAAAAACCGTGATAAAATTTTTAGGATACCTATAGTGAATTTGTTTTTACGCCTTGTTTGCATTCAAACTCTTCTGGCAAGATCAATTATTCATACGGTGGCGCTCGGTGACAGGGGGCGAGCAAGCGGTTTAAGTTGAAAAATTAATCCCCGGGGTAGCATAGCTGCTTACAGTATACTATAGTTGTACAGGCAGCAGCAGTAGCAACGTATGTAGACATAATCGAAACGTACATTGCTTTTATTCAATCTTAAGGCCAAATACTTTATTCTCGTATATATTATATGTATGTATAATAGGTATAATATAATAATATATATATATATATATACATATATAATTTTTTTTTCGTATATATTATATGTATGTTTAATTGGTACGATATAATATAATATATATATAGCGATCATGTACTTTGAATATCATTTTGGAGGTGGTGGGAGGGGAGAGAGTTGTTTAAAAAAAATTATAAGTCGTTTGTTCAGACTTCGCCACGATAACAGTGGCAGGTCGTTTTATCTCCAACCGTTGAATATCAAGGGGAGGACCGCATTAAAACTGCGTAACCCAACAATGGAAATATTTGCGTGTGTGGACATTTTAAAGAGCTGAAGCAACAATGAGTGTCTAAAGTAGGCGGATAACATGATGACGACGACGGCGTGTGTGTGCGTAGTGTAGAGGTGTAGTAGAAAAATGAATGTGGGTTCACGGCGATGGTTTAGGTGATAAATGACTTGTGTAAATTACACAAACGTGTCGTCGTCAGACGGCCACCAAGTTGTTCCCGAAACTATTAAATAAATAAATAATAAAAGGTTGGTCGGCATTGTTTATCATCATAAAATTCCAGGTTAGGTTATAGGTATATATTATATCTTATATTATAGGACTAATATAGGTATATATAGGTGACGTACAAAAATTCAGATTTGTGATATTTTTTTTATATCATAATAATTTTGATTTGATATTATAATTATTTAAAACACCAATAATAATGTTGTATATTTATTTATTATTCCTATACTCTATTCCAAATAGAATGACATTTTTTTTTGCGCACGCGGAATATGGTGAAAACTTTATGATAATACAGTTCACTAGGTAGGTATACACCGAGATTATATTGTTTAATTATAGATTTCTATGGTTTTAACGAGGGTTTTAATGATACAATAATAGTGAATCAAAATAATTATGTCACACCTATTCAGTAGAACTGTTTGTGCGAGATACCTATTGTATGTGTACCATATTAAAAACTTTACATTATTTTATTTTTTGCTTAATTACTTTTAATTTTGATTTTATGCAATAGGTGCCCCGTGAAGATATACCCATTAGCCATGGAAGGGGACTCGTCTTCCGGACAAAAACCGGTTTTTTGCTGTTTTATCTATAAACTAAAAAAATGATTAAAAATCATGAGATTAATGAAAATTAAATGTTGAAAGGTCATCATTTTCAGAAAATGAAACTCTTTAAAATAGCCATCTTCAATTGTTTCAAAAATAAAAAAAAATTAAAATTAAATATATCTTGTCCTCTCTGAGTCTAATAAAAAAAAAAACAGATTTATTATAAATGCATTATCTCAGGAGATATCTTAATGGGTAAATCCTCACGGGACACCCTGTATATTATTTGTTTTATCATACTTTTATCTCATATACCTATATAAGTTATATTATACAAATAGTTATAAATAATTTTTAGTAGGTATTAAACAATATTACGAATTTGATTTAAATTAAAGTTATAATAACGTTTAAACGATAAATGGAAACCGTATATCTTTACAACCTACACATTATGGTTCTTCATGGGTTTTGTTGGATATTATAATGAATTATATAATTTGCATTTTTGAACTTGTACAACACATGCCATAATATGATAGTTATTTTATTGTGTTAATAATTATGCGTACTTGCGAAGGTGTGTAATTTTTATATTTAATTAAATACGAATAAAATTTCTCTATATTTGATACATAACCTTTTAAGTTTTAACATTTTGTATCTAACCCTCGATAGGTACAATGTTAGGATTATATATTACTTGAGTAGCTCTCTTATAAAATGTCAAATTATTCCGGTCGATATGCTAATTATATTTTGTAATATCATACAATTTATTAAATTCTGTAAAAAAAAATATTTAACCTTTTTCAATATTTTTTGAGTAAAAAGAGTGGTATAAAAATGTTCATACGTGTATTTTTTCGATTTTCTCAATAGTTTCTTTCTTGATTGTTAATAGAGAAATTATACCGTCGAAACATATCGGAGATATGTATATCAGCTAATGTGGTTTTAACTTTTAACAGGACTCCGACAGTTGTTTTTCGAATGGGATATCATCTTTGTTTTCAAATTAAATAATAAATATAAATTCATAGCACACAACAATTCAAAATATTATGTTTTCTTGTTCGTCAATTAAATCGTTCAATCATACATGTATACCTTAACAGACTGTGAAACTCGTAAAAGTGTAGGTTTATTTAAGCCATTTGTACCACTGTAAACCATCACTATATGTTTGCGGATTACTATCACTACAATGAGAATAGCGGCGGTTGCAAGAAAGTTATAACCACAATTCAGTGGTAGTGAGCAATAGTATATAACCAGTAACCACTGGGTAAAAGTATTATTAATATATTTTGCAATTGTCTGCATCGTTGTATGGTCTATATAAACATTTTGGAAACCGATCACGAACCACCAACATTGTCCACCCTCACGGCCTCACCTAACCTAACATTCTCACCGCGTCTGTCGTTATACTGAGATTTCTCTGACATGACCTGCCCACCGATTGGCCGATTCAAATGCGACGGAGTAAGTTTCTTTTTGTTACTTGCCTGCCGTCCATTAGCTGCAAGCTAGACATTTTCGTCTCCTCGCCCTTCTCTACCACTGGCTATCCTACCGATTCACCCTAGTTTTGGTTCACTTATTTATTAGTTTAAAATCATTCTCTTTAAAAATTTCCCCGATCCATAGTCGTCGCTTTATTCAATTTAACTTCGTTATATCCACTTGTACTTGTCCCTTCAACTTTGTACTGCCGCCATCATCGACAAGTCTTCAAACTTGATTATACAATCTTCACAAAGTTTTGTTAACAGATTTCCACTTCCTTTCCAAACAAAATCAAAACGAAACGTGTGCATGTATAATACATTTTTATAACGAGGTTAGACGTATCACCTATAGTTACATATTCACTAAAATAGTTTCTATTTAATTACGATAAATAGTATTTTACTGTTATTTTTTTGGTTATTAACCATATTGAATTAATTGAATTGTAATCATACAAAAAATATACTAACAAACACATTGAAAAAATATTCATTGTACTACAAGCTCTGTTTTCCATTTAAATGTCTCAAAATTACTTCATAAAACTTTATACGAGGAGCGTATAAAAACGTACAGGAAAATAATAATAATAATAATGATTATAAAATACGTTTAACTATTTTTATTTTAATCGTATTTTTTTTCTTCATATTTACCAGACCTTCCCTGCAGTATTTCAAAAGTTGTTTCATAAATTTAATTCCACTATCTAAATATCTATTATGTAAACAGTTGTATTATATTATTATAAACTTATAACTTGGCTTACCTATATAAAAATTTTAATGCAGGAACAACAGTTAATAGTTATTACATTTTTAGATTCTGAGTGGAACGATGAATGTATTGATTTTACAATGATGTCTGTTTTTTTTTATTTTTTTATTTTTTTTATTAATTTTTATTTTTTTTTGTGTCTGTCATCACCTTTTAGGACAGTAAAAGTGCTTGGATTTTCTTCAACAGTATCTTTCCTGATAGGAAAGTGAATCTAGTTGGTAGTTTGGGGGGTCAAAAGTAAAATTTTTCCAATATATACATGATAAAATTTTCAAAATATTTTGATTTATTTTGAGCTGTTTACGGACAATTCAGTT
>NC_042495.1:87435999-87481425 GCF_005508785.2 Acyrthosiphon pisum
ACAACATTTGATATTCACTCGATTTCTTACGTAACGATTTTCTTACGATTTGTTTGGTAAAAATGCGTGAAAATTTAATGCAAGACTCCTGATACATTGTTACAACAGCAGTTGAAAAATATTAAAAATACATAGGCACAATTATTTTTTATAAGCATTTGAAGTTGAAATTTTGACAAAATTTATCAAATTTAAAATTGAATAATTATTTTGTAGTTAAAAATTATAACGCGTTACCTAATGGATATTGTGATATGATTAATTTGAAAATTATTAATAATACTATGGATAAGTATACCTAAATATGTATGTCTAATATCTAGACTGACATACCATCTCCGCTCAGAATCGTTTTTCTTATACAGTGATATTATATCATTGAATTCAAATTTAATACTATCCATTATACAGTGACCCACTTATAACCTACTGTACAGCATAGCGACATCCGCTTACCCACCTTTTTTTTCTGATTTTTTCTTATTATTTTTTGATTTACAACTTTACAAGCTAATATGTTTTATGCCACTTACTCGTTTTCTAACATTATAGTTCTAACCTAACTAAAAAAATATATTAAAATAGTTAAGAAATGATAGTAACCGTGTTATGTTGTACTTTTTATACCAACGTTAAGATACAAAGCTAAAACTGTTAAACGTTTCGTAGACATGGCACACGGAGAACCAAAAATACGTTCTTTAGATAGCCCACGGTTCTTAAGGTTTTTTTTTTGTAGTGTTCTTTGGTATTTTTTCTATTTTTGTCGCTGGGGAATCGTAAGAAGGATTTTCCATTGCTCTCTGATTTATTGTATAAAGGTTTTCTGCGGTACAAAGCCCTTTCAATTTAAAAAAGGTCTTCCGGAGGGATAAAAATGGCGCGGAGCACGCTTTAAAGTATTAATGGCGTCTATGATGCATTCTTAAGCCACAAACTGATAAATTTATAAATGTTCAATATTGAGAACTTCGATAATGGGTTCTTATTTATCATTTTATTTTTTTGTTAATATTTTAACAGTATAATTTATTCAAAATTTGGGTTAGACGTATTTAATGCATTAGGTACCTATTAATTTTATAATTATAATTAAGAGTCTTAATTTTAACCAACATTTTTTAGTTTGAATATCTTAATAATTTTTAACTGGTACCTATAAGCCATTGAAATTTATGTAATATATAAAATTATTAATAATTTTTTTTTGTGAAGTTCTTATGTCATTAGAGAAATTAAGGAGAGAAATTCATTCTCATTTATTATAATTAATTCTTAAATTATTACAAAAAAAACCTGTCATCTAGTAAAGTCACGAGTGAATAGTCACATAATATAAAGTTTAATTAGTTTATAGGGAGCGCGTAGAATACATTTATAATATTACAATCGATGTTTCTAATTTTTTTTCCTTGGGCCTAAACGTTATAAAGGTATTTTTTATGCATCTATATTTTTTTATTACTATGCGATTAGACTGAATCAAAATTTGCATTAAAAAATCGTTTGCACATGTAAACTAGCTGTTTCATGTCAAATATGAAAGAGGTATAGGTAAATATGTTCAATAGAAATGCCGAGATTTCACTGTATGTATATAGTGTTACTAAAAATGAGGGAATTCAAGAGATACATGTGCTGTATATTTCGTATAACCGCAAAGTTTAGTTTTTTATTATTTTTGTCTCAAAAAATAACTTACCTGCAACATCTCCGGCGACGAGGGTGTCCAGCGATAGAACTATTATATTACGTAACATAATATAGTAGCTCCGGAACGTAGACAAATTTACTACGGCACGTGACCTGTCGGACGACAACCGCCGATTTATAAACGATGTGATGTGTACTCCCTTATACTGGATTTTCGATTGTTCTTCTAGTCATGAATCCGATATTTGTCAACTTGAAAAACTGAACCGTCTTTTTTATACTCCCCTTTACTATTTTTTTTTGTCTAGATTAACACGGAAATTGCGTTTCTATGGTCTAAAATGTATATAGAATCACGTTTAGCAATATAAAACTGACCTCCGATGTACATTTTTTTATATTAGACTTATCGTTTATTTATATACACTTGAATTAGGTACCTTAAGTATATTCACAATGTCTATTATGTTCTATACACGTCTTTTTTTTTTTTTTTTTGATACTTAGTAAAAAGCTATAAAAAAAGTTTTACGCAGTAACTCCGTGTGAATTTTTATTGAACACAGATGGTAACTTCAGGGTCCAGGGAGATCACTTATTGAATTTATTATTAGTTTTCGAAAAAATAGCAAATACAAACAATTGAATAACAAAGAAATAATGTAAGCATTTTCAGATAAACCAATAACCACTCGAAATCATTTTTTGATTCTGATGATTTACTATCGATTTAAAGTATTAATTGGTCACGCCGCTATTCAGTGGAACGTCTTTTAATTTTTTATTTTATTCTCTATTTATGTTTATAATATGTAGAACACTACGCAAATAATCAATATAATTTCCAATTGCATATTGTCTAATAATTGATGGTGTAATTGTATTTATGTAGCCACATAGGTAATTGACCCCAAAACTTAAGATCTGCTCGAGAGTTAACATTTCATTTTAAAAACTGATATAGTTTGAGCGAATGCTGCAGCAAAGGCACTGTGAACAATTTTTTTCATCTTTTTTTTCACCGCAGTAGGTAGGTAGGCACTTCGTCAGATTTCACAGATAAATCCACTCGTGTTTCTGAGTTTTTCAAAAGACTAAGAGATTTTTTTTTCTCTAATGAAAATCCAAGAGCTCTACTGCGTTTCATTATCCGGGCACAAAAGAAAAGGGCGGCCACGCCACTTGACCGCATAGACCGTGATACTGCATTTTAAGACGTTTTACCCGATTGGCGGTCATACAAATATTATTACATTTCCTGCATTTCTATAATATTAACCATTGCGATAATTGTTGCCATGTTAGTGCTTGATGTATAATATTTATTATTATTTATTAATTATTACATTCATTATAAATGTCACTCCATTAAAACTCGTATTCGAATGTGTTTCTTTATTTGACACTTATGCACACGATACCTAATGTTCTATATAATTAAATCCATGCTATAAAGCATATTTTATAATTTGCCTGAATAATAGATTTTTTTTTAAATTTAGTTATTACAATATATTTAACATGAGAACTATGAATAGGTATATTCGTGTTATATTAATATTATATCTAATATTTTACTAAAATTATTATTTTAATGTATTGTGTTTATGTGGCTGTGTGAATTATATGTTAAGAGTTCCGAACTTATCGTATTAAAAAAAAAAACTTTCAATTTATAAGATAAAAATGCAATTTAGTTGAATTGAAAAAAATTAATACTATAAAATATTTATATTTCGAAATAATATATTGACATTTAATTAAAATATAAAAAGTAATTTTGTCCTAAAAATTGTAAGTTATGCTTCTGTAGTATTTGAGAATATAAATATTTTTCAAATATCGATATTATCATAAATCCTAACGGTTATATCAATGGCTCAATGCAAAACGGTTTGAAATATCAGCTTTTATCCGACGTTAAACTATAAAATTATGAAAACTTAGTAGAGGTAAATAAAATAGTATCGGTGTGAAATTTATCCGGAGACTTTCGGGTTTTATTCGTGTTTATTGTTTTTTATAACACAGACATTTTTTTTTATGATTATTAAGAATAGGGCAAGCGAACGACGTATCTAAACTAAACACGGTACAGCTTTGTTATTCGGCGCGGGTGTTATTACAACTTTTAATGGGGTTCTTGTTTCGTCCTTGTTTCTCTGTCTTTCTCTCTCTATATACACATATACATAGACTGAAATTCAAGTTAATATCGGCGACGAGCGGTGGATAAACCCTGGTCCGAACTTCGGGCTTCTAAAAACTTTTTTGCTGATGACTGTGTGTTGGAAGTCGCCGCCGACGCCGTTTATTGCCGCCAGACTGAAAATATCCACTTAATTTCAACGGGGTCCCTTCTTAACTCCTCTCCGTCCTTCTCCAAGTAAGGGTCCTATTTTTCCGGAAACAGTACGGATTTATGTTTATTTTTGTTGTTGTTTGTTAATAGGTACAATATGCTGCGCTTGGTTCGGAGCTTTCAGACATTTTTTTTTGTTGTTCTCAATTCTCCCACGGATATAAAAGAAGTAAAATAACATTAGTCATTGCGTCAACATTATTAAACGATGAAATACTATATTTTTACTTTACTGTCGGAGTGAAATCCTAAAGCCATAGCCTTTCATATTATACATGGCTTTGGTAGGTATAGTGACTATTTATCATTCACAAATGCTTGCGTTTCTTGATTGATTGAAAAAAGTATTTTTCTGACATTTTTTATTCTTTAAATTTTAAATTTTCGCCGAGGTTGTATTATATTTTTTAGAATATGTTTTTTTATCTTTCTTGACTAATATCTCTCATTTTTTATTTTTAATAATGTACACAGTTCATCATAATTTAAAATTATGCCCACACACTGATTTTTGTTATCTATCTCTCTCCATATTTATGCATGAAATATAGCAAATTAATTTTTCATGTAATCAATACAAGATTTATGGGTAATTTTGCTAAGGTAAAATGTTGACTTACTATTAAGTTTAAAATAAGACAATCATTACTTGCCACCTGCATACTAACATTAATATTTATTTTACAACAAAATTAAAATATTCTTTAAAATAATAGCATAGCATCAACAATTGCAAAAGAAAACAAATTTATTTTGTTTTTTCTTTATTTATAATGGTTTCACCTACATTTCCATTAACCTATAACCCACTGCTATCATTACGTGAAAACTATATTTGCCATGTTTTATGATTAGGAAATATCAGTAACCTATATAAAATTCGTGTAGTCGTAAATATTATTCAGCCTACAGTGCACTAGATATTATTTAAGTTTATAGTACATTCGTTTAGCAAAACAATATATAAATATAATATTGAATACATTTATTTAGTAGGTAAAATTATTTTCACTCGTTACACGTATTACTATTGATTATAAATAACTTACTGTATATTTTAATAATATTAATATGTCAGGTTTAAAGTATAATATATAATTTTGACACAAACCAACTTTCCAAGTTCAATATTTACATAATATCGAATATAGTATGCCTCGCCACAAGCTCTGCTTAATGGGGTAAATTAAATAATTAATATACTTATTGTAACTGTATTATTTATTCAATAAAAAAAAAAAATAGTATTGATTTGTGTTAATTTTGAGATTTTTAAAAGTCAGATATAAACATTTTGTTAATATTAAATACATTTGAAAATGTTTATTACCACTAGGCGCACTAGGTAATAATTTTTCGCGCCTATTACTTTCTACCTATGCAATGTTGGTGTAAATGCCTCTAATGATATTTTACGTTCATCAATGACACAATATACCATACAGTTATGAAATAAAATAGTCATTTTTGTTTGTTGCATAATAAATGCTATACTTACTGATTTTTGATTGCTTTTCATTTTATGATTCATGATATACTACTCATTTTCTAACATCAATAAGAATTTTAATTCAATTGTTAATTATAAAATACTGTATAGAACATTAAAACATATTATAGATATACGGTATACTAATAGCTAGTAAACTAACACAAAAAACATAATACTTACGTATAAGTACTAACATAATATACAACAATAGTTATTTCCTATTATAATATTTGTATATAACTTTAATTAAAGTTTTAATATACAAAACCAAAATCTTCTATTTATTTTTCATTGCGACAACGTAAACTTTTACCAAAAAATTTTACTTAAAAACATTTTTTAATCTTAATTTAAAAAGTATATACTTAATATTACTTTCGTTTTCGTCATGGTAGGTAATTTTTTAGTTTTTAATCTAATTTGAAATTGTAATTCTATGTATTATTATAACAAATACAAAAAAATAATTTGAAAGTATTAGGTAATTAAAGTATTAACCTAGGTACATGGTTTTCTTACTGATAATTTCTTGACGTAATTTATCATTCAAATAATAATAATATTAAATATAGCCACATAAGTAATATTTATTTTAATACCATATTAAAAATAATATATTATGACTATTATAACATTTGTTTAAAATATTAAGAGGACGCTACACCTGCATTTGCGTGGTATCCGTCTTACAAACCTATAACATAGCACATTTTACTCTATTATTTTTAAAATTAAAGTGAATTGACCCATAATAAAATGTAAATGTAAGATTATTAACTAGGGCATCTCACAGGTTTTTATTGATATTAATATTTTAAACAAGTTATAACCTTTTAGAAACTACTTTTATGGGTCAATAAACTCTAATTTTAACAATAATAGAGTAAAATGAATATTGTTGACGTAAAATTTACTATTGGTGTACGTTTGATTGGCGGATACAACACATGCGGGTTTAGCGTCTTCTTGATAACATTGATTTTTGTGATTAATTTTTCCTTATAAATATTCTATCATACTATACAATCAATTTAGATTCTGAGCAATGAATATATTGATTTTACAATGATGTGTGTTTTTTACATTTTTTTTCTTAATTGTGTGTGTACCTACTACCTATCACGATAAGTAGTCGAAATAATATTTCGATTTTCAACTTCAGTATCTTTTCCGATGGGAAAGTTAACCTAGTTGATGTATTGGACAGGTAAAAATTACCAAAAGTTTACCAATGCGCCCAGAAAAACAAAAAAAAAATTAAGGAAAAAAAAAAATTTTTACGCAAAATCAGTTTACGACGAAATCGACTTTGGTTTTTGGCGTTACTCTTAAAAAATTACCGTAGATAATATATGAAATTTTCTATACTTTAAATTAAATGTTTATATTAGCAATTTCTATGCACTATAGAATTTTTGCTCAGAATCGTTTTTCGTATGCAATGATATTATATCATTGAATTTAAATTTAACACCATCCATTACAGTGACCCACTTATTGTAACCTACTTTTTAGAAGAGCGACATCCACTTACCCGCTTTAATTCAAAGGATTAGACTTTTTAGATTCTAAGCTGGATGAATGAATTGATTTGACATTGACGTGTGTGTTTTTTGTTGTGTATCCACATTTTGGAGTATAAATTTGCTTCAATCTTTATGTTTGAGTATGATTTCTGTTAGAAAATTTGATCTGGTTGGTACTTTGCTGTGGTCGACAATTTTCAGTATTATTTTCAGTATTATTTTCTGATTTTTTGTGAAAAACTATCAATGGACCTCAGTTAAATTTACAGTAATATTTACAAAACGCTAGTTTTTGACAAAGTTTATGTTGTTTAAATTGTAAGTTAAAATTTCATTACATTTTCAATTTAAATATCTAATACAAAAGCGCCGTTTGAAGTTCAAATTTTGACAAAACCGGATATTTCAACGAAAAAATTAATTGATAGTGTAAATGTATAGTTATTTTGTTGTACCTAATTTAAAAAAATATAAATCAAAGAAACCTGAAACATTTTCCATTATCTACGTAGGTATATTATTATTTCCTTTAGACAATTACCTATATTTTTAATATATTTAGACTTATTTTAAGCTGTTTATACTACGAGTCTATTCACACTATACTACAGTGCGTCAGTATTGACTTATAAGTTATATCTATATTTTCCATATATTAGCCAACAATTAATTTAACCTACCCAATTAAGAAAATAATAATAATAATATAATATAGGTACACTATCCTTAGAAATGGATACTGTTTCATCTCCTTTACTGCTCAGATTCATTTTTACTTTCAATGATTTATCGTATTGAATTACAATTTAACGCATCCATCACGGGGACTTACTGGATGAGTTGATAAATATTTTATCACACTTTCGTCAATCAAAAATTTGTTTCATATTCCTTCAATAAAAACATACAACATTAATAAGTACCTATATTTTTTTTAAATTAAAATTAAAATTTAATATTACTATTATATTAACTTGTATGAATTCGATATAATTGTTTTGTAACACAAATGTGGTTCTATAAATTAATCTATAATTATATAGGTAAATGATAATACTGTGTTTTTTGAAACGAATGTTGTTTTTTATACTTAAAAACTTTTTGTATTTGTCAAAAAGTGCTTGGTTATTGTTCTTATTATCGAGTTAATTCACCATCGTCAATATTGAATGATTTTCGGAGAAATTTGTAACTATGATCTTGAGTTAATTTTTAATATCAACATAGAATATATAATAATACGTTTATAATATACTTTGAATATCAAGAGCTTCATAGGTCAATGTGAATTAAAGATGAAGACATGACATGAAGCGTATTGTGGAGAGACCATAATAATAAAAAAAAAATAGAAACATTTAATGAAATAAAAATAATTTTATTGAGTTTAACGAAAACGGAAAATGTCGAGATGCCAGTACACGCCGTTTATATCTTTATAATAAAGAAATTATATCTCTAATATCTTAATTATAGTTGAATGTATAATATCGATTTATACCCAGTACTATATCCAATCTGCCAAAAGCTAATTGTCCATCTTGGTTGAATCAGTTCACAAAGCTAGTTACACCGACGCAAATTTGCCCGTGTATTGAGTTCCGCCAAAACCAAGATACACTTATATTTAGTGCTGTATGCCTATATCTTATATTATTTTCATTTTTTCACGGGTGAAGTCGGGTTGACTCAACTAAAAATTGATTTTGGTTTGAAGTTAATATTCTCAAAAACTACTCGACCGTTTTTAATAAAAGGTAAGTATATTAATAGAATCCTTGAGACTTAGCGAGTGTTTATAGCTTATTTTTTAAACTCTTATAGATATCTAAAGAGTAGCCCACACATGATTTTTTCAGCTTATAAAAAAAGAAGAATGTTTCTTATGTAAATGACAAAATGGTTACATACTATATATCACTATTATAATTAAAAGAAATACGGCATATACATTTTTTTACAAATTTAATATATTTATTGAATATACAAATCTTTGGCCCGGATAGCAACGTCGGCGGGACAGCTGGTATATATTATAATAATTATCTACAAGTATAAATACAAATAAATAATATATATTAAAAAAACTCACATCATTGTAAAACCAATAGATTCATCGCTCCGCTCCGAATTTAAGATGGTTTTAAAATATACACCAAATGGCTATGAAAATATACGCTTATTATGTGAAATAATATAAATAAATAAATTATATGAAAGACCGAGTCCACATATCTGCAAGACTGGGCTATTGCGACATTTAAGATCGGCTATGTACAAAATGTCACGTACGTTTCACCAGCACCACCATTTTCAAAATATTGAAATTTTATTATTCGATCTTTTAGTATGCTATTTGTACGACTTGCGAGACTTGTGAAAAGAAAGTTATGTATAAAGCTGTTGGTGTACGGTTTTGTTTTGTTTTTTTGCACTCACCGTAAATAAAAATAAAACGAGATCAACGATATAAGAGTTGTTAGCTGTGGTGACGATTATTGTGGGCGGGCGGATGGGTAGTTACGAGTCGCGTAGGTTTAGAAAACATAACCTCTAGGGTGATACAATTTTTACCGGGGAATAATCATTCGAGCTTTTGAACTTTATTCTCCCACATCGACCCCTTTCACAAGTCTGCCTCGTAGGTTTGGGCGCATGAAAAATTGACGTCTTGGCAGAACATTATAAACGGAAATTTTTCACGTCGACGTTGGGTCGAAAGTCATTTTTTCCATTCTCACGACGGCGGCTGTCTCAACGACGTATATCTTACGTATCCCTCGCCCCACTTCCCCTAGGTCGTTTTTGTTGCTGACGAATAATAATAATAATAATAATCGTAACCCTCTTGCTTCTCGCTCGTACTACCCACGTGGGCCTCCCCCCGACAATAATAACCGGATCCCTCCCCTACCTACCTACCCTTGGAATGACCTTTGCCGGTTACAAGCAGATAGCGCGTGCTATATTCTCTGCGGGGATTACGCGTTGACGTTAAGTCTGAAGTATTGACGGACGGAACGCACCATCGTCGTGGCTTACCTATAAACTTTGCTGCTGCTGTTCTTGTAAAGTTTACATAACCACAGGAGTTAATCAAACTTAAATGAATGGGTTTCTACTTTTCTGCTGCGTATATATATTACAGCAATTGCTGTACATTAATAGTAGTTACCCACTGTTCAAGACACCGCTACAGTAGTCGAATCTTAACGAATTCATGTAAACGTACATAATATTATTGTATAGTTGTACCTACCTATATGTATAATATAAACTTAAACTTTTTTGATATAAAGCCGAATCCAATTTTATAAACGCCCATAATATACACGGTTTTTTGTTAAGCTTAACACAAATAAGCATGCCTTATATTATGCTATCATTAAGCAGTGATTTTTTGATTTTTGAACGCATGACATTCATTTGAAAAAGTCAAAGCTACGTTTTTGAGAAATAAAATATATATCAAATCCTTTTTAAAATTATTTATTGCACATATTATTTATTCAGGTGCATAAGTAGATATTTTCTCTAAAGATATCAACATCAATTGAATGCACGTTTTACAACTTTTTACATTTTTGAGCGTTATACGAGCATCAAATTAAATTGCAAGGAATAGTCTGTAGCGAATTTGAACTGCACTTCTCTACAAGTTCATGGTCTTAAATGTATAAACTATCTCAGGTTCAATATTTGATTTTCATAAATTACCATTTTAAGACCGGGAATTGAAAATATATTGAAGCTGTAATTTAAAAAAAGCAAAAACATTTTTTTATATTAGTTTTTTGTATAAAATATAATAATATAAACTATAATAAAAGGTACATACTTAAAAATACAAAAAAACGAGTGTATTACGCTAAAATAATCACCTATCGTTTATATAATATGCATATATGTATAAACATGCATAGTTACATATGTATATGTATATGTATTTATTGTACTTAAATGATATTTCATGCAAGGGGATTCCCATAGGCTTACTATAAGCAATATTATAAAATATACGATATTATTTAACATAATTTTATTTTTCATCGTTTATGGAATGTACAGTTTGTATGTAGAAACAATTGTAATACCCACGTATAATATCTATCTTACATATTTCGTATTTCGAAATTCTACATTTATTTTCAGAATTATTTCTCTTGTATACTTTTGTGTGTTAACTCGTATCTTTCAAATTGAATCCTTGTAAAACCTATACATTTACAATAATAGTGTGATTGGAGTAGCAATAACGTTAAAGAAATGTCTTACACTTGGCAAGAATTACACAGTTAAAATATTTGATGATATGGACCATTAATATTGTTGGTTCTTCTTCGGAAATATTGTTATAAACTGTTTTTGATGATTTTTTTGGTATCAACCGCTTCATGTTATGCACCTACTGACTTGCAAATTGTGCATATCGATAAAAACAACTATTATTATTGTATTGTATTGTATTTATTATAAAGGTAATACTATAAGAACCTGCAGTGTAATAATTCCATAGAAAATATTTTTTTATATAGGAACAATGATTCTGATGACAGTATAATACAATCTTTTATAAATTGTGTGTTTCCATTGGTGTATTCACTGGGAGGAGGGTAACTACACCCCCCTCCCACAAATTTAGTTCTAAGTACGCCACTGTGTGTCTCATGTCCATAATTAATTAGTTAATTAATGTTATAATAATTATTCATATCTATAAACAAGTTTGGGTATTTTTATCCTTGCTAAAACGTACTGTCTCTTTGTTTGTTTTATTTTTTTCTTGAGTCAAACATTGTTAGGTGATTTAAAAAAAATGATTATTCTATTCCTCGACGTACTCGATGTATGTGATAATATAAATTAATTTTTTTAATATTAAGTAGCATTCTTTTATTTTAATTAATCAATTCAAATTATCTTAAGATTGATATTGAAGACTACGTCGACGGTGCGGTTTGTTTATTAATTTATTTCGAACAACTTAGCTAATGGTTAAATTTGAAAGAATAATATTTTTTCAGAATAATAATGTAGTGAATATGGTTATCTGTATGTTATATTCTCGTAGATAGATTTATTCTCAACACATATACATTGGCATGTTAGGAAAATTGGAATCAGTTTGTAATGAACTACCTAACAGAGAGGGCATAGTAGTGACACATATCTTTTTTGTGTCGATTTATTTCGTACTTCACGCGTATAAAGGTGTCAATAATAATTTATAAGAATATATTATATTCTACGATACAAGGTTTATTTTTATTTTTCACAATTGGATGGTATACGCTAGGTCGTAAATCATACGAAAAAAAACGATGAATTTAATATAGCTGGACCAGCTAATAAATCGCTTTCGTTATACTATTGTTTTATCGTCTGTATTTCTTCTGTGGCGGGTCCTGCAGGAAATCTCAATTTTTAACGGGGTTTGACAGTTATTGAAGCCCTCTTCGGGTGGATGAAAAATAAATAATACCCAGAAAATGAGTTTGGGGACCCAATCCTGGCTTCACTGCAAGATTGGAAATCTCCGTCTGGTTCGTTTAATACCAATATAAGTGGCGTGTGGCGTATTTCTCTACGCCTCCCTGTTCATATACGACCCTCTGGCGTGTACATAAGAGAAAATTTAAAATTCACCCTCGGTCACCCGTCACGATTGCCTTATTAATGAGTTTTTCATTTCATTTAATTTAATATATATATTTTTTAATAATATTATTATTATGATTACAGAACGGCGAACGAGGCTATTTGGAAGGCTTAGCGTCCCGGTACGCGGATCTGTACAACACCCATTATCGGGACATTCTGGAGTATCTGGACGAACTTAGGGCCGCTGAGTGGGCTGAATTATCTCCCCGGATCACGTTGTTAGCCCCCTCGTCACCCTCCAGGTCGCCGTGCAACATGGCCGGAAATCCGTACTCTCATCACCTGTACGCGCCCGGAAAATACTCTGTGAGTATTCAAAATCACGATTTTCGTTCTATATTACATACATACATGTTAAAAGATTTACGTAGGTACTTGAACCGTTGTTATGTTTCTATAATAGTACCTATACTGCTTATTTTTTTCTAAACAAAATGTTTTAACTCTAAATAATATTTTGTGAACAACGTATAATAACAAAATAAACATTATACTATGTGTGTTTCGGATTAATGTTATACCCTCATTTAAATTTATGAAAGCCATTTTGATCACGGTCAATACCTCATATTCTCATTTTTTATAATGTATATAATATATTTTGATAAAACAATCTAAAATTCTTATACCTATTGCCAATACTTTTTCATTCGTATTTATCGTATTATAGTATATTGTATTAGCTTAAGTATTAGTATCAGGGACTGGAACCTTTTGAATTTATTGGTATCGGTTCCGGTACCGGTTCTCCAAAAATAAAATAACGGTTCCGGTCCTGGTTCTTTGATGAAAAAAAATAAAGGTACCGGTGCCGGTTCCAGATAGTACCGAAAAATATAATAATTTTAAATACCTATCCGGAATGCGGGTTTTGTTAATATAGTATAAGAAATATTAGAAAACTCATAATATGATCATACATAGATTATACACAAAACAATAATACCTTTAAATTATGATGAGTAAAATTATTTTATTTTTGAACCTAAAAGAAACTTTTTAATTTAAAAATTCTGGTTTGGTTCTGGTACTTTATATATTAAAATACAATTGTTGGTTCCGGTTCCAGTTTTAAATATTTTAAAGGTTCCGGTTCCAGAACCGCTTCTTTTAGTTTCGGGTCCAGTCCCTGATTAGTATAAGCATTTTATTCCACACTAAATTTTATTCCACACATATAGTTTATACTTTATTAATTTAATATATAATGTTAGAGCGTTATTTGTTTTCTTTTTCTGACCTACGCGTAACGTAGATGCTAAACTTCTTCGTGCAAGCAGTTTATGACAATTTTTGAGAAGTCTGAGAGTAAAATCACATATTACAAAAATTATAGAGAATATGAATAATATTTGCTTAAGGTTATACAGGGTGACTCTTATCATTGAACACTAATTATTTCAAGAGGTTTAAATGTTTTTGAAAGTATTATTTTAAACAGTTTCCAAGTCGTTTACCAAGCAACGTTGTTTTTATTAAAAAATTATATTTTCAAGTATATTTATCCTTATAATTTTTAAGTTTTTTACTTTTTTGAATGATCACATGGAGTTTTAATTTCATATTCCAAAGTAGAATATTTTTCTAAGTATTTCGAACATAAAAATCGAATTTAGGGCGAGTAGTTTATGGGTTATAAATATTTAAAGTTTAGATAAGCGGAGTGGAGTGGTACTACGGGGCTACCCCGCGAAATATTTGTCCACTACTCCGCTCATCTAAACTTTAAATACTTATAACTCATAAACTACTAGCCCTAAATTTGATTTTTATGTTTCAAAATACTTAGAAAATTAATCTGCTTTGGAATATGAAATTAAAGCTCTATGTTGTCGTTCAAAACAGTAAAAACTTGAAAAATTATCAGGATAAAAATACTTGAAAATACGTTGTTTTGTAAACGACTTGAAACTATGTAAAATAATATTTTCAAAAACATTTACATTTCTTGAAATAATGAAGGTTCAGTGATAAAAGAATCACCTTGTACATATCGGGTTGTATTTTATTTATTATTTGGCGTTATATTCAACTTTAAATGAAAATTAACTGGGTATCTAGGTATTTAGACTATATTTAGACTAAAATATTTGTCAAATTCTCGAAAATATTATACTTTCTATAATTTTTTTGAAGGTCGGTTTTACTATAAAATAACTCAATAATCATAAAAAAAAAGTTTTGCACAAATGAGTTTGGTCTATGTAGCTTGTGAGCGCTGAAATCCTCTTAAGTATACTCTTGAAAATCATCAAAAACCCATAGTGATGAAAATATGCAGATTATAAGAAGTTTTAAAGTAATTTATTTATGTTTGTATTTTTCTTCACTCTGTATTTACAGTTTAATCGGACTTAGTACTCCTGTGTAATTATTATTTAAATACGTTCAATTTATATGGACTGGAGTCATTAGATACTATACAATAGATATCATATATATTATATGTATTTTTGCGTTATATCGTCCGTGAGTATTTAATGTTATTCTATCTAGACAAGAGACTATTGCTGTATGTGTTAATGAAAACACCCAATCAAATCACTAGATTTCACTAAAGTCGATTTGCGAATAAAAGGAAAATTGTCTTAGCGCGCGTCTATACTATACATACCTAACCTAACGTAGATGTATTTGTAACTAGCGACCATTTCAATCAGTCGTGCTAGACTCTTTTGAGTGCAGTTGTTGTTAAGTGAGTGGGACCCTTAGGGATTAGAGAGACGTTCAAAGGAGCTGAGAAAACGGCGGCGCACGTAAAGCGCGTAGGACGGGTAACGTTGGGGGCAGGAATGATGAGGGTAGCTCCGTCCATTCTATTCAGCGTTGATTGGGAAACTTTTGTCTGTTCCGGTGCGAAGACGCACGTACGTGTTACTAAAATCTATACGGCGGAGTTTTCGTACCTATTTATTTTTCACTATATTTTGGTCTTATTTTTTATTATTATTTATTTTACTTTTTTATTCCGCAGCCGTCTAGCTGTCTGAGCGATCGCGAAGAAGACGAAATTTACGGTCTGACAATGGCCGAAAGAAGGTTTCCGCCGGCCGCCGCGGCGGTTAGACCACCCGTACACCTGAACACCGCTATCAGACAGCACACCGTACAACAACCGTAAGTACAGTGAACAGTGAACGCACGTACATATTATATTATATATTATATTTATACATACGTGCATTTTAAATGCTTGGGCGTACTATTATTATTTTCTTATATCATAGCATTCGATCTATATATTTACGTTGTATATTATTCGTCGTATGTATTTGGAATGTCATGACGTACGCGCGAGCCAACGGTTAGGTCGCTCCTAAAGTCCATGCAAATGTATAGCATACCGTTGAAGTGAGTTTTTAGGGTTGTAGGTTATAATAGTGTTATTAGTATTAGCGGTTTATAAACTCCTTTCGTTTTGTTCCAATTTGCATGAAGTATCTCACATAAAACAAACGGATATATTAATGTATATATTCTTAAGAGCGATAATGCGATATAGATAATACTATATACTATATAGTTATTATTTTCTTTATATGAAGCATCACGGTTATAATTATTAATTTTTTTACACACATCCACTCTAAATTAATACACAATATTTAGTTTAAGAAAACGTAAACTTTAAGTATCTAATATTTTTTACTTACGCGCAATATAATAGTAAGGTACCTTTATAAAAAGTTAAAGCTACTTATAAAATATTATCTCATTGCATTATATTATTTTTAATAATTTAACTATAGGTGGGTAGGTAGGTACCTAACTTATATTTAAAGAATTTATTATTTATTCATATAGTTATTTCTTATTCATGAAACAAAGTTGCCAGTAATAAAACATTACTCATTCAAATTCAAGCAAGAGAAACTATTATAAAAGTTATACGATATTATATAATTACATATTTTAATTTTAATTAATACCTCGTAATATTTCGTACATAACAATTTTCATTTTATATTTAAATATTTGATAAAAAAATTTAAAAAAAAATACAATTTAAATTATGATTCTATGAATGATGAATAAAAATGTGCAGATAATTGCTTGAAATTTGAATATTACTTTTTACTTTTAAATTTTGGTTTCAACTTATTTTTAAAATGTTTTATTCTTGTTTACATAATATGCGTATCATATTATAGTATTATACAGGAAATTATTGTTTATAATAAATATAAAAATATTAACTTGTAAATACAATTCTGAAATAAGTTAAAAATATACAATTCAAATACAATTATTATTACTATTTGCTGGATTTCTAGTAAATATTTGATTAAGTCTTAATATAAAAGGAAGATGTCATACATATTACAAATAGCTGAATAACCTGGCGTTGCCTGGAAAAGAATCTTGATTAATTAACTCCTTTTAGGTGTAATTCGCTAAACTAAATTATCATAATTTGTTTTTAGTGTACCTAGTCAAATTTTCAAACACAACATATTTTAAAATTAAAATGTTTAGTTATATCTTTTTTTTCATATTTCCTCAAGCAATATTCTCGTATTGCTTATTTATTATAGAATTGTATTACTGAAATTATATTTTTTTGTTGATACTTTATTAGATTCTGAGCGAAGTGATGAATGTATTGATTAATTGTATAATGATGGGTTTTTTTTGTGTGTCTGAAGACACTTTTTGTTGTAGAAAAAATGCTCCGATCATCAACATTGATGAATCTAGTTGGTACTTTAGTTAATACATATAATACACGCAATATAGATCTGCACTGACTGGCCCAGTCCAACCCGGTACGTATCTGGCCGGGACGAGCCATAAGAAAAATATTTCTGGTTGGTTATATGGTTGAATCGTCTTCTTGACTTTAGATCAGGTCGGTTAAAAATACAACGTAAATTGTACATTTTACTTTTTACGTTTTAACGGAAATTATATGGAGTACCTACAAGTATATTATCGAAACTATGTTTTTTTTCACAGGAAACTGAGGAAACGGTAATTTATTGTCGACGACAATCGAGAATTCGAGACAATACTAATATAGTGATATTATATATGTATATACAACATACACTGTTTTTGACTTGTCCAGCGTATTTTATTATAGTTTTATAATTATTTTTAATAGATTTTTAAATTAAAAACGGGCCTGGTCTGGTTTGTTTTAAAAAATAATTAAGGCCTGGGTGGGTACAAATTTTTAATTTTAGTTTCTGGCAGGTTTGGGCTGAAAAAAAATAGCCAGTGCATATCTCTAATACGCAAACTATTAGAGATTTTCTTCGACGTGACAATGTTTTTTTCTTGTGTTTTTATGCAAAGTGTTACCTCAGGCATATCTTTTGAGTATGGTTTTCACATTTATTCATCTATTTTGTAACCTTAGGGATGTTGGGCTGTTTAAATTAGAACTCCAAACGCGTTTTGTCCCTAGAGCCCCATAACGCACTAACCCGTGTTAAAAAAAAAAATAAATAAATAAAAAAACAACAACCTTACAGTAGAAACACATTATTGCATGCATATATCATTATTGAGTTAATCGTTGAACAAAAGTAAATTTATTGTCCTTTATTTGTCGGGTAAAGTTTTACTAAAATACATATGAAAGTTTACATGATATTTTTTAAACATAAATGTATCTTTTAATGCATGTCCAAGTATGGTAGCTAAAAATACAGTGAAATTCCATTTTCAGTTTAATAATAGTTACTGAAATTATATATATATATATATTATGAACAATGTATTATAGTCACATATTTTAACAGCTATATATAATAATTAAACGCGGTAATTCATAATATGACACAATTTCAAAGATAGCTTAATTTTTATGAAGGTATATATTATAAGTTTTCATAAGTGGACAGTGTCATGGCGCATCTATAAACAAAATTTTTTTCCACCATACAGCTAACAACAAATTTTTATTTCATCTTTATTAACAAACAAAGAGTAAGTATTTCATATCTGCAGAAGAAGCAGTATTTTATAAATTATTAAACTTTAGGGTTATTATTTATACATATTTATTTTATTGCCCTTTTCTATAAGCATTATTACACATCTGTTTTCGACTTTTTCATTTAGATTTCAATTTGGTATATGAGTAAGGCCATGAATAATGCATAATTTTGTTATTGAAATGGTAAAACTATATAAAAAATGATTCTCCTTTGTGAAACGTCAAGTATATTCATTATAATTGTATAATGTATGTTCTAAAATATTGACGAGTGAAAACAAATAATAAAAGTAGGTATATAGCTAAGCAAAAATATCAGAATTTTTTATGTAATTCGAAAACTTAATTTAAAAAAAAAAAATTAAGGACCCGCTCCTTTGAAACTTATAGGTAAGTAACATAGGTGTCTTTAAGTGTGAGTATTGCGTATTGTATAACATTTGCAATTTTTATTTTTGCAAAATTCTTGCATGATTCCTAACCATCTTAATTTAAAACGAAATTCATATATAAACACTATACTATATGTGTTGGCATTGCACACACACGTAAACGACCTGAGTACATACTCTATAGATCTCTTGAATATAAACATATACATATATACTAGATATGTATATTGTATATTATATATGTTGTTTCATCGTAAATTACCGTGGTTACAAATTGTGGTGTATCAAACTGATATTTAATAAAGTTTTGTATATCGACGTAACGTAGCTTTTGCAGGCAGGTCACCGTCGTCCGATCTCCCTCCTCTCAGGCTATATCCCGTTTGTGCCGGCGATGAGGCGCTATATAGACAAAACCGAGTAATTCTTTATATAATGACTTGACATAATATATGCAAAACATACATTTGTCTAGTAAATTTGTTCTACGAGGCGTAATAAACAGATTTAGAACATTTTGATGCAAAGTTGCGTCCGTGGTTACCAATATTATAGTGCTTTTGATACGGGTTTTGCATAATGAGCAGAGTTGGTGGACACGAGGAAGTTGTGTGTGTGTGTGTGTGTGTGTGTGTATGAGAGAGAGAGAGAGAGCTGAGTGGCAAGGAAGTGGGTGGATTGTTGTAGTATGGGGAGTGCCGACGCTGGTGAGCAAACACGAATTATATGGTTGATTTATTGGGGGAGTGAAGCAGGAACGTGTGCCGGCGAGCCACCGGATTACCTGGCGATAATCAAAGTCCGAGCTTCATTACTGCCGCCGACGCACCCTCTACTCCTACCCCGCAGACCGCTGCAGTTAAGCCTTTCAGACACGTTCGGCAAACAGCCACACTGAAAACGTCAAAATATAAATGGTTTAAGCAATAGTGGCATGGGTATAGATGGGGAGAGCTCTGGGACGTGCGTATATGTGCTTGCAGTATTATATATAATGCGGGGACCGCCGCAGCAAATCATTGTGTTCGCGCAGCGGCACGATAAAAACAAAATATTAATAAATATTAAACAATATATTATACATCAAAATTTAAACGCAATTTTCCACTTGGCCACGATGATATATGGTCGTTTCAAACATTTTGTTTCGGTGCGTATACAGCACGCGTGCAGGGAGAATTGGGTCATGGAACTAACGAACCGTCTGTACACAATGTCTCATGCATATAATATTATATACAGTGTGAAATTGTACAGCTTGTTGCAAATGTATGAAATGATATATATTTGAGAAACCGACGCACGCTGTACAGCGGTATGTGTTTATGATGTCTTGTGGGATATTTTGACGAAATTTATTACCGCTTACATTACTTACCTTATGGCTTATTTTATACTAGAGTATATAAGTGAAATGTCATGAATTTTATCTCGTCATCCTCCAAAGGTATGGGCTATATATAGATATATAAGTGACGAACGTTATTTTTAATCTGTATGCTTCGTGGTCGAAATCTTCTGTTTTTGTTTTTGTTTCGCTTTTAGCAAACTCATAAATATGGATCAGAATGTTCCTCTGAAAATTGATTTAATTTTAATCTTCTTAGTGTTGTATTCGTTTATTATAAGACCCTTCGTTTGTTTCTCAATCGTGATCAACTATTATCAAGCGTTTGCGTAAATATGTTACATCTTTGTGATGTTTATTTTGTTAGTCGAGTCTGAAAACTTATTTATTATACGATTTCTTTGACAACAAAAGCGTTTACAAATCGCTAAAACGACTAGTCTTGGAATAGTTTTCAGAAAGCGATTGTCTTAAAATTAAAATTGTAACATACTCTAATAAATGGCACATTAAAAGTTTGAACTTTGAAGCGTGTTTATTTTTTAAATATATAGTTGAGCTCAATAATCATAAAATTAATTATGTATAAAGAATATTTAATTTTAATGATGATTTGAATAGTTTTTCCATTTTCAACATTCGTTCTAGTTATAGCTGTACAGAATTTCACTTTTTTTTTTATTAATATTGTATAAGTTTTGTGCTGATTTTTTAAGTACCTAGTAGAAATCCTATTACCCTAATTCTTAAAAAATGCCAAATATTATAACGTGATGTGTCTTGTTCGTAGTATTATATTAATAGAACTGTTTTTTCTTTACTTTCTCTTGAGTTGTAAAGCGTTAAGAAGTTCATAAAACATTTTATTGACACTTTTCAGAATGTACTAATAGTCAAAGTGTTTCTGGATGTCATCTGTTCTATAATCTCCTTTGTGGGTGGCATGAACGTAAATCGATATGACGTTTTCTGTGATTAAAATTTAACCAAAAATAAGGGAACGTCTTTCTAACCTAACCCAAACTATACAAGGATTCTTTACAATTCATTCTTTTAGTTCTAGTATTTTTTGTCCTACATTTCCACTGTTACAAATACATGCCGTACATACCTGTGTATTACATTGTATTTTATCATAACATTTTTCAACCAATTTTAAAAATTAAATAACATTCAGTTTCTATATTACTATCCAATTTTTTTAAACTATTTTTGAATTTTTGAATTTTTAAATATATCCGTATAGTTTTATAATAATAGTTTTTAGGATAAGCTTTAGCTCTCTATATATTTTATACTTAAAAATATATTTTAGGTTACCTACCATATAATGTCATACGATGTAAGCACTCAATATGAATATTTATTGAAAAATTATATTTGACATTCGGGTAATGATTATCTTGTTTTTCATTTTTTTTTATTCATTGGTTTTAAATTGTAGGAAATATAATATTCCATTACTCCATTAATTGAAACCAAAACATTTTTTTTTTTAAATTGAACTTAAGCTCGGCGACTAAGGCCATTAGCTGTTGTAGGGGTTATGAACTATGGTAGGGGTAAGATTGGTACGGTAGGTTGTTTTTACGATTATTACGGTTGTTAAGTTGGGTAGCAAACACGTGTATGCGTGGCAAGATTTTTAACTACTATGAATCCGGGTGGTCACCCATCCGGAAGCTAGTAACTGTCGCCGTTACTTGCTCCCAGTCGCATTCCGCGACTGGTAGCAGCCAACGCACCACGCCAAGCCACTAAAACATTTTTGTGCGACATCAATCATATAGGTATTTAAAATATTTGTAAATTATATAAATGTTTATACAAATTAATATAATGGTTTATTTTTATAGTCCCGACAAAAATTATTTGTCATTTATGTACATTTATCATTCTTATTCTGGAAATCTCAGGTGATTATAATATATATATTATACATTATACTAGGAAAGTTGTTCACTACAAAAAAGTTACTTAATACGGTCATTTAAGTACAGGTATTTTTAGTTTTTTTTTTGTCAAAGAGGGTGACAAAAAAGGAAAGATAAATAAAACACAATTCCATAAATATGTTAAATATGTTCAATTATATATAAGGTGTACACTCTACACCTTGTGTATATATATATATACTGTAGAGGAACTGCAAAATGATAAAAACAGACTGCTGGTTATTTATCACTGTACGTTGGGGCCTGAATATTACGATGCCGTTAGAATAGCCTATTTATGCAATTATTATACGGTACCACAGATAGGGTGAAGGATTTATACGAAACACCCGACAAACAAACTTACCACAAATATTTCGCATTAAAAATGAACATCTGCTTTGAAGATGGTTTCCCAATAGAGTCCATATATGGAATATAATGATCAGCTTTATTCTGTAACAATATGCTATATTATATGTAATATGTATACAGAGTATCCCGTGAGGATTTATCCATTGTGATATCTCCTGAGATAATAAATATATCATAGATCTGTTTTTTTTGACTAAACATATTTTTTAATTTAATTAAATGTTTTGGTAAGGTAAAGTAAAAGTTAAAATAAAAATTTTTATTTTTTTATATTTTATATTTTTGAAACAATTAAAGATAACCATTTTATAGAGTTTATTTTTGTCAAAATTTTGAATTTTTAAAATTTTATTTTCATTAATCTCATTATTTTTAATAATTTTTTTAGTTAATGGGTAAAACAACAAAAAACCAGTTTTTATCAGGGCGGTGAGTCCCCCTCTATGGCTAATGGGTATATCCTCACAGGACACTCTGTATATACTGATGTTGATGTAGGTACTATAGGTACTGTATTATATGGAACGCCAACGAGTGTTGGCCAGTTGCCCCCCACGGCTGTTATCAGGATTTTAAAAATATACCAGTTGCCCTCAACCAAATGTACCAGTTGCCCTCAACGAAATATACCAGTTTCCCTCGCATGATTACAATATATAGCCCGTGTAATAGGGGAGGTAAATATACAAATAATAAATAAAATTATTTATAAATATAAAGTAAAATAGGTAGTATAAAATGATAGAAAATTATCGTATTTTGTAATAATTACTAATAAAATAATATGAAGACAATAGGTAGTCAATAAAATAATAAATATTATAATTATGTGGCATACAATGTTATAATTTAACAACAACAAAAAAAAATTTGATAAAAGATTATGTTTTGTTATAATAATTACTAATAGATTTTACAAAATCTAGTCTACTGATATTCTTGTTTTTATATTTATTTATAAAATCTTAAATTCTGGCTTTTGTTGTTTAAGTATGTGCAATTAGTAATATTTTTAATTTCGTTTACACTGCTTATAGCACTGTACCTATGTATTTGTTTTATTACAAAATACAATATCATATATAATTGCAATTATCAAAATAATTTTACTTTATTTTTGTAAACAATTTTATTTATTATTTATATATATTTACCTCCCCTATTTTACGGGCTATATATTGTAATCGTGTATATATTAACATATGAGGGCAACTGGTACATTTTGCTCTAGGTAGCTTAAAGGGAATTGATATAAAAAAAGGTACTTTTGGGGGGCAACTGGTACATGCCCACGCCAACAATCGAGATCCTTGATTGGTTGATTTTATGCTGCATAAATATTATCGTAAATATAGGTATGGTATATTGGTATAGGAATGGCAGAACGTGTAATGGAAAATTTGAACAGTTAAAGCAGTGATTTCGTTTTATTTGATAGAAATAGACGTCCTTTAAAAAATTATTTCGCTTTCCTTAGTTATTTCCTGGGCGAGCTATATATTTATAGTTTTCGCCGATATGTATTATGCGGTATTTGGTTTATATTTATGCATATTTTTGTGTTCTCCGATCAATTTGATATTGAAATTTTAAACATTATTCTAGAAAATATCAACTTTCAATACAACTTTAAAACATCATGGTTTTTTTTTTACTATTGCTTATGCTCTATTATTTATTAACGCCTAGCTTTAACTATTTATAGACTTACCGAATTTTAATGGTATGTATTATTTTTTTGTTCATGATATTTTAAATGTCCACAATTTCAAAGATTTTATTTTGCACGAACTATATGTATTATTTATGTGGAACTATGTAATATGTTGGGTAGTAAGCTCAAACATATTTTTTTTTAGTTGTTTTTCTTATGGGGTTTTATCTGCCCAGCGTTATGTTTGTTCAATGGCCGACAAAAGACATGACACGAATAACAGTATAATAATATATATATACGTATTATAATGTTTATCGGTAACACAAGCGAACAGTAACGTTTTGTTCAATGATCTGTGAGTTGTGTTGTGGGCACGACTTTTATTTGTCGTCTGTGGAATCATTTCGTACTTTAAATTATATATATTTCCAGTTTTATCTTTTTCCTAAATCCCCTAACGTTATCGTCCCCCAGTGTGTACAGGTCAAAGGATAATTTGGTCACAACGCGCCAATAATTTGCCATTGCTAAATTAAATATATTTTGAACTAAATATTTTTATATCAGTAATTCTATTTTGAAATATGTTAGTAATAATCGTATTCCTACATCTGTTAGTCTGTCTAATAACAATTCTTAGTTAACCTAACTATAAATTAAATAATCTATAAAGGTACCATACTATGTGTAATATAATTATGAGGTTATATTACTCCTGTAACCTGTTATTTCGTATACATACTAAATGTTTAAGATCTCAATTCAACTTATTGAACCAAAGTATACATATAGACAGGAAAAAAACAAAGAATATTGCGAGTAGAATTGATTTATGTTTGGCTATATATACGATTTAAGTATTTAACATTAAACAATTAATGTTTGACTGTATACGATTTAACATTAAGAGAACGCCACACCCACGTCTCCGTCTTACAAACGCGTAACATACCAAATGTACGCTCAGCAGTTCACGTTTTATGCCGTTAACTTAAAAATTAGAATGAATTACAAAATTTAAAGGTAAGATTATTATCTAGTCACCTAGGCAATGTAGGCATTCTATCAGTTTTTAATTTTAATCATTTTCATGAAAATTTAATGAGAATTTACAATGTTATTGCCAATTCAAAAATTGAATAAAATTTTATTTTCAAAACAAAGTATAGCTAAGATACTTTAAGTGTTCTTTAACTATTCCCTAATTATTAAAAACAATTATATATTTTAAAGTAAATTTGTTTTTAAAAATGTTCGTGTGTTATTACTTTATTAGTACATAATATAATTTAACATTGCATTTATTTTAAGACGTGTTTGATGTTTGATCTTCTTTACCTTTATTTTATTGACTTGACTAAATTATTATTTACATACAACAATTTTTATTATGTATGCATATTGAGTGTATAATGTATATAGTATAGTTATGTTTAAATTTATATATTTACAATTTTCGAAATAGAAAGTTTATAAATGGTAAATTGTATTAAATTATCATAGTTATACACCTAATATCCTTATTTTCTTTTCACGATTATAGGGACATTTTTTAATATACGTTTTAGGTATGAATTTGTATATCAATTTTATAGTTTTCAGATGTCTCTGTGGATTTAAAATTTGCTGTGAGTTTTATTATTTTATATAATATAGTTATTTTAACTTGATGTTTGGAGTTTTTTGATATAATATACCTGAATCATACAAATACAGAATTCATTATTAAACTGAGAATTGATAATTTACCAAAATGAATAATGAAATAACAAAGTTACAAATATGATATTTTTATGTGTTGGTACATTATACTTATTCATTTTTCTAGTAAGCACGTATACCTAATAGTGTGTACATAACGCTAAAATATTAGAGCCACATATTGTTATTATTGTTATTATTAAACCGTTTATATTCGAAATAAAAAAATAACAATATAAACACTGATAAAAGTGCGTACAGCGAGCATAAAGTACGTTTAGGAAATGACCCGCGAAATAGGATCATTTTATTAAATCCACACAATCCTAAAAGTAAAGTAAATGAAAAACTAGAAGAAAAAAAATTGAAAAGTTTAAGTTAAAAAATAATATGCAATAACGAAAAGCAATACTCTGTTGGCTTAACTTTGCGAGATTACGATTTTTAAAGAGTTATATAATATGCGCATCCCTCCCGTCTCCTTGGCCCTTTCCACTGCGTGGTTTCTCGGGTATTTGGTTGTATACATGTATTGTATATAAGCGTATATTTACGTACAAATGCCTTTACTTCTAAAAGAGAATCTATATAATATTACCATCGTTTCCGGAAAAGAACCTGGTCCGACTCGTATATATGGCAGACGCGAGCCTCATTAAAAACGCTGAAGCTTTGAAGCCATCGTATATTTTTTTTTCAAACGTCGTTATTATTTTATCTACGTAAAAACGAATATACGTTCGGTCAATTGATTTTTTTTCTTCAAAAGACACGTTAATCGAAATTTGAAACACGCAGTACCACGCTGTTATATATGGAAATGAACATATTATAATAGACAGTCATACTTTATAACCGCAGTAGTATGCTCAACAATCATGTATATAATTTAAATATTGTCTACCCTTAGGTGTAATAATAATTATATCATATTATATAGGTTTAATTAGTCCCGGATTTATAATTTGATTTGCTCTCAGTCTTACAATTTACAGGCCGCATAATACATATTTATATATCAATACAATTTTCCCACACAAATTGTATGCATGTAATATATGTTTATAAAAAATATTTGTACGTTTTTCTTTTAATCGTACACATTTTTCAAAGTTCCTATTTCAACGAAAATATTTCACCTCCTCCATCCACGCGTTACACCCAACCGTGACCTCATCCCTTAGTTGTATAAATAATAATATAGTATAGTGACGCGTCTAGTTATTGACTGCGGTCGTGGGCGGCGAATGGCGTGGTGGGGTAGGTGGGTGTGTGGGTAGCGATGACTAAGGTAAATATCAATATAACAGCGGCTGTATAATACACAATAGTTTTATTCAGCGAGGAGCTGTGCTCGCGGAAACGCCACAGCTATATGTGTGGCGCGCGCGTCTTATTGTTTGTACAGCACTCGGGCGGAGGCGGAAAGGTGAGATTGTGCGTATATATATACAGTCACACTCCGCGTAGTCTAGTGCGGTGGCCGTGCCGTAATACGAGCGAACCTCTAAAGAATTTATATACTTTAATATATATATATATATTATATATAGTACGATTTAGCGCTCAGTCAGCTATCTTATATAATATATTGGCGCCAAACAGTCAATATTTACACTCGTTTTGACCCCTCGTCCGCACCCTGACTAGGCTGAGGTTAACGTCTCGTTTAGCGCAGACTGATATTTAATAATACGCGTACGGCGTACCTATAGTGTAAATTGCATTTTCCACAACACGATGACGGTAAAAACTCGGCTACCCCCTATTATAATATAATATCAACGACTGTTATTCTTATACACGTGGTAAAGTTCAAAAAACTATCAGATGTCGGCTAATTGTATATAATATTTCATTAATACGCGCTGAAGGAATATAATATTATAATATTATATCCGTAAAAATTTGATTATTATGCGAAAATTCCTTAGTCGACGAAATCGGACGCAAATCTTATTTACATTCCTCTGACGGTTGCCGTTTGCAGTGTTTCTATGTTCTTCTGTCTTTCTGTATACCGCCTCCGGGCCCTATATCGTATTATAAGAGGCACTAACCCCACCCATCCCCCACCACCAATGGGATAATATAGGTTCCGTAAATCGCGGTCATCGATGAAATATCGCCAAACGGTAAAATTGTAAAGTGTAAATTGCTTGTATATCGTATATGTATCAATTCCACGTGGTGTTTGTTATCGTAATTTACCTAAACGATTATTAGGTACCTACAGTAGAACTTCGATAAGTCTAAACCCTTAATAAGTCGAAATAAATGCAGTTCCCTTGCCTAATTTAACCTAACCTAATCTAACCTCAGTAGGTCGAAAACCTCGTCAAGTCAAAACAATTTCATGTCCCTTGAATTTTGACTTATTGAGGTTCCACTGTATGTGTAATGTGTATAATATATAGCGTACTGCACATAAGCTCTGCGCAATTTTATCGGAATCCGTCACACTATGAATATAATTAAAAAATATTATCCCTGTTCTTTATTAAAGTGCCTGCGTTTAAAGGTCCGTAATCTAAACACATATCCTGGTGCCCCGAAATAAAAACTTCGAAGTTACCCACACTAAAAAGTTGGTAACCAATTCGTAATAAATAATAATTATTGTAACCGCAAAATCAGAATTTGTAACCTAAGTCTTAACCCCCGTGTTATTTTTTGGGTGCCAGCATAACGTCACCACGTTAGTCAAAATTCTGATTTTTCTATTACAAATTATTACGAATTGGTTACAAATTTTTTGGTATGGTTTGACTTGGACATTTTGAATTCGTGACGTCAGATCAGCACCCAAAAAAAAAACACAAATTTAAGGTTAAGACTTAGTTTACAAATTTTAATTTTGCGGTTACAAATTATTACAAATTGTTTACTAATATTTATATATTTAATTGGACTTTGATATTTGAAGTATTTATATCGAACAGGGTCTCAAGTGACATTATACTTCGCAAGACCAGGAACTATTGATTTTTAAACCTTTTAAATCTGATCACGTGAATAAGGTGGTATGTGGCTCATTTCCTTAGAAACAGTGGATCTGAAAATCGTCAATGATTATCTACGGTAGATGTTAGTTTTATAAAGTAGGGGGGCCTGATTATTATGGGTCTAGTCGTATAACTTTTTACAATAATAGTAGACTAGTGCTAATATTTTGTCTGTATTATAAGTTATTGACAATTGATACAGTTTATAGTTGTCGTACTGTTGTTAAAAAATTTGCGATTTGTCGAATTATTTATTAGGACAATAATTGTAGAATTTTAACGTTTCATAAGTATTTCCCTAAACTCTGTATAGTTGGTAGAGTTCAGAACTTAGAAACATTTTTTTTATTTTACTTGGAAATTAAATCTCATCACCTACATATTTAATAAATTGTATGTTAAATTGTTGGGCATCTCCATTTATTCAAAACCCGGCAGATATATATATATGTTTTGTTATTTTAATAAAAATATAGTTTTGTAATATTTAAAATTTATTAAGTAAACGCTTCGTATATAATTATTCTGTTTAATTAAGATTACTGTTTAAAAATGATGATGCCATTAAGAATTTAATACCTCATCAACCATCTATTGTTTTCACTTTTATAATTAAATAATAAATGACAAAATTTAGAATTCGTTTGGCTGGAGTTAGTTATTAACATTATTTTTGACATTAGCCATTTTTCAAAACAAATTCGATTTATATTCTCAGAATATCAGAAATTTTTAATTTTCATTGTATTATTTGAATTTATAAATAATATTCGATAAAAATAGTTTACATATGCCGAGTTTTAATAAATAAAATAATGTGTGGTTATCATACGCGTAAAAAAACTTATAATACTTGACATAAATTTAATGTTTTTGGTATTATAAGGATTAATATACAAGGTAAAATAATAAAACCCTTGTCGTGACGTTTTTTACAAAGTGTACATTTTCGACAGTGTATTTAGTAATTTATGTCGCTTTTAATAGTTTTAATCAGCTAATAGCAGTTATTAGATTTCAATGTAAATCTTCTGGGATTTAATAAAACGGCTATGAGGTTTTTACGTTAAAGATTTGTTTGCATACTGACGTCAAATAGTATTTATTGCGCTCGCTATGTATTTTAACACGTAATTCTTAAGCGGATTAAATCAATCCTTCATTTACTTATTTTTCTCCTCAAGTTACTGTCAAGTTAATGAAACAAAATTGTTAGCGCTGTCTTAAACTGTACCACGTCGAAAAGTAATTATTACGTTTAAAATGTCTTACTATGAAAATAAAATTGGAATTATTCATTTGATAGTTTAATAAATTGGTTGCCCATAAAGAAAAATAAATTTATATTTATAAAAAAATAATTATTATTACAATGTGTAAAAAGGCTTTTGTAAATTTTATCGGTTCACAAATCACATGGAGACGGCGTATTGTATATGCAATTTTGATGCATCACCACGTGTACCGACCGGCGGCCCGTGTATAGGTCATTATATAATATGTTTATTATTCATGTAAAATACACTATGGTTTGCGTGATTTGATATTATATTTACATAAAAATCGTCGTGTACCTATTATAATAGTTATTAATAGCAATTGCCTTGTATAATACTGAGACGTTTCCCTGTTTGTTTTTATATGTATAAAATATTCTATCAAAGACTTAATGTTTGGATAAAACGATTACCTATTACATTTTACATTATCGTAATCGAAAATGTTTGATTTGGAATCCTTATCTCACAGTGTTATTTTATACTTGTTTACCATTAATATTACTTTCGACTACTGTTAATGACACTGAGTGAATTAATGTCTTCATTTTTGATTGATTGATTACTGTAATTATAACTATTAGTAAACGGGAACTATTTTTTGCATTAACATTTTTATTAAATATCTTAAATAATGGGGCCCTGTTGGGGAGGGGGTCACACAACGCTATGATATACTTTCTGTCAATCAAGACTTTATAGAATAGTTACGGTTATTAAATATTATTCTTAATCTGTCGTAAAAATAGTTACCACCAGTTGTAAAATGAAAAAACCGTTTTGTGTAATCAAATTTTTTTGATGACCTATATTATTGTCTTCTGTCTTCGTTGGATGTACTCGCTTTTCTCGTATATTATTATTTCATACAAAGCTAACATAAATCAGATTTTATTTATTGAATATAATTTCTCAGGTAGACTACAATAAATATTAATACATTGTACATTCTAAACTAAACTAAACTAAAACATAAAGAACAAAGAGTAATGGAAATAAGGTTTTGTTATATTTATATACGTGTATAGTGTTGTAACTTCAGTGTGTGTGTATATGTATATTATAAATGTGCGTTCGTATGTTTATATATATATATATAGCGCGCATTAAATATTAATAATCCCAGCTAAGAAAATATCGATTAACCTTTCCGGCGATATACTCGAACAAATTGATTAGTCGAAACCTTGTTTTACGCACGCTGTGTCCATAAATACATACATTTAAACGCGCGTGTATTATGTAAAAAATTGTTGTCTGAACAATTCTCTGAGTACCTAACCTATTATATTAATAATGTATTGATTTCGGGTATATGTTTAAATCACCGACATCCATCGCAGATATATATTATATTATTATTACTCAAAGCTATGTGTATATTATATTGCTATATGTTTATCGTAGTTATGCGTGGCGATAAACTCTGTGCGAATTAATAATAATAGCCTGCCGTGATTCTTCGGAGTATGCCATTAAAACAATAATATGTTTATGCGTACCTATAAGTAGGTTAGATATATATGTATAGTTGGAATTATAAGTAGACGTGTACCCATATATAATATGTACGCTTGCTTGGATTTGGCGTGATCGCGCGAACTCTTGTAGTAATTATAATATTTGTCCTGCGAAATTAAACCGCTGTAAAATTAGCTCGTATATTTTAATCGGATGACTTTTTTATTTTTTATTTTTAATATTCCCACCCCTATCTCACATAAACTCCGCTACGCCGCCGATGTGGTCCGGCCAGCCTGATTCGTCGCACACTCTCTCCTGTCGGCAGCGGCGGTAGTTTACGACCGCCGGGCAAAAGGGACCTCTAAATTAAAATAAACGAAGAGTTCTCCGTGTGCGATTCTGCTGCTGGTGCAATACAACTATATTATTATAATAATATATGCATACACGACCGTCTCTGTACGCCACACCGCCCTCGGACATGCATTCAATTCTCGTCGGCACATGTAGTTGTATATACGTTCGTTTATTACGATTACTATTATTCTATTCTATTATTATTATTATGTAACTATTTATGCCGGAGCGTTTGTGCGTGATATCTTCTCTCCGTAATATGTACATACAAAGAATAATATTTTATAACGTCCACTGCCCGACGAAAGCACAACAGCGACCGGTGAAATAATATAATATTTAAAAACTGCTACCACCCCACGGCCGACAAAACGTCTTATAGAAACACCGCCATTAGCCCACATCCGCCGTCCTCGTTTAAGAATAATAATAGTAATAATAATATATGTATTATATAAATATATAATGTGTATAGTGTCTACTACTAGCCGCGTAAATCGATCACGTTGCGCTGGAGGTGTTTATAGAGGTTCTTTATTGTTTATCGAAATTTTATCATCCGCGGAGGAATACCATATTATTGAGTGCATATGCCGACAACGAAGTGCGATTGCCAACATTCTTATTGATTGAATTTTTTTCTTTTGCTCCCTTGACGGGGGACATAATTTTACAAAGTTAGGTTAAAATATGATATGTATAAATATTTTATCGCGTTAAATCCATGGTCTCGTCGGTGCAGCGTGACATGTCAAACTTACGCTTCGGGTGTCGACCGGACTCTATACGCGTTTTGCGGTTTTCCCTCTAAACCATAACGGCGGCGGTATGCTGTCTAAAATATGCGACCAAAAGTATGTGTGTGTGTGTCGGCAGGAATTTACTATAGAAATTGCCCAAATCACTGCTGTTGCTGCTACTGCTACTGCTACTAAGGTGAAATGGGACTAAGAATGTGGGTTTCAAGTATGTAAGTGCAAGCCATATATAAAGGTATGGTACGCATCTTTGAGGTAGGTGTAGGTACGCCGTCAAATATTGCACTTTTTGTGTAGTTCGTATTATAAATTATAATATAACATAATAATATATGTATATTTTTTTTAGAATTTGCTAGTTAGGGTTATGTGTTTGCGTACTTAAGTAGGTACTCGAGAGCTATAACGGATTTATAATGTTATAAAATTTATAAAATATATAAAAATATATAAATTTATAAAATGTATTCTTGCGGATGAAAAATACAAAACCGTTTTTACTTGAATCTGTTATTTTTATTTGCATTATTAATAGTGAACTATGCGAATCACTTAAAAATCATTGTATATATAGACACAGTAGGTAGGTACAATATACATTTGTTTATGCTTTAATTCAATTTGAAAATGTATGTTCATCTCTATACTTAAATAGGTCGTATCGTCGTTATATATTATGTTTTTTAATCAGTTAACAGCCATCTATTATTGTTCATGTCGTATCGTATAACATCTTCGCGTATATATATATAAATATAAGGTTGTCTGCTCGTGGCCGGATAGAATGCATTACGTATAATACGTGCCTTTAATCTGTTTAATTATTTACAGTCTAGAAATCTCATTTTATTATTATCATATATTATATTATTTTACACAGTAAACATCAAACATTTTGTTGTGGTATTCTTGGCTGCAGCTTCTATTAGCTATGTTATATACATTAAACTTCGATTACATAATAAATAAGACCATGTAATGATCACGTATAATTTATTACTTGTCATAAATCATTTTCATTTTCATTCTTATATATTATACATTTATTTATTATCATTATTATTTCTTTTGAAGAAAGGAATTACAACTTTTATTATCGTTCTGAGCTGCCATCCCCGAGGAATCTTATGCCATATCTCCCGAAACACTCCCTTAGTCTCAAAGTTAAATTTCATGTTCACAAATATAGAGAGATTTTTAATATTTTCTTCTTTATTATTCTTGCCATTTAGATTAAATTCATTATTCAATTAAAATATATATGTTAGTGCGGTTTCATAAAACTAAATCATTGTTTTATGTAAAATACAATCAGTGTATGTATTAAATATATTATGAATGCCCATAATTGTATCATTTAGTCAAATATAATATTATTATCATTGACTATAATATATTTGTTCGTAAATTATATTAAACAGTTATATAAATGTATTTATTATTCGTTTAAGCTAAATCATTATAACAATATATAATTATTCATATATTTGAACAATATATGTTTTATGAAATTAAAAGTCTATATAAACATAATCATGCATGTATTAGATTTCAAAATTATGGATGGTGTTACATTTGAATTCAATGATATAATATCATTGTATACGAAAAATTATGCTGAACGGCGACAGTTTGTCAGCCTAGGATACTTAATATTATATTTATATTGTTATAACTAATACGATAGCTGGAAAAGGTGAATTATTATAATATTTGTATATAATAATATACTTAAATTTCAAATACCCATGAAGAATGTTTTTTTAAAAATAACAAATACTAAAATTTGAACATAAAATAACTATATATATTTATATATATTTAATTTGAAATTGTCCGTAAACAGATCAAAACGAGTCAAAATATTTTGAAAATCTTAAAAAGTATGGGAATTGATAAGTAAACATATGGAGTAAATTTCAATACCTACAGTTTTTAAGTATAACAAAATCAGAAAATTGCTACATGCTAGAAATCGAGAGAATATCTAATGTTGTAAAAAATTGAACTTCAAACGTTCATAAAAATTTAATTTGACTTTCAGGTAGATATTTTTTTGACAAAGGTAGACATTCTTATGAGGAATCTTGTATTCAATTTTCAAATCTTAGATTTAAAAAGAAAATTTTTATAAATTTCTAACTCGAAATTATTTGGACATATTCGTGGTTTTTACGTATTTTAAAAATTTAAAAATTCAAACTTTAAATGCTTAAAAAAAATCGTGACTGTATTTTTAATATTTTTCAACTACCATTATAAAAATATATTAGGGACCCTCTATTATATGTTCAAACCTATTGACCTACAAATACAATACAATTGAAATGTATAGAAAAAAAACTTAAAAAATTGGAAATTGAAAATGTTAATGTATAGAAAATTATATTATAAACATTCATTGAAATCAATTTTGCGTTAAAATTCACGTTTTTTCTTAATTTTTCTTATATTTTTCCTTGTGCTTCTTAAAACTATTGGGAACTTTAAATTTTGACGACCTTTTCAATGTACAAACTAGATTCACTTTCCCATGTAATAAGATACTGAAGTTGAAAAGCGAAGCATTATGTTGACTACTTATCGTCTACACATGCATATTAAAAAATTAAAAAACCACACACATCATTGTAAAATCGATACATTTATCGTTCCGCTCAGAATCTAAAATATTATAATTTTTTTTTATATGTTGTTTCTTAACTACTAAAAATCATGTAAACATTTTATTTCAAAATCATTTATAGGTATTTTTTAAAATAATGAGTGTTCAATGATGAAAACTCCCCAGTATATGAAAACATCAGATATTTGAGTACCTATATATGGTAGAGGTACTCAAATATTACTTAAATGATAAGACTTTTTTTAGGTACAAAATGGTCAAATATAAACACAACACTTAAAAAAAGTTTGTGATTATACTCGGCATATTATTATCTTAAAAAAATGTTTTCCTGTTAAGAAATCTTTTTCTACCATCCTGTTTTATGGTTATTACTGTTTATAATATTTATTTAAGATAAAGATAGTAGCATAATATTTTATCAGAAAGCTAACTACAGCTGATTTTCGCCTAATATAAAAAAAAAATTAAAAGTGTTTTCGATGGTATTATTTATACTCTTGATAATAATTTGTGAAGGTATTTGCATATGCGTAGATAAGATGGAATATAATTTTAAAATTGTTTTATGCATACCCATGAAGTTATTTATTATTACTTATTATGCATCATATTATATGTTTCAGGTGCTTGAGTCCAAGATCTGCATATTTCTACGAGTTTCCTCCTGCTGGTAAATAAACGTACTTAAATTTACTTGACCTGTGGTCAATATTAATGATTTGCGTTACTAAAAAGTAATCGCTTGACGGAAAGTAGTCTCAATACTAAAAGTTATATTCATATCCAATCACATATTAATAAATAATAACAAACAAATATCCATCCGTTCACGATAATAGTATTATCATAACTGTTGATAACTATACTCTGTTTTTTTATTTCTTATTATTTATTTTTATTTTGTACGGTGAGTTAATTAAAAATGAAAAAGGTCCTTACCCACTCCATTCCAAAGCTCGTTTATTCGGTACACTTAACAGAAACGATATTAAAATAAGAATTTCCATCTTCTTTACATGAGACAACTATGGTGCAGGTTGGGAGTTGGGACCCTGCGAATCCAAAGAGTGATAGAGATGCGGAAAGACCTTTTTTCTCTTTTACTCTTTCTCCTCTATCTTTCTGCTCGCTTCCACCCTTTTCTTTTTTGAACCAGAGAAACTCCGCAATTTCGTAGTTTTCCCAAGGCCAAAATGGATTTCATCCAGTGAGCCCGGAATAATATTTAAATGGAAATTAGACGGTATCCCGGGGGAGGAAACCTGGTTGTGGTGGATTTGAATCGCTATCGGTAGGGCGAGGGGGGATTGAAGTGAGATAGTTGGACTATATATATATAGTGTATGCTCGAAAATGGGGTTTGTTTTCCAAAGGTTTCGGTGAATTTGTAGCAAACGTGTCGATGTGATGTTCGGCAGGCAAGTTTATGCATCCACCCGAGCACACCTTGTCCGCGTTGATTTATTCCTATATTTCCTTTGCGCTAGTGTTCTCTGTCTCTAAAATAATGGCAACATTCAAAATAGCAAAATAATATCTTTTAAAAGGTTATAACTTTATTACGTAGGTGTTTAACGTCGTGTGCAAACATAGACGAGAAACATGCATCAAATAATAATAATAGAGTTTGAAAATTTCATGTTGTAAATAATATGCGATTCTTTCCGTAATTTGTTTTGCAGACCGACCCGGCAAAAAGAAGATCACATTGACGCGGTTTCTGCGGAACTTCAAGACCCACAGGAGGGATAAATCGCGAAGTCAACAAAACGTTTCAGCTCGGGTAAGGATACAAATTATTTTACTGTTTGCAATACGCGCGAGAGTAGTGGTCCGACTGTGCACTTTGTGTTAACTACTATCGGCGGAAATACTGTACTCAAGCGCTCCAACACACACACACAAACATATACACAAACTACGAGTGTATGGATATGTCTGTGTATGTATAAAATAACGCGCAGCTGTTTCTAAAGCTTTTATGCGCGAGATGGTAGCGGCTATCCACTCGTCCGTGTATTTGGTGTGGTTTGGTGGCATTATAGGTGGTAGTTTCCTCATTAATCGTTAATTAGCGTTTCAAACCAGGAGAGAACGGTTTGACCTCATTTTTTTTACTAAATCAAATGGCATAATTAATTCCTATACGTTCGAAAAAACATTCCAATGGAATGCTTATGAGACCTCCCCCCTCCCACTTCACCAAATCTCACAAGTAACTATGGTAACCGCCGTGTATACTCGAGACTGATATATAACTAAAAAAATTTAAGGTACTATAAAATCGTTCGGCTAAGTGTCTTTTATATATGCATTTTTATATGTATTATATATATTATTATATTGTGCCCCAGTAATTTTTTTCTCGTCTCGTTTTTTTTTAATTTTATTGATCCGTCTCTTTCTTTTTTCCATCGTGGCTGTTGACCCGAAAATGTCTGTAACGTTTTCATTTTATATTTCAAATACGACATTTCGGTGAAGGCGTATATATACTAGCGGCTATAGCTGGTTGAGGTACATATAGAAATAGTAGCAAGACGGTGGCAATCACGCAAAATTCGGCGACGACATTTCCGTAGAAAATCAACCCTCTTTTATTCATTTACATCGTGGAACGTGCTTACAGTTGTCCTACTCAATATTCGATTATTATTATTATATTTATTTATACTTGTTTCTGCTACGCTTAAATGTTGTTTTTACGTATTTTATAAAAACTATTTGTATTCCTACTTATTTGTATGTATCATATATTTTTACACATCATAAACTATAATTTAATTTATATATTAACTATAATTGTTGTTAATAATAAAATTAAGCTTTCAAATTATCATAAAAAGTTATTGAAAAATAAATTAAAACAAAAAAATTGTATTTTAAAAATCAGTTAAATGTTGGTTATTGTTTTAATAAATAAGTCAGTTAAAAATGTAATTCACTAGATTATATTAGATTCTGAGTGAAACGATGAATGTATTGATTTTACAATGATGTGTGTTTTTTTTTTTTTTCATTTTCATTTTTTTTTTTTTTTGTGTCTGTCATCACCTTTTAGGACAGTAAAAGTGCTTGGATTTTCTTCAACAGTACCTTTACTGATAGGAAAGTGAATCTAGTTGGTACTTTGGGGGGTCAAAAGTAAAATTTTTCCAATTGTTTTCAAAAGCGCCGTGAAAAACAAAAGAAAAATTAAGGAAAAACGGGAATTTTTACGCAAAACCTGTTTTCGAGAAAATTGATTTTGGTTTTTGGTGTAACTTTAAAACAAATGACCGTATCTACATGAAATTTTCACTGGTTGTTTATATTTTCATTTTCTATACATGATACAATTTCCAAAATATTTGAATTTGTTTTGAACTGTTTAGGAACGTTTTCAGTTTCCAATATTATTCGTTTTTTTTTCTATGAATGTCAATAAAACTTTATTTGTTGAGTAAAAATACTTGAAAATTTAATACAAGGCTCCTACTATATAGTTACAAGGATATTTGAAAAATATTAAAAATCCTTAGTCACAGTTTTTTTTATTAGCATTTAAAGTTCAAAAATTGACAAAATATGGAAAAATCACGAAAATTAGTAAATTATGTTAAGTTAAGAATTCGTAAAAATTTTTCTTTTTAAATCTAAGATTTGAAAATGTAATATAAGATTCCTCATAAGTTTGTATACCTTTTTCAAAAAAAAAATTTCTACAAGCAAGTCAAATTAAATTTTTATGAGCGTTTGAAATTCATATTTTTACAACATTCGATATTCACTTGATTTCTCACGTAACGAATTTCTTATTTTGTTGTAATTAAAAAACGAATGACTGTAGGTACTTGAAAATTTCACTGAATGTTAATAATTTCATTTTTTATACACCATAACATTTTGAAAATATTTTGACTTTTTTTGAGCTGTTTACGGACATTGTCAGTTTTCAATTTGTTTAGTTTTTTTTTCTATAAATATCAATAAAACTTTGTTTTTTGGATAAAAAAGCGTAAAAATTTAATGCAAGGTTCCTGATATATTGTTACAATAGCAGTTGAAAAATTTTAAAAATACATAGGCACAATTTTTTTTTTATAAGCATTTAAAGATCGAATTTTGACAAAATTTATCAAATTTAAGATTCAATAATTATTTTGTAGTTAAAAATTTATAAAATAGTCAATTTTTATATCTAAGGATTGAAAATTTAAAACAAGATTCCACGTAAGTAGTTTATTCTGTTACCAAAAAATCTAAAAACACATAAGCACAGTTTATTTTTATACTCATTTTAAGTTCAAATTTGGACGAAATTACATATTAAAATACCTAGAATAACTATTTTAGTTATTTTGTTGCGATTGTATAATATTATTCATGGTTACATGAAACTTCTAAAGTATACTATTATATATCTATGATAGTATCACGGTTTGTTGTTTATGTATAACGCGTTATATTAAATACCTAATGAATATTGTGATATGATTAATTTGGAATTTATTATAGGTACCTATTATAGGTCAATTTTTTTTAATACCATTGATAAGTATATAATACGTCTCATACCTATAGACCGACATACCGTCTCCGCTCAGAATCGTTTTTCTTATACAATGATAATATATCATTGAATTCAAATTTAATACCATCCATTATACAGTGACCCACTTGTAATCTACTGTACAGCAGAGCGACATCCACTTACCCTCCTTTTTTTTATTGCATCCCCTAAAAGTTTAGCAATAGCTTTTGACTGAGTTTTGACAAATAAAATATGATAACCATTGCAGTATGTATAACGTAGGTACCGACTTAATTTACCTATTGTTGTTCTTTGTATTTGCGAGACCGGTGATATTTTCGCACGAATAATAATTTGTTGTTTTATGTTCGTCCCGCGTTGTTCAATATTAAACAAACAAAAATTTGCTTTGTTTGATGGTAACATCACGCTATAATCCAATCACCAAAAGTATAAACAAGTATTATATCATTTGTAAGTCCGATTAAATTGTAAATTAAAAAAATATGCTGCAGTATTGTCTGTCTATACAGGAAACAGTATTATACGATGTTGATGCTAGTATGATATATATATGCCACGCAAATATATATTCCTGATTGCTTCTGACAAATATTTAATCGTCTTATGCTGTTTTATAATAACATGTAATATTATTATGTGAGCACATGTTGTGGGTGGGTCGTGTGGGTCGAGTGTGTACTCTGGTGACGGCGACGATGTGTCAGTGGAATACCGATTTGAGCATTTCTACGTATTTGCATGCCAATCAGTATAGGGACCGGCGCCGGATTTAGTCAAACCAAAAGGAGCTGAGAGGAGGATTGGATATAAAAATAAAAATAAATAAATAAATCCCTCGAGATTTTCTATTTTCACTATACACCCCCATACACCCCTTGACTTCGTCGCGGATACTGTACAATCAAATTCGCCAAAGTACATGCATATATATTATATATGAGTGTGTATATTTATATTTTTTTTCACCTTCAATGCACGTGCGTATTGTCAGTATTATATAAATATATAGGTTTTTTTATGATATCTCGTGCACGTACATATATAGTATATACATATATAGTATATACATATAAATATATATATATATACTGTGGCAGTAGCCTACAACCCATATCCGGTACTTGTATACGTATAGTATGACGTAGATTATAGTGTATAGTGTATAGGTAAATATAAAGTATTAGTAGGTATATATTATTATATTCCATGTATACAAATCGTCGACCGAATTTGATTCTCCGAGGTCACGACTCACGGGCGGTAACCGGTGATCCGACACTAGGCTCTCGTTCATATTTGCGCGATGACATTTCACACCCGAACAGATTTAATACGAAAAAAAAAATGTAATTTATAAAATAACAGATACGACGCACTGCAGTGTATATACTGGGTGATATTTTTAACGTAAAACTATGCATCCATTTTCTCTGTTAAGTTTCGTGTTTTTTTAATAAAATATCGTAAGCGTAGGTATACGTAAGTCTGCAGAGACCTTTAAAAAAAATTGTACCTATATGTATTCTAAAAAAATTTTAAGCTCTCCTCCCTCCTCAAAAAATAAAATGTATGAGAGTGCTGCTATTACGACACATTTGAATTTGTTTACGAAAATTATTAATTGTAACCGACAATAATAGTTACAATTTGTACTTATACCAATTTATTTTTGTATTTTATTTAAAATATTACATAATATATATGTTTAAATGTCAAATGTGCAACAGAATTCGATATTCCGATCATATTATGTTTATCAAAAGAGATAGGTAATGGTAGAAAGTAGATAACAGCTCGGTTGTAGATATACACTATGCGAACTGTGTGATTTCGCCGCTAAGATTGGAGATTGAAAGTGATAAGATGTAACGGCACGGGGACGCTGTATATCATTTATATGTTATTTTACCAGTTCCCCGTTACAGATCCACCCCCCGACGGCCTGATAATTTATGAGCTTTCAATCGCCAGTAAACGGTAAATTAATACACATGGTTATTGTGGAATTATTTACGTTTATTGAAATTGTATTTATGTACATGCGATAAAGTGAAGGTAATATCGGTTGGGAAACATGTTCGTTTTGGAAATACGATGAACGGACCGTAGATAATTTTGCTATCGTCCGGTAACGACCACAAACAAGCCCACATTCGACTACTCGCCCCGTCCAGTTCGTCTCTAAGCCGTCTCCTTGAAGCTGGTGCGCGTGCTCTCTCCACGCGACAACCGCTGGTTTCGCCTCAAAGAACGCGAGAGCTGCATAGACCTAATAATAATATATGATAACATATCATAATAATGTATCACAAATGTACAGATTATTTCAATTTATGAATTGAAAGTCTTAATATTTTTTATGATGTACCTAATACTATTGTACCTAGTCTACAAAAGTATGACTACATAGATAATTGTATGTAATATAAGTAAACATGTAAGTATGCATAATATGTATTTTATCTATTTAATGAAAATATAACGAAATAGATCAATTAGTAAACTATTTATTTAAACCTATGAGAATATTATAAATGAGTATATATTTGTGTATAAATTAGTTGTATAATCGTAAACTTAACAATACAAATTATTTATGCATATAACTGTATATATTATAATGATTTATTATTAATATATATTATTATAATATTAATTTATAATTATTAATTAATATTGATATGGTTATGGCGCAAAATTCAAACGGACCAATGGCTCGTTCGGATAAAATATAGCATTGGGATTCTCTATAGGGTTTGGTAATACGCGGACCGGCCTTCTGCTCCCTCGTTTTTGTTGACATTTTTCGTTCTTGACCATTTTACTGAACAAGCGCTCCACGGCGTGCGCAACAAAACGTGGCTATAGAATTCGTAAACGAAATTGAAAAAACTTTAAACGTTTTCTATGAAAAATCATACAATCCAATCTAATACGTTTCAACAAAAAATTATCAGCCTGTATAAGTGCCACAATGGGTTTGTTTTATTCGACCGCCTGAATAGATGTTCCGTCTCTGTCTACGCTGATCGCGCACAGTGGTCTGTATATGAGATAATGACTTAACGGGTGCACATAATCGTTCATATTATAATATTATATGATGTGTCGTTATATTTTGTTCCGAATCGTCGTCGTCATCGTTCTTTTTGGTTGTTTATATATATACCGGAACTCCGCGTCAAATAATGTATACATTCCGACTACTAGTGGATTTCTATGTGTAATGACCTTAGAGACCGAAATTACATCTCTCCACCACTCATGCACCGCCAACCCAGCTGAAGATCTCGATTTTTCTCTATCCTATCCTCTGAAAACTTTACGATGCATACGGATTATAATGTATAAACTCATGAATATAAACATTTAGGTTCTTTCTTTATACGTATTTTAATCGAAAATATTTTTTTATATACAAAAATCACCGTTCTTTTTTTAGGCTGTCCACGTTACAGGCGTCGTTTCGCGACCATACGGTTAAAAAAATACGATTCTCGAAAACTCAACACTCATATTAATTTATGTAATACGGGTCGAGCTTAAATTTTTGTATAAATAAATTTCTTATGGAGATGTTCAAGATAATTTTTTTTCATTTTATGCTATTTTGAAGTGAAAATATTTTATAGAAGTTGTCATTCAAAATAAAATATATACACTAAAATGACCGAACAAATGTAATATCTTGTATGAGTATATTTCAACACTAAGAAAAAATCACATTGTCCTTTTTTGCTATTGAAGTCTTGATTTTCTTAACCGTCGGATAGACATGGTTTTCGGATTAAGTTTGGGGTAACGTGTTGGTATATTAATTATATACATATATACTTCCACTCGTTGTCGGATCATTTCCCGCGCGATTTTGGCGAGAAATCACCAAAATTACCACCGAATCTCCTCGCGTCATCCATGGGCCTTACACCCCCACTATAACTAGAGCGCGTGCGCACACACACACACATACACACCTATTTCAGATTACATTCCATCTCTTCCCGCATGCACAGAATCACTATATATAAGTATAGTATGTGAGTATTAGTGCCGACGGAAGAGGGGTTGAAGTTACCAAATGTTTGGCATGAACCCCCAAATTTTCCATCTCGGTCGAATTCCGGCCAGCGCTCGGCGTTTTTTGCCAGTGCACAACGCATTATTATTTACGGGTGTTATACACACACACACATATACACACACATAATATAAATTATACATGTAGTGCGCACTAGTACCCCTGAGGCAACCTGTGGACAGGTCGCATTTTTTTTATGCTTTTCCCCTGGTGGCAGCTTTATACACGTATGTGTATATTACAATATATAATACAGTCGATGATAACTTCTTTACACATAAAAGCATGCGTATATACTATATACGGAGCCGCTAACGACGTATTGTATGATTTGCTTGGTTTAACTTTGATTAATTCTATATAATATCATTGAAACACCTAAGTAAGTTTTACATTTTTTTCGCTGATGCCGAAGCATATAAACATTTTCGTCGCATATTTCATAATTGCTATTTTTGAGTTTTTAACGGCATATTTTACGATTTCATTGTCGGAGAAGAAGAAAATGTCTGAGCAAAATCATTTTATTATGATATCCGCTTAATGCGTTTTAACATAAAATGTAAAATTTGTAATCATGAACAATTTTTTTTTTCATAATTATTCCAAAAATTTTATTTTATTTGTGACATCGAATAAATATACTGTTTAATTTATTTAGTTTATTCATACCTATCCATCATATTATACTTTTAGATTCTGAGTGGAACGATGAATGTATTGATTTTACAATGATGTGTGTTTTTTTTTTTTTTTTTTATTTATTTTTTTTTTTGTGTCTGTGTACACGATAAGTAGTCGAAATAATGCTTCGATTTTCAACTTCAATATCTTGTTCGATTGGAAAGTGAATATCGTTGGTGCATTGGGGAGGTCAAAATTTAAAATTCCCAGTAATTTTCAAAAGCGCCAAGAAAAACCAAAGAAAAATTAAGGAAAAACGGGAATTTTTACGCAAAATTGAATTTGGTTTTTGGTGTAACTTTAAAAAAAATGACCGTAGATACATGAAATTTTGACTGAATGCTTATATTAGCATTTTCTATACACCATAACATTTTCAAAATATTTTGACTTATTTTGAGCTCTTTACGGACATTGTCAGTTTTCATTTTTTTTTAGTTTTTTTTCTAAAAATATCAATAAAATTTTATTTGTTGATTAAAAAAGCTTGAAAATTGAATAGAAGGCTCCAAGTATATTGTTTCAAAGGCAGATGAAAAATATTAAAAATCCTTAGTCACAGTTTTTTTTTATTAGCATTAAAGTCAAAAAT
>NC_042495.1:87481475-87499447 GCF_005508785.2 Acyrthosiphon pisum
GGATAATCTACCTTTATCAAAAAAAAAAATGTCTATAAGAAACTCAAATTAAATTTTATGAGCGATGAAATTCATATTTATACACATTTGATATTCACTCGATTCTTACGTAACGATTTCGTATTTTGTTGTAATTAAAAAACAAGTGACTGTAGAAACTTGAAAATTTCACTGAATGTTTATATTAGCATTTTCTATATACGATACAATTTTGAAAATAATTTGACTCTTTTTGAGCTGTTTACGGACATTGTAAGTTTTTTTTTTAGTTTTTTTTTCTATAAATATCAATAAAGTTTTATCTATTGGGCCAAAAAGTATAAAAAATTAATACAGGTCTCCTGATACATTGTTACAATAGCTATTGTAAAATATTAAAAATACATAGGCACACATTTTTTTTATAAGCATTTGAAGTTGAAATTTTGACAAAATTTATTAAATTTAAAATTGAATAATTATTTTGTAGTTAAAAATTTATAAAATGTTCAACTTTTATATCTAAGGATTGAAAATTTAAAACAAGATTTCACGTAAATATTTTATTCTGTTACCAAAAATTCTAAGAAATACATAAGCACAGTTTATTTTTATAGTCATTTTAAGTTCAAATTTGGACAAAATTACATATTAAAAAACCTGGAATAACTATTTTAGTTATTTTGTTTTGATTGTATAATATTATTTGTGGGTACTTGAAACTACTAAAGTATACTATTATATATCTATGATAGTACCACGGTTTGTTGTTGATGTATAACGCGTTACCTAATGGATATTGTGATATGATTAATTTGAAAATTATTAATAATACTATAGATAAGTATACCTATAATATGTATGTCTAATATCTAGACTGACAAACCGTCTCCGCTCAGAATCGTTTTTCTTATACAGTGATATTATATGATATAGAATTCAAATTTAATACCAATCATTATACAGTGACCCACTTGTAACCTACTGTACAGCAGAGCGACATCCACTTACCCACCTTTTTTTTTGTTGCATATTTCAACATTTTCATACAAGTTATTAACTAAATTCTCGAGGCGTCATACGAACGCTATGTTAACAATAATAGTATATATACGCGTATAACTTTTCTAAACAAAATTTGATCATAAATAAAATTTTGTTGATTTAAAATTTAAAACTATATAATTGGAAAGGCAAGAAACAATTTAAACATCATAATCCAACTCGAGATTTAAAAAAATATATCTACCTACATCCCAATAAATATATAAACCTTAACTATAAAAGTTAAAAATTAATATTAATTTAATTATATATATTTTATCTAATTTTTAATAAATGTATAATTTATTTTTATGTATATATATTTAACCAAATTCTGATGACACGGCGTATTGGATAGGCATTCAGGTACACCTGGGCCATAAAAATCGTTTTCATATATTTTTCCTCAAATATTGTATACTGTCTTGTGCCTTGAGGTATATAACTACAATTTAATTTCAAACCCCGATTTATATAAATATGTATTGCAGTTGTTATACTAGCATTTTTCTTAAGTCTCACTTTTTAATATATACATGTCGTTAAACAGATTTTTTTTAGTTGACATCAGTTTTAAAATTTCAAAACATTAAAAGCTAAATAAACCAATGACAGCTGTAATTTTTATATTGAAACAAAAGTATACTAATAATTATTATATTTTAATACTTATTCGATGAAATATACTGCTTTATATACCTAACATAATATTGTGTTATTAAAATTATCAAGTTTTCGAAATTTTAGAAACAAAATCAATATTTAATATAGGTACAATGACAATGCGATTAAAAAGTGTATTGCCGGTGTTTATTGATTTAAATTCATTAAAATGAAAAAAAAAATACATTTTTTATGTAGACGTTTTATTTTAAATTTGCTAATTCCAGTTATTTCAAATGCGGTTGAAATAACTATTTTTTCCATTAGTATTCTGGTTGGTTTTTCGAACACTTTTTATTTGTGTATAATTCACGTGTTTTGAATATCATCTATATCCATGTTCAGTCTTACTTTAAACACTACGTGTTTAGTTCAATTCTAGATTTTAAAATAATTTGAGGTACCTACTTCGATTATTATTATCTCGAATTCAAATTTGTTTTTTCACCTCGCTACGAAATGAGTAAATTAATAAATATATTTATCTAAAACATTGTACATAATATATTACACAATTAACTGATAGGTATTAGGTCTATCACTGAAAAAATGAGCGACATTAATTGTAAAGTAATAATAAATCATCGTTTCGTTTTAAAAAAAAAAATTTTTAATATTTAGTTAAAAACCACTTTGATGAACCTTATGATTTATACTGTTTTTAAAAATCTGCTCGGAAATTTTCCTAAACATTTTCATCTTACTTAATTTTAAATCCAATAGGTATAGCAATCTTCTTGTAGCGTTTTAAATTTAAAAACATTTGTTAGAAACGCGCATAATTTAATATTGTATTTACAATATGTATTGTTTTATTTTAGACTTATTATTTATAATATATTCATAAACTAATTATTAGACGATTTATTTTAGTATTAAGTCTACTTTTTATCCAAAACCTGCTCGATATTAAAAAGTGTATGTCATACAATAGTGTTGTAATGCTACAAAATCTCATTATCTGATTGCTTATAAACATTTATATTAAACTGCTCTTATCGTACAGAACTCCAACGAGTCCTAAACCCATTTTGGCAAGGCGCCATTTTGAATCCAAAAAACTTTACTATTGTACAAAATCCAATATTAGCTTAAATACCTACTGTTGTACCTATCCTGTATGTATTATTTATTAACTCGTTTTAATTGATTTTTATACAGACCTGAAGTATATTTGCATTTATTCCATCCCTAATGATGATTTGTCACCCTAAATCAATTATAAAATAATAAATTATTAAATTACCTATTAACAATAAAATTATTTAAAATTAGTTATATTTTTTCTTTATAATTAATTAGTAAGTCACGTTTTATTCTATGGAATTTGCACAAGTCATTGTAACTAATTTATCAAATATTAATAATTTTCTATATTCAAATTATTATAAATTAGTAAGTTGTGTTAATTAAGTTTTTAATTAAATAATAAATAATTATACAGCATAGATGAACGTTATATTAATAATAATTAATATGTTATCATTTAGGTCATGGAAGTATAAATTTGCGTTAAATTAACATGATTTAATATTGTTATTGGATAAGTTTAAAAAAATGACAACCTATATTCTGGGCCATTTCTGGTGAATCAGCGGAATTATCTTAAAATTAAATTAAGACCTCGTTAAAATGTAGGTATTATTAGATTTTGATTTTAAAAAATATTAATTTTTCATTTATCAAATTATAATCATTCGTTAATTGAACATGATGGCGATGACCATTGCAGGAGAACTTAAATGTGTGTGTGTTTTCTGTACATGATACATATTTATATTTTATACATATATAATAAAATATGATATATTATAATATAGGTAGTCTGATTATAATAATCACCACTAAGCAATAATTATTTCATTTTATTCTATTTTAGAATATATACCTTTTAGTACAATTATTAATAAGTAAGAATATATACATATAAATTACAAAAAAAAAAAAATGATCAAGAAACAAAGATATAAAGATAAAGAAATAAAAAGAAAGTATTGTATAACAGCAAAAGCAAATAATTAACAAATGAAAAATATAACAAAATTCTGACTTGAAGTGGTTATAAACAAGAAAATTGGGGTCCGTATTGGCATTATACATTTCATACTTCGTATATAGGCTCATTTCACAAATAATATAATTCATTAGCGTATTTATTTGTGGTAATTTACTATTTCTACTACCTATACAACACGGTTAACGAATTGGTATAAACACTGTCATCATCTCCGAAATATTATTATAGTAAATGGAGTTGATTTGTATAATATAAATATTATTATTATAGTTGTATAAAATGCCATGTCATAACATGGAATTATGTCAATCACGGATACAATTGTTGTACATGCAACAATATCATACTATACTATGCCTATATTGATTATATTTATAATATTTGCATACTTTTACCATATAATAATTTAATCATGTGAAAAAATATGTAACTAAATAAATATGCCAATTTTAACATCAATTAATCGTGTTTCAGGCCAATACTCCCGATTGTTTGGGCATGACAATGATGGATAACAGAAATCGTTGTGTGCCTATGTCCGGCAGAAACCATGTCGGCAATCCATCTGGTTTTGAAGAAACCATCCATCGGGTGAGCGAAAATAATAATAATAACAAACGATCCCTTATTGTAATTTGAAGCTTTCTGGCCAACGCTGTTTCGGGTGGATTTCGTCAAACATTTCACAACATATTGTATTCTTTTTATTTTTGAGTCATTATTAAAACATATTCTTACCTCATTGGTTTGAAAACTTATGTAGGTGTATTCGTTAAAAAGTAATTTCAACCGTTTAAATATCTACGTTACGATTTATCGCTTTCGTTTATTATTTATATGCGGGAACTCGTAACATGGACTTTAAACGAAATAGTTTTACATTCCGTAAATGCGTTCTTATATATATATTATATAGGTACTTATTTTCTACAATTTTGGAGTTATAAATATAATTTAATTAGTTCACATCGCATATATTGCATCGTACTTGTGCTGATATGAAATAATTATTATTTTCGTTATACATTTTCCATTGTTTTTCATAAAACCAAAATGAAAGTCGCCGGTGGGTCGCTCGTATATATATATACTAGCAAATTATTTCCCTTCGTGTGTACTCGTTTTGACCAAATCTACGAAACTGTTGGTATATCATTCACAAATACATGGTGTACGGTTTGGCACACCGGAGACTTTGGGGAAATAAAGCGCATACGATTTCCGATCGCCGCCGAGATCCGATCGCTGCAAGGGCGTGTCGGACGAATGAAATAATAAAAAAAACAACCCTGTCCTATAATAAACAACGGACAACAAAGCTCCGGTTTTCGCGTTTCCTCGTTTTTTTATTTTTATTTTTTTTTTATCGAAATAGTTTCCCTCACTCACTGCAGCAGCTCGCTGTACGCGTACCTATACGTATAGAGGTGCCGTTTTATTTATATTATTTTTTTTCGTGAGTCGATTTCGCTCCATTTCACCCGCCCCCCTCTACACCCTCCTCATCCGATACCAGCTGCAGCCGCGTTCATAATATATTATATTCTAGTACTCGCGAGGTCGTCTACATGCACATATTATTATATTATCTGCGTTTTAGTTGGCGATATATTCAATGCGTAAATAGAACGAAAACGTAGTGACGGCGGCACGTATATATACACGTATTATACCTACGCTAATAAACAACATTAAAGTCAGATTAGGTGGCGCACGGGCGAGGAGGAAGCCGAGGCGAGTCATTAAAAACTTTTCAACGCCGCCGCCGAGTGTACACGATAGAAAGAGAGACAGAGAGACAGAAAAACCTATACATACGTATAATACGTATGCCCCTTTTTTCGACCGCCGACGCCTTTGCGGTTATACCTTTTTTTTCTCTCTCGCGCACGCACACACACACTCAGACACATCCGCCCGGAATAACGCGAACACACGATCGTGATGGGTATACGCGTGTTGTTTTCGTGCGGAAGCCCATACACTCGGCGACGGTGGTGTGTTAATGCGCTCGCGTTTCACGACCCGCAGGGACCCATTAAAGGTCATGTGCGGCGGCGGCCGTTACTGCCGTCTGGAGTAACATTAATCTTGTTATGCGCGCGTATAAGGCGGGGAACGAGTTATACGGCGAGCCGAAAATAATAATATTCTTTCCCCCTATGCGGTATGGGTATCGTGTAGGTGTACAAATATTATGTATAATATAATATATTACAATATAATATAATAACGATATACGATCGCGAAAACTGCCTCGGAAATGTATAAATATCGCTATAGAAAACGGTCCGTAGACAGCTTGGTGCGTGGTGAATTTTTAGGGGACGCACGTTCTGCGGGGGAGTCGCAAACATTCTAAACGTGGCCTTGCTGCTGTTCGTCGAACATAGTATAATAACTATGTATTAAAATATTTTCTACATAATCATGTCTAATCGAAGCGCTGGCGCGTATATTGTCACAGTTGAAAGTCCAAGAGGCCATGATCAAGAAGGAACGTTTCGACCGCGAACACGAGGACATCCTCAGGGAGATCCGTCATGGGCTGTTGCGATACGGTGGTGGAGGTGGCGGTGGAGGACCCGGCAAACCCACGGCCCGTTGTAACACCTCGGACGAGACTTACATGTACGACGACGACATGCTCAGACACTGGTACGACGAACCTCCGTACGAGTCAGACCCTGAGGAGCTGCTCATGGAGCACGCCAACAACAGGTATGATAATATATAAAACGACAAAAAAGTTGTAATATTCGAAGACTTCTGACTCGATTTGTTGAGAAATGATGCGGTGAATAGATTTTATAGTACACAATGTATGGATACAAAGTGGTTTTTTAAACGTATTATCACTTTCCTTGGTATGGTTAAACATTATTCAAATATTGAATTTTCGACTTGAGCTTATTGAATACCACAATTTTACAGAAATAAACTCTACTAACTTCACTAAATATATCTGTGGATAAACGTGTCTACTTAATTTTTAGATTCTAAAGTCTAAACATATCTTATATAATAAGGAGTATACTCAAGTACACAAAATATAAAAACCCAGAAACAACTTATTATAATTTCGATTTCTCCATAGAATAATAGTTTAGTGCTTAACCGTTAAAAATACATCTGAGAATAATCGTTAACTATCTCATTATTCTCATCCATGAAGAGTATAAATCTTTGCGATTTACGTTTCTAAATTAAGTCGTTAGGTATATAAAATATTGCGTTATCCAGAAAAAGGCGATGTCTTATCGTTTACTTCGGGAACCTTTTACAAGAACTCAAAGCGTGGGGATGAATCGAAAAGTTTGAAGTTGTCCTCGCACCCTACCTGTCTTAGGTTTCCTCTTCTTTCCCGGTGCATAATAATAATATATCCGTTGCCGTGTTCGGCAAGTGTATAATAATGTAAAGACTCACCGACGTCTCCGTTTTCAGAGTCTATTACGGTTATGCCAAACACAGAGCGCCCCGGAACAACAATTCCGGTTCCGTCATATCGTTGCGCAGCGCCGGCGACATATCGTTGTCCGGTGGCCACCACCACCGTGGTGGAAGTGGCCATCACCGACAGACAGCCACGGGGCTCTTGTTGCCCGCTTCCGGTTCCGGTCAACCCACCACCATAATACCGTTGAGGCGACAGAACAGGGAAAGCGGAGACTACGCCACGTCTGACGTCCAAAGTGTTTGGTAATAATAAATTATACTATACAAGACGATTAGGTAATATAGATTAAGTCAGGTATATCTTATGATGATACACCGGGCATGGCAGAAATTACGGGTGCCCAACTTGACATTCTGCAAAACCTAAAACCGTGTTTCAACCAACCGTTCCAACCGTCTCCCCCTACAAAAATAGCAAAACAGCTAGTGGCTATAGTCGCCGGTCTTAAGTTCAATAAAAAAAAATGATGATACATACTAATCACTTTATTATTTACATTATTATGCTAACTTTTATTTACACGCCCAGACGCTCGTAGTTTATAGACATTTTGTAAAGCGCTTATTATATGTCTTCTTATACTTATATTTACGTCGTTTTAATGTGTTATAATATATGACAATCACGAGCATCAAGATAAAAAAGCGTCCAAATTTGATCCAAAGAAAATGTCCCATTATATATGGAGAGTGATACTTTTAAGATTTATAACACACAATATCTCGAAAAGTAGGATTGTTTTTGGTAATATTTATTTTTACGCAATTTAATTACCACTGCAAATCAACGTTTTTTAAGTGTTTTATTTGTTTCAATGGTGACAATGTTCATTTTTATTTTTTTATTCCAAAGCGGACTACTTTTAATTACTTTTTTGCTGCTAATATTTAGGTGAGCGGAGTAGTGGACCCATTATTTTGATGGGTAATTGGTATGCTTGTGTCACTTCACTCCGCTCGTCCAAATAATATAATGCGTATAATAGGTATAGTTATAACTTAAGTTATAAATATATTTTACTTTGAAATAAAATACAAAATTTAACTTAAATTTAATATTTTAAACGTAGTCTAATTTTAAAAATAATTTTGAGCTTAAGACGTATTTTGCTGACTTAAATTATAACTAATTATCTATTCATTCAAAATTTGAATATATTTTTGTTAAATGTTCCTTAGTAATGATTTTAAATCAGGCATGTAAAAAAAATATTACCATAACGTAAGTACTTTTCTGTAAATTTATAGTGTTTGCCTTTTAAAATAATTACACCACCTTGCAGTTATGAGACTTAAATGTTTGGATTTACTCGACAATAATAATATATTTTCATACATAGACCCACTTTCTGCAGCGGTTATTCTATACGCAATGACGTCGGTCCTACACTCCTACTTGATACTGTCTGTATACGTGTATTTTATCGAATGAGCCTATATTATAATAGTATATTAGTATAATTTGTAAATCGGTAGTTTGAACTCTAGGCGCGTTACAGCTGCAGCCAACACGAAATTGTGGTGTATATAATATTATTAACGTGCATTAGAGAAAACAACATCAACAATAATTAGTCGTAATACTGCAGCCTGCGTGCGACAATATGCCGACAATTCCGAGCATTAACGAAACCCGTTTTTTTCCTGCCCGACAACGAGACTGCAATCTATATTCATATCGAATATACCCACTCCGACATGGACTACCCTGCACCCCGTCTCGATGTTCTCTAATTTATAATTATATGTACCATCCCTATACGTCGCAATAATGTGTCATCTATATTATATTTAGTCTACCTATATAATTTTTTAAACAGAATTATAGAGCCTCTCCATCCCCAGAGATTTTCTACCGTCACCGGTCCTAAGATAAAATTTATTTTTTACGAACTACGGTTTTTTTTAGCACTTATTTGTTAACCTTTTAAATCACGAGACCAAAAAACAAACTTAACACACTTCAGGTGCCGGCCCGTCATTACTATATTGAGTAGACATTGTTTTATGGGCGTATTTATAGGTGTTTTAATGGGTGTGATGTAATTTCAAATTTGATATGAATAAATTGAAATATGTTGAATCAACGTTTTTGAAAATCGATTCTGATAGCTAAGGTTATTATTATATTTTAAACGTAATCGATAATAATTTTAATAAATCACAATTCATGTGATTTTTATATTGTTTTAACTGCTCAGACACAATCAGTACATTGATATACCTATTTAATAATTATTGGGTAGTAAACATACATGTTAAAGGCAGGGACGGATTGGGCCATAGGGAAATCGGGAAATTCCCGATGGGCCGCGTACTTAATAGTAAATAGTAAATAGGTAGACGTAAATATAATCTATTAATTAATAAATATTACCATTAATTATAAATTATTCATTCAATGATATTACGTAATAACCAACTGTGATATTATAACGTAAAACGTTGTAAATTGTAATAATACAAGTAGGTATACAACGTCTACAACAGAAACTGAATAATAATATTAACTATCAATAAGCAATACAAATAACTGTAATCAAAAAATCAACTTCCGTGGACAGTAAAATCTATAAATAATTGGTTATTCGGGTGTCGTCGATCAGATGGGCAATGACGACGAATTTTAACGATACAAGTTGGATGCGGGTCGTTAATATGAATACCTAGGTAATAAGAAGATTTTTATTTGAAATTTATATTATTTATATTTAAATATCAATCGTCATTCAAAACTTCGATACCAGCATTCGGCAGTTAAGACAGTATCGGTGATTTAACCAGTGGCGTGTTGAACTCTTTTTTTGTGAGGAGCAAAAATGTATACAAGCTACCCACCCACCCACCCCCCTTGATGTTTATAACGGCATTTGCAACTCAGCAAAAAAGTTCAAATTAAAAATTTACAAAATATGCGTACATTTGTAACGATTTTTATAATCGGATATGATATTTCTATACGATATACCTAGTCACCTAGGTGACAAGGTATTTTGTGGCAGGGGGACCACCCACCAACCAACAATTTTGAAGGAGCAATTGCTCCAAAATAATACCTTCGAAACGCCACTGGATTGAACAATATCAATACAGTAAAACTGATAATATAAAATATAAAATTACCAAAATTTTATTATGTAACATTTATATGTAGGTAATACTATTTTTATTCCATTATTATTATTTTTATTATTATATTTTATTGTTAAAGGTTGATTTTATAATAACACTGATTACAAAAGACTAGGTACCCTTTAAAATACTAAAAAAAATTACTATCTTCAGTATGGTACACTTGCCAGTTGCCCCCAATCTCCCAACAAATAGTGGGCCGGTAAAAAAGTATTTTCCCAGGCTGGTCCGAAATTCCAATCCGTCCCTGGTTAAACGTCAAGTATAAAATACAATCTAAGTCTTATTTCCAATAAATCAGCTAGTTGCAAAATGTATACCAGCTATAATAATGACAAATGTGGATTCAAATTCAACTTAATTATTCAATACTCCTGAAAAGTTTTATGTTTAGTAAAATGCGTCTTAAGCTCAAAATTATTTTTAAAATTAGACTACGTTTAAAATATTAAATTTAAGTTAAATTTTGTATTTTATTTCAAAGTAAAATACATTTGTCACCGAGATAATATTTTTAATTAACCGATAATCACTTTTATTTTAATCATAAAATGTATTTTATTTCATTATTCATCTTAAAATTATTATAATTATTTAAGATGAATTATAAACTTGACTCATAAAATACTGTATATGTATAATACTGCATTCATATTAAAAACTTTTAATACGAACTTTAACGATTGAAGATAAAGAGACTTTTATTCCATTATAAAAATAATTATTTTTAGTGAAAAAATTTGTGAATAATGGTGTGTGCCAACTAATATTGGTCGCATTTTCAAATAAAAATAATGAGAGTTCTGATAACTTAGAACAGTTCAAAGAACGAAAATTTGTACCAGAATCCAATTTAAAAATGAATCGTTTTATTTATAAAATATTAAATACAATCTTCTCTGATTTTCACTAAAACATTGGTTAATTCCAACATTATTCGTTCCTACCATCCTTAATGTATGTTAGTTGTTGCCTATAATTAAAGTAACTAACTTATTGCTAAAATATAGTATATAGTATTTGATTTTACCTATTTTTGCTTATAGTTGAACATTAATAATTTCTATACATTTTTTGTTATTGTGGAATTCTTTAAAAACTTTACATTTTTATTTTGTTTTTAAATAAATGGAATCTAAAAAATATTTAGCTAAAAAACCATCGTACTTAATCAGAATTTTTTTTACTTGGAATCCTAGCTTTTATTTTAAAAGAGACGTTTTTTAATAACTACTGTGATAATACGTTTAGGTTAATGACTTTATCAGACAATCGCGGGCAAAGGAACCGGATTTTCCGAGGGCTATGGCACGATGTATTTCCGGATGCTGGGGGTCACAGATATTTAGACGTACCTACGCATGGGTTACTTTAACGTATATTTAAATATTATTTATAGATAATACAGCATATTAATTACTACAATATATTAAAAGTGAAAAGAATAGCCTGTCAGTATATTATACATAAATTAAGTAAATATATTGTTGTAAAATATATTAAATTCTGTTATTTTGTATTTTATTTATAGAAGAGATTAATATTGTTTCTAATATTGTAAATCATACATTTTATACATCAAAGTACCTACAAACATTTTTTTTTTCATTTCGATAAACTTTTAGTAAATAATTATAGCGTTGTTTATAATCTTATAAACGTAAATAAGTTTGATACCTACACTATTTAAATTCAATGCATCATTATAAGACCATCCATTTTCCATAGTTCATTATTGTATTATTTCATTATGAATTTGGTGAAGTTAAAGTTGTCAAACTACTTAAGTTGTTCAACCACCGTTCCGCAAATACAAAATATCATTGAACGTGCTGTCAAAAAACCACACCATTTAGCGGGTACAAGCAATAAGTTCAAACTTCAAAGTGCGTAGTTTTCGCTACAGTTATATGTATATACATTATACATATTATACAATAATATATTATAATATGCTGTGACCTTTTAACATTACCAAGTACGGAAAAGTCAAACCGACGATGCGTGGTGTAGCAGACTGTCATTTTTAGTTCACCCGAACCTAACGCGCGTCATAATTATCGTAGACAATATTCGCCCAAAATAAAAAAGGATTTGCAAAAACAAATGTACATTATGTCCCTAAAGTCCCGTATCACTCTAAGTATCTCTGTGAGACCGTGACACATGAATATATTCAATACTGTTTTTCAATATTCATCTGCGTTCTATTAGAAAGGCACGATTTACTGACATCAATATATATTATATATTTTTATTTATTTACTACGGAGATGTTATTGCAAGACTTTTGGGACACTCTCTATACAAATTGTTAGATAAATCCGTGACGTAAACGAATTACGTGTCATATTTTTAAAAATCTTTCTGCTTACATCGTTGATGAAATTAAATGTATTAATGAAAAAACTCCATTTTACCGATATTTGAACGTCATATTGTTTTTATACAGCTCTAGGATGTCATCGTTATCCGTGGAGACCAACCGATCGGACTACGACCAGGAACTTTACCACAGGCTCAGAATGAACGTAAGCGCTTGTCGAATGTGTAATAATTAAGTAGCGACATCGGTTAATGTTCATTATTTTTATTTTTGTATAGGGAATGGACACCGCAGTCTCGCCGGGACACAGTTCGGACTACGCCGATCAGGATGACTCATTTTTGCAATCGCCTGTAAGTGTTGCCGCTGTCTGTCGTTGGTTAACTGTGCCTAACAAAAAACCGCATTTTTTTTTTTTTTAGCGTCACAGTAAAAGGCAACACCACCACAGATCCAAAACGTCCTCAAAACAACTTAAACAAAACCAGAGACCTAACCGTCATCATAGTTCTGCTGAGAGTCTGCCGAGCACTTCTAGTAAGTTTTTTTGTCCCACACACACACAAGTTATACAAGGTGAATTGCCAAAAATGCTCACCCACTCCTTTTATCCTTCAATTATGTATTTATTAAAATTATTTTTATAAATTAAACGTTAATCACTTGATTTTTTTTTTAAATTTTAATGTAACTAAATCAAAACTTGAACGAATAGTTTCAGAGACATTCAACTTTGTGTACTAACTACTAAGGATAATAATCCTTAACACCTAATCGTTTTACATCATATATAATATATATGTAATATACAGTCTAGTATACTTACTATACTCGATTACAGCGTTTCCTAAACTGTGGTCCGTAGACCCGAAGGGGTCGACATATATACCGAAGGCCGAAGAAGTCCGCGAATAATAAATTGTTATTTATTATTGTTAGGTTAGGTTATTTTTATTCGGGGTCCGCAATCATATTTACTATACATTATAAGGGGTCCGGTATAAGAAAAGTTTGGGAAACGTGGCTCTAGGCCAATAATCCAACTATATTTTTTTTAAATTTTTTTTTTAATAACTAAAATTAATTTCTAAAAAGTGTGAAAAATTAATTTTTATCGACAAAAGATACTTCTTACATTTGATACAAAAATCTAAATCTCTTCACAACAAAGTAAAATAAAAATTATCTTTTACCCCACTTCACTCCTTGCATTTGTCAACTACTCATCTCATAGTTACTTCTTAGTTGGTAGTAACTTGCTTACCCAACACTGCTATTTAAACATATGTGAATTTTGTGGTTTGTATGTATATTTAGGCGCCCAAGCGTTGATGGGAGCAGCGTCGCAGAGCTCAGAAGAATCACCGACTTCTTGCGACGGGACGCAGAAAGTACAAGTGTTGGCATTGGCACGTGCCGTGGCTAACAGCAGCCCGAACCCTTATGACAAAGACGCGTTGAAATTTAACGTACGAATTACCCTCGAAACCTTCGTGTCTTTTGAAATGACTGAACCTGCTTTTTGTGTTTATCGCTTAGAAAGGTGACGTGATATTGGTGACCACCATGAATGCCAGCGGCATTTGGAAGGGGATGGTTAAAGGCTGTGATAGAATAGGCACGTTCAAGTTTGGCAAGGTCCAACCGTTGGTGAACGAAAGCAACGGACTCGAAAAGAGCAAACAGAACGCGAAACACAGGCCCAAGTCGTTGCTTCAGCTCCTGCGGACCATAGGCATGGAGGTGAGTGCAATATTTCGCATTTTTTGTCCATTGATCTATACATTTGGATTTGGTGTGGTACTCATCGACATCATAATATTAAACCACATTTTTACTAACTTAGTAATATTAGTATAATATACCTATTTATAATATAATATATATGATGTGCTATTCGACCCGCGCAGGAACAAATGTCCGTATTCGCGATGAACGGTTTTGGGGACTTGCAGTCGTTCTGTGAAATACGCGAAGCGGACCTAGACTACATGGGCATAATGGCGCCGGAACAGAGAGCGAAAATATTGGCAGCCGTCCAGGTCATGCATGACTATCAGTGTGAGTATATAATATAATATAGTTAGTAATAATATCTGCAGCCGTTCGCCACGCATTTACTATCGACTACAGGTCGAGTCGAGTGGATGTTTGACGTTTATCATCGATTTTGTTGTATGCTGAAGGTGTATAGTGTATTAGTATTGTTTTATTATTATTATTATTTTCTCGTCTACAGCGCCCGAGGACGATTCTAGCAGCACCGAGGAGAACAAAACGGATCCAAGCTGCGACGACTCTCAGGAAGCTGCTCACGGTCAGCGCACAATCGTCCCCGGCGCCGACGTCACCAAGTCAAAGCCAACGCCAAAACCGCGTTTCTCGGCCAACAACGGTAACGACGCGGGCCTGTCATCGCCCGAGTACAGTAAAAAGGCACCTAAATCCGCAGATGACCGCCAACACTTTGGCAACGACACCACCAACTCCTCTGCCGCTGCCGCCGCCGCCGCCACCAAACCGAACTCTTGTACATCCAGTGAAAAGTCTTCAGACTCTGGTGTCAGCACCAGTTCGTCCGTGTGTTTCGGCAACATGGCCCGGGGCAAACGCAATGGGGCGAGTCACCAGTTAAACGGCAAAAACAACTTCGCAGGGCACTTGGTGCAGCAGAACGTCAAAGACTGACGATTGTTGGGCGTTTCTTCTCGTGCAGTGGATTCCTATACATTTTGTACTATAACCGATTAAGTAAGAGGGGTCAAGAAGAGGAAGAGGGTCTTTGAGAAACTCACGTGAGATAAAATAACAAACAACCACCACCACTGTGAACACATCGAGAGAGAGTCATAATCATAATTTTATGTATGCATAACTTAAATTAATTATACTATATTTCTAAACTTGCATTTATTACTAATCTTGGGCATTCGTTATTGTTAAATTTAAAAATTGAAACAAAATATTTAAAATATGTACTCTTCGGCCTACTTTTCTTTTTTCTTTTTGAAATTAACGTTTTGTCGGAAAACTTATATATTTTGTTCAGAAATAACGCTTTTAATGCCGTTTCGCATGGCAGCGCTATTATTCAACATGTACCTATACTATGGCCGCAGTGTTTAATTAGATTTGTGATAGTGTACTTGAAATGATAGCCACTCGTTACTTGGACTTGTGGGTCCATTATGTTTCTTAGACTTTGGAATTTTGGATATTCAATTTTCGTGGCAAATTTTTTTAGTCAATTTGTTGTTGTTTACGATAATTTTTTTTCCTTTTGTTACCATAATAATATATATAATATGAGAATGGACATGATTGACTTAATACAATTATTGGTTTTGCTAAATTAAATTTAAACAGAACTGGCTAGAATCAAAATAATTTAACTAGTTGTGTATGGTATAAACAAACTAATAGATAATTATGATATTGTTAGTATTCTAGTTGGGTATTTAGAATAATAATATATGTATATTATAATAATTTTCTACAGATGTATTTTTTTCCTTTTTAATTTATTGAAAGTTATGACGAACATTAAACATTTTCTTTTCTATGTGTTAAAATTACAAAGTGTTTATGTACATAAATAATGAATTTTGAACAAGCAAAATATTACTTTTGTCAAATATAAATACCAAAAATTAAAGAATAAATTTTTGTTTTTAACTAGTTATTATTATTTGTCTTGTCATTTTGAATTCAATGTTGTCCTATTAAGGGCCAGTTGTACCGTCTACGGTTAAACTACGATTAAGCTTAATCAGCCGATAACAGATATTTAACCGGGCAAATTCGGCCGATTAAACTCCGGTTAACTTTAATCAGAGATGGTACAACTGGCCCTTACACATTGACTGTAAATTTAATCTTGCAATACTGTTACATTTTTGATAGTATGAACATAATATTATATTTACAAATTATGCATACAATATAAATAATTTCCATATTATAGTATTATGTTAAAATTAAATATCCAACATACTAGATGATACGTCAAGATTTTAGAGGATGTCTAATTGAATAATGTTGTTTATGGCAGGAAAAAACGTGTGCTTTATGTAATTAGTAAATTTTAACCTTCACCTGTTATGAAAGTTTGATGAAATTAATTCAGAACACACGTGATTTATGTCAAAACCTGCTACACAGTTAAATTGTTTATTGAAAGGTAGAGAGCAGCGGCAACAAGTGTTCAATGTCTTAGACATGATACTTATATAATAAACATGTATTCATAAAGGTACTTAATAAGTGAGTATATATTCATAAAATGAAATAAAATAACCTGGTAAGTGGGAAACACTCTGCTTTACTTTAGATGTTTAGAGAGTCACTGTAATGGATGTGTTAAATTTGAATTCAATAATCATTGTATAAGAAAAACGATTCTTAGCGAAGACGGTCTTTCAGCTTATAATATTACTAAGTAAATTATATGATATTGTGATTAAAGTAATTTATTTTACAATTAAGCAATTAGTTCTACAGTAGGTGAAATTATTTTTGACAAAAAAAAAAATTCATATGAAAATTTCATTGTGTATATTCTGTATAGTGTAGTGTACAGCATTTGGGAAATGATAATATTTTGTGAATATTTTGGAGTGCTTGAATAATGAATATTTGACTAATAATATTGTATAAATATTTTATACTCAAGATAACAAAATATTGGACTATATGGTTGCATAAAAATATTGACTTAATATTTTTTGAAAAAATATGGTTAAAATATTTTCTTAATGTTTTTACAAAATATTTTTCAAATGTGAACTTCTTGGCCAAAAAATATAAATAAAATACTTCTTTATTATTAACGGAACTTATTCAAATATTTTTAAAAATATTATTATTATTATCTCAAGTAATAATTTTTTTTTAAATTACATTAAATTAACTGTTATAAGATTTTTCGGTTACAGTATGAACTATTTATGAGAATTCTTGTTTTATATTTTCAACTCTCAGCTATAAAAAGGTGGGTAAATGGATGTCGCTCTGCTGTACAGTAGGTTACAAGTGGGTCACTGTATAATAGATAGTATTAAATTTGAATTCAATGATATAATATCACTGTATAAGAAAAACGATTCTGAGCGGAGACGGTTTGTCAGTCTAGATATTAGACAGACATATTATAGGTATACTTATCTATAGTATTATTAATAATTTTCAAATTAATCATATCACAATATCCATTAGGTAACGCGTTATACATCAACAACAAACCGTGGTACTATCATAGATATATAATAGTATACTTTAGAAGTTTCAAGTACCCACAAATAATATTATACAATCAAAACAAAATAACTAAAATAGTTATTCCAGGTTTTTTAA